>NC_080086.1:193191630-193520380 GCF_950005125.1 Chionomys nivalis | reverse complement strand
GGGGCTTTTGTGGCCCACGTCTTTTAACGTTCATGGCCCACTTCCAATATTAGACTTTTTCCAACAAGGTCACACCTGAGCCTGAAACAGTGCCACCAACCGGGACCAAGTTCTCAGATTCCTGAGGCAGCGAGGGCCATCTCCTTCAAAACATTTCAGTTATTGGCTCCTATATTGATTTTGTAGAAGAAACTAATTTGTTTTTCATACATTTTTAATTAAATAACATTCTTCTTTTTTGAGATGATAATATTTAATAAAATAAAATATTATAATATTTAATAACATTTCTCCCTTCCTTTTCCTTCCTTCAAACCTTCCCATATGTCCCTCCTTGTTTTCTTTCAAAATGAAGTTGGCATCTGCGTTGGTTCCAACAGAGAAGACTAAGATACTGTTTAATTATACTAATTGAGCTTTGCTAAGTTGCACAAAGTCCTATAGCCCGTTAACTGCTTGACCTGAATAAAAATAATTAGATTAGCTGTAACCAGGGAACTGTTGATTTTGACTAGATGATGTCTGTGCTCTCTGTATTTTCTGTAAGTCTTGTCTGATCATATCATTGGATGGAGTTCTCAAAGTCTGCTCTGCTTCTGGAGACTGCTCTATTTGCAAAAAGTTGTTTGGTTTGGTTTGATCAAATAAAATCTGCTAAAATTTTATTTGTTACTGATGTATAAACACAAAAGTTGTGTCTATAGAGTATGTGCAATGCTTTTCATGTATATTCATATTTAATGTGTAATGTTTCATTCAGTGAAAACACTTATCTCAAGAATTCTTTTTTGTTCCCAGTGGGGAAAAATTCTCAGTATTCTTTACTCTGTGCTTGTGAAACTTGCTTCATTGTTGTCTGGAGTTCCTCCATTACACAGTACATCTCCGGGACTTCTTACTGCTCTCCAGGTGTTACTTAGTCCCCAGTGAGGCCATCCTCTGCTCTCCCAGCGGCTTGTGAGCACGACTCTATCTCAGCTCTCTGAGAGCAGTGCCACTAGACCCCACGTGTCCACATGCAGTGCTTGTCTTCGTGCCTGTGTTATGACCCCAGTTCTATGCACACTATCACAAGTTGTATAATTTCATTATTTTTATGGACAAATTGTGTTGTACTGTACAAATGTACCACATTTTTTATTCATTAGTTGATGAATATTTAGTTTGTTTATGTATGTTGGCCGTGTGATTACTGCTGCAGTAATTACAGGAGCACAGATGTCTCCAACACACTAAGTAGTATGATTGTTGGATCATCGGTAGTTCTACTTTCGCTTTGTTGTTGTTGTTGTTCTGAGGAACCTTTCATAATGGCTGTACTAATACATAATATCTCTAGTAGTGTGCAAATTCTCTTCCATACCTCCTGCAGCTCTTGTCTTGTCTTTTGATAATATGGATATTTCCTGGACTGAGACCTCACTGTAGTTTATTTGGATTTCCTTGATTCTTAGTGATGTGAAGTATTCTTTATGTGCACATTGACCATTAGAGCTGTTTTTGTAAGTGTATGTGGAGGTGTTCACTTTTTTGTTTCTTCGTGACTTTCTGGAGCTCCTTGTGTATTGGGGGTATTAACCTCTCCTTGAATGCGTAGTTTTCACATTTCCTCCTATTTTGTCTGATGTTTGCTTTTTTTCCTCCTCATGAATGGAAGAGTGTTTTTCTTGCTCCATATCTTTTCCAGAATCAGCTATCATTTGTGTTATTGATCTTAATAATTTTGACAGGTATAAGACAGAATCTCAGAGACCTTTTATTTACATTTCCCTGATGACTAAGGTGTTGACCATTTCTTTAAGTATTTGTAAGCCATTTGAGATTCCTCTATTGAGAATTCTGTTTGGATCTGTTTTTTTAAAGTTTTTAATTGGGTTGTTTGGTTTGTTGATGTCTAGTTTCTTGAGTTCTTTGTATATTTTGGATATTAGTTGTCTGTCAAGTTTGCAATTGGGGAAAATCCTTTTCTACTCTGTAGCTTGCTGTTTTGTCTTATTGACAATGTCCTTTGACTTCTCGAAGCTTCTCAGTTTTATGTAGTCCCATGTATTAGTTGTTGATCTTTTTTTTTTAAACTGTAAAAAAAAATTATTGATTTTTATTGAGCTCTACATTTTTCTCTGCTCCCTCCTTGCCTCTCTCCTCCTTCTCAACCCTCTCCTAAGGTCCCCATGCTCCCAATTTACTCAGGAGATCTTGTCTTTTTCTACTACCCATGTAGATTAGATCTATGTATGTTTCTCTTAGGGTCCTCATTGTGGTCTAGGTTCTCTGGGATTGTGATTTGTAGACTGGTTTTCTTTGCTTTATGTTTAAAAACCACCTATGAGTGAGTACATGTGATCATTGTCTTTCTGGGTCTGGGTTACCTCACTCAAAATAATGTTTTCTAGCTCCATCCATTTGCCTGCAAAATTCAAGATGTCGTTATTTTTTCTGCTGTGTAGTACTCCATTGTGTAAATGTACCACATTTTCCTTTTCCATTCTTTGGTCGAAGGACATTTAGTTTGTTTCCAGGTTCTGGCTATGACAAACAATGCTGCTATGAACATAATTGAGCACATGTCCTTGTGGCATGGTTGAGCATCCTTTGAATATATACCCAAAAGTGGTATTGCTGGGTCTTATGGAAGGTTTTTTTCTAATTTTCTGATAAATCACCATACTGATATCTTAAGGGGCTGTACCAGCCTGCATTCCCACCAGCAATGTAGGAGTGTTCCTTCTACCCCACAACCTCTCCAGCACAAGTTGTCATCAGTGTTTTTTAACTTGGCCATTCTTACAGGTGTAAGATGGAATCTCAGAGTTGTTTTGATTTGCATTTCTCTGATGGCTAAGGATGTTGAACATTTCCTTAAGTGTCTTTCAGCCATTTTAGATTCCTCTGTTGAGAGTTTTCTGTTTAGTTCTATACCCCATTTTCTTATTGGATTATTTGTTCTTTTGATGACCAATTTCTTGAGTTCTTTCTATATTTTGTATACCTCTGTCTGATGTGGGGTTAGTGAAGATCTTTCCCCATTCTGTGGGCTGTTGTTTTGTGTTATTACCATGTCCTTTGCTTTGTAGAAGCTTCTCAGTTTTAGGAAGTCCCATTTTTTAATTGTTTCTCTCAATGTCTTAATGCCTATATTATTGATGTTCTATTGAGAAAATTGTGTTCTGTTTGCATGTGTTCCAGGCTATTCCCCACTTTTTCGTCTATTAGGTTCAGTGTATCTGGTTTTATATTGAGGTCTTTGATTCCCTTGGACTTGAGTTTTGTGCAGGGTAATAAATGTGGATCTATTTGCATTCTTCTAAATGCAGACGTCCAGTTAGATCAGCATCAGTTGTTGAAAATGCTTTCTTTTTTCATTGTGTATTTCTGGCTTATTTATCAAGAATCAGGTGTTTATAGGTGTGTGAATTTATTTCTGGGTCTTCAGTTGGATTCCTCTGATTACTGTGTCTGTTTTTATGCCAATACCATACTGTTTTTATTAGTATAGCTCTGTAGTACAGCTGGAAGTCAGTGATGGTGAACCTCCAGAAGTTGTTTTGTAGTTCAGGATTGTTTTAGCTGAACTCTGCAGAAGAGGGGCGTGGTGGTTTGAAAAAAAAGATCCCTATGGCAGTGGCATTATAAGAAGTTGTGGCCTTGTTGAAAGCAGTGTGTCACTGTGGGGGAAGGCTCTGAGGTTTCTTTTCTCAAGGTTCACTCAGCGTGATAGTCAGTCGATTTCATGTTGTCTCTGAGTCAAGATGTAGGGCGTCCAGCACCACATCTGCTCCCCACCATGATGACCTCTGAAACTATAAGTGAGCCATCCTAATTAAATGTTTTATAGGAGTTACTGTGGTCATGGTGACTCTTCACAACAATAATATACCCTAACTAAGACAGGTGGGAGGAAGGATTATAGGAGCCAGAGGTATCAAGGACACAGTGAGAACATAGATCACAAAATCAACTAAGCAGATCTTACGCGGGCTCACAGACACTGAAGCAGCAATCACTGAGCCTGGATAGGTCTGCACTCGGTCCCCTGCATACCTTTTGTGGTTGCTTAACTTGGCAGTTTTGTGGGACTCTTAACAGTGGGTGTAAGAGTATCTCTGACTCTTTTACCTTTTCTTGGGAACCTTTTCCTCCTACACAATTGCCTTGTTTAGCCTTGAAATGAGTGAGGGTTTGTGCCTAGTCTTATTGCATCTTGTTATGCCATGTTCAGTTGACAGCACTGGGAGGTTCTGCTCTTTTCTGAAGGGTAATGGAGGAGCAGTGGATTTGTGGAAGAGGGAGGTGGGGAGGGGACAGGGAAGAATGGAAGAAGAGCAGGCTGTTGGAGGGGTGGAAGGGAGGAGGCTTCAGTTGGGAGCTATTGTGTGAGACAAGGATAAATTTTTTAAAAAGAGGAAGAACCATTTGGAAATTATCTTCACAGATGCAATCAAGATACAGCCATATGCATTAGAGTAAACTTTGCCAATGACTGATATCTTTATGAAAATATGGAAAAAGAGGAAAAGCCCACGTGACAACAACTCTGGAGTGATACTCCCATGTACTCGGAGAGTAGCAGAAGTGAGGAAGAGGGAGGGAAGGATCCTACCTTACAGGCTCTTAAAGAATGGTTCTCCTGGCGTTTTGAATTCAACCCAAGCTGGTGAGAGGGTGGATTTATCATTATGACCACTTCATAAAACCGGCATAGTGGATTGGGGGTGAGAACAGAAAGGGGAGGGAATAAGGAGGAGAGGAGAGAGGGGAAACTATAGCTGGGATGTTAAAAAAAAAAAAATAAAACAATCTAGCATAGTATATGAATATCTCTTCTTGATTTGGGTTTTTAATCAAAGTTAGGTAAGAACCTAAAACCTAAAGACTTAAATGTGTGTATTGAGGTCTTGATCTGCTAATGTTGTCAAGTTTGAATTCATGTAATATGCTATGGAGTCTGTCAGTTGCTTTCCCAGTGAAAACCAGGTGACTCTTGCATGATTGCAAACCACTGGGCTTACTGCCACTAGGATATATTTTCCTTAAAGAGAAGCTCATTCATATGGACAAGTATTAAATGATGGTGTTTGATTTTTGTCTCATAGAAGAGACTTTTATCATCAAAGGAACTGGATTCCTTCATGATATCCCACCAGCAGAAAGACTCCTTTCTCCCTCCAGGACAATCTCCATACTGAGTGACTGAATCAGCTACTTCATCTTGTTCTGTGATCTTTTATCACCACCTGTGAATTCTGGGTACATGTCTCCCTTTTTATTTTATAGAGCTTCTCACATAAAACTGTGCACTGACCCAGTTTCTAGCATTGGGGACTTTGATTTTGTTGCAAAATATTATGAAGATAAATACCAGGGTAAAGCCAGTCAGATTGGTGCATATTCAATATATGTATGCATCAAAAGATGGTTCTGGAACAATTATGTGAACTTAAGTATAATACTTTTGGCCTCCCCCACACAAAGGTAGGTAGGATATTTTTAGCTGATAAAATCTTATCTCTGACACCTCTCAGGTGAGGAACAGTAGGCAAGTCATTTAATGCCTTTTAGCAACAGTTTGCTAATTTATACAGTTAAGAGGTTAGTACCTCTGTCAGAGTTGATGCATACAGAGATGCATAGCCATGTCTAGCATAGAGCAGGAACCAAGAAATGGTTTCTCTGGCTACCCTCTGAGTATTATCAATATTTTTTAATAGCTTTCTCTTTGTTCCCTCTTCATTCGTCTAACAATGCAGTGGGCTACTATCTGTCAGTCCTGTTGCTAGGCGTTCAGAATAAGTGGTGAATTTTGTACATTTAACTGTTCTCATATGCTGTGGGAATTCATTCAGCCAGTAGCCTTTGGGTACCAGCCCATCAGGGTGCCATCTAAGGTACGATGTATGGACTGATGAGCACAGCTGGGAAGTGTGCTCTCGCTCTCTTGGGTTGTGGTCGGAGTCGTGTTTGCATCTTCTAGTACCCAAAGAGCTGTGGCTCTCTACCCTTGTTGTGAGTTTTTCCCCAAATAAATATTTGTTATCCTTTATTCCAGGCTCTCGTGGCCTTTCTTAATTATGCCTACATTTTGGCACCCAACATGACCAGAACCCAAACTTAGCCACTTCATAGCCCAGAAGCTCCAGGTAAAGAGCTAGATAAAGTGTAGGATTTAAATACATATAAAATGGAAACATTCATAAGTGATGAAAGCAGTTGAACAAATGTTGAAGGTTGAGGAAGTCTTTCCTGTGTAACTCGTATTTGAGCTGACAATGGAAACATGAATGTGCTAACTGTATATACAAAGAGGAGAGACTGGGAGTTCCAGACTGAGTACGCAGTATGCATAGTGGCCCTTTGGAGGGAAGGATTGCAGCACAGTTAGTTAGCAAAAGGCCTGTGTGCAGGCCGGCAGTATGACCACGATGAAGCCCACCTAGATCATACCAGACTGTGTACTCCCTGGTCCTGTCTTTACCTTATGAGCAGCAGAACTGACTTAACAGACACAGGCTTGGTCAGACACTCTACTTTCTTCCTTTGAGAGAGCTCAGCCCTTTCAAAGGATGTAGGTAGTTTACACACTTGAAACTTTGTTTACATACTTGTCAGTCTCTTCTAGCCATTCTGCCATTTCAGTACATTTCTCTTTCACCTACAAATAAGGCATTTTGTTTTGAGCATATTCCAATTTTTGCCTGCCATTGTTCTCTATTTGTTCTTTTTTTTTATTTTTTTTATTTTTTCAAGACAGGGTTTCTCTGTGTAGCTCTGGAGCCTGTCCTGGAACTAGCTCTTGTAGACCAGGCTGGCCTTGAACTCACAGAGATCTGCCTGTCTCTGCCTCCCAAATGCTGGGATTAAAGGTGTGCACCACCACCGCCTGGCCCTCTATTTTCTCTTAACTCTGCCTTAAACATCTCAGAAGCCATTAGCAGGATTTCTTCCCTTCCCACAGCCTGGACCACTCTAAATCCATGATGCTGTTTCCTTTAGTTTCCATCTCTACTCTGAAGTTTTGTTTTGCCATTAACACTGACTTTTTTTTTCTCCAGTTCTCTGCATTGCCTTGTTCTAGGTTATATAATCACTAAAAATGGTATCACCTCTGAAATATTTTTTCTTAAGCCCAGAAATCCTAATATATATATGAGTTAGGTTAATATATTAATTAATATATATATTGCCACCTATTAACCTAACTCGTGGATAGCTGCTGCTCAGCTTCTTCTCATCACTTCCTGTCTAACTTTCTTACACATTCTAGAGCTTCAGTCGATCCTGACAGTGTAGAGATCAAGTTTCTATTATTTTGATCCCTTTCAGTGTTCTACTCCGAACAAATCGAACTTTAAAAAAAATCATTATTCTTTTTCTTTTATTTTTTTGGGATTATAATTACATGATTTCCGCTTTCCCTTTTCTCCCTTGCAGCCTCTTCACATGCCCTTCCTAGCTGTCTTTCAGATTCATGGCCTCTTTAATATTTGTTACATACAAACATATGTATACACCTATATGTTCCTGAGTATAACTACTCAGTCTGTATAACATTACTTGTATGTATATCTTTTGGGCTGACCATTTGGTGTTGGAATTGGGGGAGACTATTTCCCCCACTCTAAGCATTTCTTAGTTGCCCCCAACCTTTTTTACATGCTGCATTTCAAGGATATTAAGTATTTCTGGAGTAACTTAAAATGATGCTTATGGTTGCTATTGTTATTGTTCATTACTGGGTGTTAAACTTGGGGCTTTGTTCTTGCTAGGCAAGTGCTCTGCTACTGAGCTGTGTCTCCAGCTGCTTTATTGGGACTTTAATTTGTTGTTTCTTTCAATTACCTGATTGTCAGTTCTCCACTGTGCTGCATTTCATTGCATTGTCTTAATAGGGAACGTCTCAAGCACAGCCATACATGGAACCTCTTAGGTGTGCTCTGAAACCCACCATTACTGCTAGGATTTTGATATGAAATGTTCTCCTCAGGATCACATGCTGAATTCTTGGTTCCCAGATGATTGCATGGTGAGGGGGTGATGGAAATGTGGGAGGTGGGTCTTAGCTAGAAGAAGATTCACTGGGGACATGCCTTTAAAGGTACACCTGGTCTCCAGTTTCTTTTTCCTTTGCTTCCTGTCTGCAGATGGGAGCTGTTCAAGCATTCTCCTCTGAAATTGTGAGTTTAAAACCTTTCCTTCACCTAAGTCGTTCTCTCAGGCATTTTGGTCATAGAGATACAAAAGTAACTAATACAAATATCAAATACCCAGGATACTCTTTGGGGATTCAACCCTAGGGAGCCTAATATAATTGGCCTGGAAAACACATAGCAGGGACTGTCAGACTCTCCCCAGGTGATTCTAACATGTAGTCAAAGTTGTGAACACAGGGGCTGATGGACATGTTTGATGTTTCTTATGCTTTTTGCAATAGCTTACTTTAGGTAACATTTTTCTTTTCTTCTCTTTAGGCTTATTTTTAGTGAAATTCATGTGTTTATCATTCTTTTAGGCTGTATTTCTATTTATTAACAAGAAGGTAGACTACAACAGCACACTATACTATGCCAGCAGCAGCCTTTTGTGTGTAGTATGCAGCACGTGTTGCTTTCATCAAGAGTCCACATCAAATAAGTACTCTCTGTACTGTTCATAGCATGATATGTCACCTGATGACACCTTGCCCAGATGGATACCCACCATTAAGTGACTGTAACCCATAAATTCTACATAAATCCATAAAATCCATAAAAAGAAGAAGTAGGTAAAGAGAAACAAAGGTGAGGAGACAGCTCAATAGGTAAACATAAGGTCGTGCGTGGAGAGCTCCAGGACCCATGTCATGCTGGGCATGTGCGGTGCGCCTGTCATCGCGGTGCTTTCATGACAAGGCGGGTAGAAACAGACTTCATGGAGGCGTACTGGCCAGCTCTTCAATAGACACAGCGAGGAACAGCAAAGAGAAGAGAGATCCTGTGTTCTGACTTCCAAATGTGTGCTGCGCAAGTGTGGCCTGCACTTAGACACACACACAAGTGCGCACACACACAAGTGTGCATATACATTGTATACACACATACGAAGAATAATTTTTCCCCATATTTTCTATTTCCCTTCTGCTTATAGCTCTTCCACAGTGCACGTTGGTAGTAGCTTCCTCCTGAATTGACTATTGCAATCTGAGTTGACCTTTTGTTATGCAAGAAACTATTTCAAAGTTAGAGATTCATCTGTATTATCAATTAAAAAAATGTGGTCCAAGTCAGTGGGAAAATGAAGGACCTCTAAAACACACACACACACACACACACACACACACACACGTAAATATATATATATGAAATAAATGACCTCATATATATATACATATATATCATATGTGTGTATATATGTGAATATATACACTTATATAAAAATCCTTTGTAGAATGCTATAACACATTTGTTAATAAGTCATAACATGGGAAAATAACAGCCATTTCAGATATTTAATTTTTTTCATGTTAAATTTAAACTTTATTTGTAGCAGAAAATATTAAAAAAGACTGAAATCATAAGACTAACACCATAGTTTAAATTTACAGACATCAACATAACCACCATATTTTGGTAATCCAGCATTCAGTCTGATTTTCCACCTCATTGAGAACATTCTCCAGCTGCTGCTGAGTGATTTCATAAATTGCATTCATGATCCTGGCTTGAAGTTTCTTTAAAGAATGTGGTCTGGATGAATACACACAGTTTTAGCACAGTCCCATAAAATACAGTTCAGTGGGATAGGTCAAGTTAAACATTGCACAAGGATTTCATAAACACCCCGAGTAGCTGGGCACTGAAACTCTGTGTTATATGGAAAAACCTTATAAAGGATGGCCATGTTCCAAAGGTAGATTAAGTTGGTCATCTATGAAACAATTCCCACCACTGATGGTTCTTAATAGTACCACCTGCTGGCTCTTTTCTATTAAATTGTGTGAAATAACACATTCTTTAAACTGATGAACTACGTAGTTATTTAATAAACCCATCAATGAAAGAAACCTCTGTCATAAGTAATGAAGTTATTTATTAGGCTCGAAAGGTCTTAAGGCAGAAATGTCAGGCATTTTTGTAGGCAGATTGTTGTAATTGTTTTGTTTTGTTGTTTGTTTTCTTTTTCTTCTTTTTTTCTTACCAGCAGCAAGCAATACACTATACCCAATTGGGATGTTTGTCTTTTATTTGGCAGGAGACTCCAGACTCTCTGGGTTGTCAGCCGGATGCCAAGTTAAGGCTCGTAGAAGGACTCAGTACTCATGGTGTTCTTCCTTTGGGTACTTTGAGGCTGTAAAGGGTGCTGAAGGCTGGCATGTGGCAGTATTTCACTGATGCCATTCCTGTGCTAATTTTATTTATTGCTTTAGTGAGAATATCTTTCACCCAGGCATTGTTATTGCTATTAATGAAAACAAAGCCAAGCAGTATAAATTTTATATTCTCAAGTTAGAACTGTGGCTATCCTATGAGACATCGCTCACGTTTTGAAACCACATGAAGTGGACGAAGCACAGAGAACATTAGTGTGTGTGGTGCTCTGGCTGTGCGGGCACAGAACTAATCCCAAGACACTCCTTAATGCTACCAACCTCATCTGTGAAGCTAAGTGTCCTGTTAGCATACCTCACTGAGTTTTAAATGTTTGTGGTAACACAGTCGCTGTTTCTATTTATATATTTCATGTGTTTAGCATACTTTATTCTCATTAATAGCTTAGATCCATAATGGATCTAAGCGTTCTCAAAGACAAATTTCCCACATATTTAAATGATTATCAACATGTATCATATATAATATGAATATCTCACATTAAAGAAAATATGAATGTATTATCTGACTGTTCTTAGCATTTAGTTTTCTTCCATTTAAAGGGATATAATTCTCTTTTGTTGTAGTAAAATAAGTAGCAATATGTCATTTTTTAAAAGTTTTGATAATTTTGCTCAGTGTTATTAGCCGACTTATTATGAAGCTCTGTCATGCTGTGTGGCAAAACTTCTCTTCCTCTAAAACTTGGTATTGAGCTAGAACAGTGGTTCTCAGCCTGTGGCTTGCAGTCACATACCAGATATTCTGCATATCTGATGCATACATTACAGTTCATTACAGTAGCAAACTTACAGTTATGGAGTAGCAATGAAATAATTTTATGGTTGTGGGTCAACACAACATGAGGAACTGTACTATAGGGTCACAGCATTAGGAAGGTTGAGAACCACTGGACTGGAAAGTCAGACATGCTAGGCAAGTCTGAGTTATAGCTCTAAACCTTAAAATTGCCTTTGAGATATTATTCTTAGTTCTGTAATATTGGGGAGACCCTTAATGAATGGAATCTTAAGAGTTTGATTTTCCTGTAGGATGATTTTGAACATGATAAGTCAATTTAAGCTGTTGGATTCACCCTAAGGTGAGTGTGAATCTCCCCCTTACTTCCCAGACATGCTCTTGTTTCTCCACTTTGGGATTATTGTAAACAGAATTTCCCTGTCCTGCAGTCTCTTCCAAATAACCACTCAGAGGCTTATACTAATTACAAATGCTTGGTCGATAGCTCAGACTTACTACTAGCTAACTCTTACGCTTAATTTAACCCATATTTCTGTTTATTCTTCACCATGTGGCTCATGGCTTCTTACCTCATTTGTCACATGTCCTGCTTGATCAGCTGCTGGCCGACGCCTCCTGACTCCACTCTTCTCCTTCCTATCATCCTTAGTCTGGTCACCCCACCTATACTTCCTGACTGGCTACCAGCCAATTAGCCTTTTCTTAAACCAGTGACAACTCTTTACAGTGTAAAAGAGGATTGTTCTACAGCAGATTGTAGCTAACTTTTATTATTAAATACTTTATTATAAGAAATTCATGACTATTGGTAGCTATACCTTTAAAATTATCTTCTCTAATTTAATTAAGCTGTATTTTAGTGCTTATACTTTTAATGTTTAATATGCCTCCCCATTTGGCTTGCACTAAATTAAAACTAGAAGATGTGTTTATCCACATTATATGGGGAACTATGTAAGTTTTTACAGATTTGAAGTTGCAGCATAAATGCTGGAGGCCAGTTGAGAATACAGTGGTAATTGGCAGAAGAGGGAACAGAATAGGGTGAGGCTGAGTTATGCCAAGTTGGAGTTATGAAGGGAAGACACTCTTGTGTTGATTGGATGGTGAGGTGACTAAAGGTCATGATAAGTACCTTATTGGAAAGTATAAAGCAAATGATTTGAATGTTTTAAACCTAAAGAAATGATAAATGTTTGAGGAGATAGACCATGGTTTAAGCACTGCACAGTACACTCATGTCTGAAACACTACAGAATGCCTAAGAAATATGTGCAACTTTAAGAAGAGTACTATCAGCTCCACTAACAAAATCGAAGAGTTTATGTGAAAGCTTATATAACTACAATCTTCACTTGGAAAATAATTCACTAAAATATGTGTGCTGTTGGTTTAACAATAAAAATATCAAGAGGAATATTGTTAAAATTAGTTCCTTCTCCACACCATATTGAAACTAGATACCTAGTCTCTTACTCTCATAATCTCTTATTTTATATTTTTCCTTAAAATAAAAAAATATACATTATTCCCATTAACCCATGTCTTATCTTTTGATCTATAAGCAAAATTATATATTAGATAGCTCTTATTTTTTCATTCATTAATGCTTGTTTTTTATTTTATTTTTTGATACAAAGTTTTACACTTTGTAGCCCAAATTAGCCTCAAAGTCCTGTTCTCCTCACTTAGCTTTCAGAGCTCTAGAAATGCAGGCCTGAGGTACCACATTTGACTTTCTTGCAGTGTCTTAACCTCTAAATGCATTGATTAAAATTTCATTGCAGTTTCCTATATGCTCAAAAGCTATAAAACCCAAGACTACTTACTATACCAAAAAGTTTTTTAATTGAGTTGGGTTATAGTTTTTAGAATAAACATAAGATTGCTTAGTGTTTTGTTATACCATCAGAAATGTACTTAATGAATACATTGTGAACATAGCATTATTTTAGCTGACTACACCATAAAGCATGTGTCTTTATGAAAATAATGGCATAAATTTATTTTGAGGAATATACTAAAGAAGTTACTATTTTGTAGACAATGGTTTGTTCATGAAGAATGACTATGTCTTAAAGATGGTTAAAGGACAAAGAGAAAGGTTAGAATTAGTTGATTGCTGCCACTCCTTGTAAGACAGATATTCTAGCTAGAAATAACATGTAAAGGGATCAGATTACTTGATATCAAGTAATTTTTTAAATAAACTACTTTTCTCTGGTGCTGGAACTTTATTCCGGTGTCTCACGTGCGTTGGGAAAGACCTTCACCACTGAGCTGCATTACCAGCCCTGAAGGTAAATATCATATTTATTTATAATTAAGAATATCATGCATACATGCAATTTATTTCAATCATTTTTACCCTCTTCACCCAGATCACCCCCATATGCTTCTTTCAACTTTTGCTATTCTTTGTTTTTTTTATAACCTACTATCCAAATATCATGGATGTGGGGTCGTCTCCTGGAGCATGGCCAACCTACCAAGGACCACACCCTTAAAATCAGCTCCCTTTCCCATGGCAGCCCTCGATTCTCAGTAGCTTCTCAGAGATGGGCGCTTGGGTGCACTTGTCTCCTCTTCATGCTGCAATGTTGACTGGTTTCGTCTTGTGCAGGTCTTATGCAGGGGACCACAGCTGCTGAGAGTTCATAGGTGCCTAGCCCTCCCCAACTTGTGGCTTTTAGAGTCTTTATGCCCCATCTTCCAGGGTGTATCCTGATCCTTGTCCCATTTCTGGATGAGCACTCCGCAGAACTTCCCCATACTCCAACCAGTTGAGTTTCTGTCTTACCCACTGTCCACTAAGCAAAAATGCTTCTCTAATGAAGACTGAGAGCTACATTAATAATCAGTGGGCATAGGGGTATAATTATAAGGCAGTTTGATTTCTTTTACATTTGGAAAAATAATAGTAGAGTCTCAACCCTAGGGTCTATGATCTTTCAGCTGTGGATTCTTGCCCAGACTGACAGTACAAGGCATAAGCTTTCTCCTTAACTCAAACCAGAAAGCAGTTGGTCTCAAGGTAAGGTATAATATGTACAAACATGTATAAGGTAGAGTTTTGTAATATTTTAAGTAAATCCACTATCAGTTTGTCATGTACATTTCTTGGACAGTCACTAGAGCATATCCCACCCACATCCTCAGCTCAAATGTAGACCTTTTCAGAATTCATTCCTGTGAAGGCAGTTTTTACCATGTTCAGAATTCATTCCTGTGAAGGCAGTTTTTACCATGTTGATCCAGTCATTTTAATTTTTTACAAATGCTGCTTTATTAAATGTAGGATAATTTGCAAACAACCCTGAATTTCCTTCTATAGATTTTTTGCCATACATTGTGTTTTAAAGGATTTATGCTGCTGTTAGGAATAGGTCCTTCACTACCTGTCTGTGACCTGAGAGCCATTGTTGCTTTTTGTTTCCTTTTGATAAAAATCTTTCCATCTCCTAATAAAAGGGAATCTGTGGTGTTTCTCCCAGAGCGCTTTGCAGTTTGGTGAGAGAGAGAGAGGGTGGATGTCTTCTAAATGTTGTAGTAAAATACATCTACATTATGTGCTGTATTACCATATCTTCAGTGCATCCCCGTCGTATGAAAACCAGTTGTAGCTGGGACTTCAGTGTTTATGGTAGTAGGTCAAGGTGCTCTTCGGTCATAATGAATGGGCTGTGTCAGTCCTGGAGGTGTCTGCTGGGGAAACCTTTTGCTCAGACTACTGAGGCTCTTGGATATATAACTCCACTTGGAAAAAGATGCCTTTCTTTTCCATAAGTTCAGTTCTTGTTCTGAACCATGCACTCCCCAAGTCACAGCTTAGTTTCACCAATGTGGTGACATAAATGCTTCTCATCTGGTGAGTGCCAGAGGAAGGCATTCTGCCCGGGTACCTCTGTTCTCTTAATGCCTTAAAGCTTTGGGTGTTTTTATTCATTCTATTCCAGGGTGCACGCACTTCAAGATCTCTGCCAGTAAAGACCTCTGGGTGTGCGTGAAATCTTTTATTTACTTGCTGGTCTTTGTAGTGTATCTATAAGTATCTTTTCCAAACATCTCATTTTCTTTGAGAAAGAACACCTTCACTTTTTCTTTCTTTGATTTAAAAGTAACTATTTTATGTATATGGTGCTTCGCCTGCTCCTAACTGCTGAGATGCCATTCCAGCCGCATGCTTAGTTGTTTCTTACTATATTCATGTGGTGTCAAGGCAGTTGCTGAAGCACATAGTGAGTGGTTCCTCAGTATGTAAAAATTGAAGTCAGTGTATTAGTTTTTGTGAGGTTTTCAAAAAAATATTGCATTATCAATGGCCGCTTGCTGGCTGAATTGTGGCTTCTAGTGACTGCTTGTAAAGTTGACCACTTTGCGTTCCCCAGTGGAAGGAAACAATCAGAAACCAACCTGGGTCAAGGTTTATTGTACCTGTCTGGTTTTATTATTCTTGTCTCTTTGTGTGTTCTCTTACTTGCGTTGAGCTGTACCTCTGTTGGAACTTATAGAAATTAAAATACTTCTCTCTCCTTTCTCTCTCTGTCTCTCTCTCTCTCACATACACACACATACACACACACACACACACACACCTCTAGGCGAGAGATCCATTGTCTATTAAGTCACACATCTGAATCTGAATCTCAGCTCTGTTACTTAGCTGCTGTGACTTTTGTGAGTTAATTAACCTCCCTGGGCTTCAGGACTCTTGGCTCTGAAATGAGGATGATGACACAGTCTCAGTAGGGCTGTTGTGATGTCGGCCTATGGAATACACAGAGGCTGAGATGAGATCCTTGGGACTGGCTGATGAGTAGATTAGCCAAGCTCCAGGTTCAGCAAGAGATCTTGCCTAAATGTAAAAATAAGGAATGGTAGAATAGAGTAAGACACCTGACAGCACCTGAGCCTCCACATGTACATTTACATACATGTACACACACTTGCATGTGTACATGCAAAGGCATATATGCACTCCTACATATGTAAACACATACATGAACATATACTACACACACATATGCTCAGAAAAAAACTTTACCCTTATATTTTTTTCTCTAAGAAAGATGGTTTTACTTTGTTCACCTATACACCTTTTCTCAGGTGGACTCCTTTAAGCTGCCTATTTTGTCTTTTTATGTGTAGTAACTGAAGAAAGAATGGGCAAGTAGTTAAATTTTGCTGTAAAGTTTGGAACCATCATGTAAGATCAGACCATTTGCTTATCTTGACTGTTCTCTTGAAATGAAGTCAGTTTCCTTGGCTTTATTATCTTTTGTATGCTCTTAAGTTAGAATCTTATGGATTTGACTTAAAGAACTCACCTTATTGTTTAATGTAGGCTTTTATTTTGGAATGAAGCTTGTAGTGACTAGGCGAGCAGGCCTGCTTTTCGTCCTGCCCAGCTCCCGCACGGCTAGCTTTACACCCGAAATAACAACAGACAAATTATATTCATTCAAACACTGCCTGGCCCATTAGCTCTAGCCTCTTACTGGCTAACTCTCACATCTTTATTAACCCATTTCTATTAATGTGTATTGCCACTTGACTGTGGCTTACCTGCATAAGTCTAACCACCGCCCATCTTGGGTAGGAGAAGCATGGCGTCAGCCTGACTCTGCTTTCTTCCTCCCAGAATTCTGTTTGGTCTCCTCCACCTACCTAAGGGCTAGCCTATCAAAACACCAAGGCAGTTTCTTTATTAACCAGTGAAAGTAACACATAGACAGAAGACCCTCCCACATCAGAAGCTTCCTGCTTGTTTAGGGGGATACTCTGAGGTAGCTTTTTTTCATTGAGTTAGCTGTGAGTGGTAAATTACAGTCTGATAGCCCAATAAGAGGGTCTACTCTAGTGTCCAGAGAATTGGGCTCTGGAACATGGTAGACTTTCCTGTTATATAGTTTATATCTGGCTCCCATAGCATTATATACCTATTTGTTTACAAGGTCTTTGCTTTCTTTATGCCTTAGTTTCTCTATCTCTGAAACAAAAATTATTAGATGTTTGTAGAAATTTCTTGAGATTAGCACATGTCAAAGCCCAGCCCAGCATTTGTGTACACTTGTCAATAAATATTAGTGGTTATCATTTTATTTACTGGAAATGTTCAGTGTTACTAAACAAAGATGAACACACAAACGTGTGTTTACTTAGATCATACTAGCTCCTAGAACCCTGTTAAAGACAAGGCAACAACAAAAATAAAGTTTTTCCTGAAATGAAAAAGTCTGTAGAGTATTAAACAGTAGTTAGTTAGTGAAAGCATTCAGTCTCTTAACGATCTCTAATATTATCAAGAACTAGTGTAGACACTGGATAGAGTTAGTTTGTTTTCTAATTGTTTATCTATTATGGGATTGGACTTGCACGTGAAATTGAAGCATACAGAATGGAGGTTTGTTCTCATAGGTCTTCTGTGCCAGAAATTACAGCATTGTGGAATTAATCAAGGCTTAAAGTTTATACCATTTCTCTTTGAGTCAAATGTCTTGCTGTGATATTTGATACTAGCCAATGATTCAAGCAGGACCTCTTGCTATTTAACGAACTTGCTATTTAATGAATCAGCTAACACTGGGCTACTGTGGCAGTATGAAAGTACAAAACAGTATGGTTTTAGACTTCCATTAAACACTGAATGTCAATGACTGTTGTCTGCCCCGGCAACTAACTGAATCAAGGCTTTCTATTGTCTGTAATGTTACCATTGATCTACTTTTTTCCTGGATTATATCTAGGGCTATAAAATTTGTTTCTGTCTTTCTTCTGCTTTACTATTTTTTGGTAGGAGGAAACACTCAGTGGTTACCTTTTCTGGAATGGTAATGATATCCTCAGATGCCACTGTGTTTCATCTATGTAGTACTAATGTTTGCTTTGAAGCTACTGTGTTCAGGTGACTTGCTATAATACACATGACGATTTGTTGATACCTAAGGGGAGGTTAATACAGACTGGGAAGAAGACAAAAACGAGTTACATATTGGAGTCCTTTTGTTTGGACTTTCACAAGGAGAGGCAGAAATTTAATAAAATAATAATAAATTATTTTCACATCTTAATACTATTATTCAGGTATAATTTGAAAGCCATTTATAAGCTTTTAGAATAATTAAAAGGTTTAGGAGTTGCTTGTTAGACACATTAAGAAGCTAAAATTACTCCTTTTTTTAGAGCAAGAAATTAACAGGTGTTTAGTCTTCAACCCCGCACACTGACTAAAGATGTGGGCCTTCCTACTCTGAGTGGCTGGATTGCGAGGGACGGGTTTCACATCTCCCTACCATTCCCTTGCAGGTCCCTGAGAAATCTATGCTGTTTTCAGCAAATTTTCTCATCTTCAGTGATATTTGACATTTTCCCCATATACCTGTCATTTGGTGTACCCCTCCATAGTTCTTGTTAGCCAGTGTAATGAGTTTTTCTTTGAAATAAGTGATTGTTTATTTCTTGGTATGCTTTGTACTATTGACATCTTGACTATGATGTACCATGATGGGATTCTTTTCTTTTCGTAACTATTTGGGGTTGTAAACACCTCTAGTGTTCGAATGTCCATTCCTTTCTTTAGATTTAGGAAATTCTTGGCGATAGCGTCTTTGAATAAACTGAATAAATTGCATAACCCTTTAGACTGCAGTTCAGCTTTTTTTTCCTATTATATGATTTCTTAGGCTTGGTCTCTTGAAGATATCCCAAAGTTTCTGGACATTTTGACTATAGTTTCCTTTAGTTTTTCCTTATGTGTGGCTATATGTATGTGTGTGTGTGTATACATACATATATATATATATATATATATGGTTTCCCTTATGTGTGTCCATGTGTATATATACATGTATATGGTTTTTCCTTGTGTGTGTCTATATGTGTGTGTATATATATATTTGTATATGGTTTTCCTAATGTGTGTCTATATGTATATAAATGTATGTTTTTTCTTATGTGTGTCTATATGTATATATGTTTTTCTTATGTGTGTCTATGTGTATATATGTGGTTTTTCTTATTGTATCTATATATATGTAAATGTATATATATATGATTTTTCCTTGTGTGTGTCTGTATGTATTATTTTCTATGTGTCTATATGTATTATTTTCTTGCCTTTCTCTTCTGTCACTGCAGTTCATTCTTCTGCTTGGTCTTATGTTGATGATGTATCCCATTGTGTTTTTTAAAAATATTTTTTAAAAATTAAAATATAGTTACACCATTTTCCCTTTTCCTCCAGCCCTTCCCATGTACCCACTTTCTCAAATTCATAGCCTCTATTGTGTGTTTGTGTCTGTTACTAAATATTTAAATACAACCTTCTTAGTCTATATAATTTTACTTACATGAATATGTAACCACTTTCTATTGGATTACTAATTTGGGGGATCTGAAGCACAATTAGTAAAAACTCAGAAAGAGTAATTGGGGTTCAACCTGAAGATCCAAAAAGCAAAGCAGCCAGCCACTGGCTCTTACCTCGACCTCAGTCCGAAATGGTGATCCTACCTCCAGGAGTCTCAGAATAAGACTGTGTCTCAGAACTGTCTTCTTCTATTTTATAATCCTCTCTAGGGCTGGGATTAAAGGCATGCACCACCCGATTTCTATAGAAACTAGTGTGGCTACTGGGATTAAAGGGGTGTGTCACCACTGCCTGGTTTGTAAGGCTGCTAGGGTGGCTGTTATACTCTGATCTTCAGGCAGGCTTTATTTATTAAAACACAAATAAAATGCCACTCAAGGGATCTTCCATGGGGTAGACTTTCTCCCACTCTAAACATTCCTTAGTTGTCTAGAGCTGAGGACCTAGCTCCCCCCTTTCATGTTAGCATGACTACTAGTACCGCCTTGTTCAGGCTTTGCTTAGGCAGCCATGTTGATGAGACTTCATGGGTGTAGCTTCTCTGACATACTAGGAGACAAAAACTCATAACAAACTTCTTGTTCTTCTGGCTCTGTAGTAGGAGCTGCGGGCTGTGTTCCTGCTGCCCCAGCTCCTGGTCACCTGGCCAGCTTATGCCCCGAAATAATTACACGGAAACTGTATTCTTTTAAACACTGCTTGGCCCATTAGTTTCAGCCTCTTATTGGCTAGCTCCTACATATTTATCTAACCCATTTCTAATATTCTGTATAGCACCATGAGATGGTGGCTTACTGGGAAAGATTCAGCATGTCTGACCTGATGGCTTGTTTTATCACGTCTGCCTCTGAGAGGAGCTGCATGATTTCTGAGCTCACTTCCTCTTCCTCCCAGCATTCTGTTCTGTTTACTCCGCCTATCTAAATTCTGCCCTATCAGATGGGCCAAGGCAGTTTCTTTATTAGCCAATGACCTTCCTCCATCATGGCTCTTCCAATCTTTCTGCCCCCTCTTCTGCTCCGAGCTCCGAGCCTTAGGTAAAGTTGTATTGTAGATGTATCATTTGGTGCTGGCCACTCTTTGATCTTCCGTTCTCTCCATCTTGACTGCTTCTCAGTTGGGAAAATTTCGTCTCAGCTATATATGTGTACATGGCGTTCTATGTATTATACGTAATTTTAGGTAGATAGATAATATGATTGGCTCCCTGTAACTTTTTCCATTATATTTTTAATGTGGTTGGTTGACTTAGTTAAATTAAATTTAAAAATTATCATAAATGTTGTCTCTAAACTCATACTGGTACGTAATAAACTTATTAGTAAATGCTTGCTGGCATGTTAAAAGTTTACATAGTAAATGTTCTTTTGTGTAAAATATACTTTTCTAGTTCAATTCTCAACCATTTTTACTAAATTTTAATTATCACGTTTCTTTTCTATTTCTATTTAGTTACAAAAGTATTTTCATTAGATTTGATTTACGTGTAAAAAGTTTTAGTCAGAAAAGTATACTAAAATGTATTTGTGTCTGAATTTTATTTCTTTTAAACATGTTTATATATCTGGAAATAGTTTTTTGAAAACATTATGTTGCTCTGCTAGGACCTGGGGATGGGGTGTTAATGGAGAAGGGGACTTACAATTAATTAATTCAGCAGTTATTTTAGGCAGCTGATTATGTGCCAGACGCTGAGCAATATGTTGATTCTGTAGTGGTGCCCAAAACAGACACAGTCCCTATGCTTGCTCATCTTACAACCTAAAGTAACAGCCAGCGTTTATACATGAATATGTATACCTACATACATAGTGCTTATGCATATACATTTTGCATACATACTCGTTTAATTGCATATAGTAATGAGAATAAAAAGAGGGGAGAAAAGGAGTCATGTGAAAGAATTATAAAGGAGAGCTAAATTTAATGTGAGGAGTTACAGAAGTCTTCGACAAGGAGATGATACTTAGTGGTAGTTGTATGTGTGTGCACTCGCATATGGAAGTCAGGCGATAGGGTTTATGGAATTGGTTTTCTCCCTCCACTCTTACGTTGATTTCCAAGGATCAAGCTCAGATTGCCAACATTGTGGGCATGCATTTTACCACCTGGGCCATCTCATCGGCTTTGGAAATGATATTTGGACAGGAGCCTGTAGGATGAGTCATGATTACCTGGACATCAAGCATCATAAGTGGGTGAAACAGCAGGTAGCAGTGCCCAGAGGCAGTTAAGATTCTGACTTGCTGCAAGAGCTAAAGCTGCTCCCTGAGGAGAGGAGCAAAGTGTGGGGCAGAGGTGGAGAAGAATGGGCAAGCCAGCACACACGAGGCATGAAGAGCTGATGCTCTTCTGCATAGTTAAGGCAATTATGGGGGGGTTTTAAAGCACCGGGTGTGCTTCGAAAGAAGACATCGTTGACATTTAGAGGAGAGGATAGGTAGGAAATGGCTTTCTTATAATGAACTGTCCAGGAAACAAACAGAAGTAAATGGGAAAGAAACTTCTTAGGGTTGTTATTTACAGAGCCCAAAACTTACAAGCAAAACCTCAGGAAACTGATTTTTCATAATGATCAGGTTAAAAACATATAAATAATCATGTACTTTAATTTCTTTATTCATTCTGTACAATAAACATAATGAAAAAAATTTCTATTAGTTTGACACTGATTTTCTTCTTTTTATTAAGGTAATAGTTGATACTGGGTTATAACAGTTTCTAGCCCACTCCGCTTTGAACTGTTTGTAGCCCTCTTGGTTCAGCATCCCTAGTGCAGAGATTACAGGTGTGAGCACTCAGATAAATATTTAGAATATAGTGAGGAATTATACTGGTTAGTAAACTTGTGTTGTAGGTTGTCCTCCACAAGCTGTGATTTCACTAGATGCAAGTAGGTGGCTAGATTTCCAGTCCTGGGCATGAGCTCCTTCTTGTTAACTGAGTCCAGTTAAAGAGCTGTTGGTTACCACTACTTCACTATTAGGAATGTCATGCGATGCTGGTCATTGTTTTGTTTTATAGACATCATAGCTGGGTAGGATTGTTTACTGCTTGGAAGCTTGCATGGCACCCTCTGGTACCATGAAAGATAGTTCCCAGGGAGGAAGTTTTCAAATCAGTTTTAGCTCAGGGCCTCTGACTCTGAAGTGCTTGGTGTCTTCAGTAATCGATGAACTTCCCATCAACCTCTGGGAGGCAGCCAAGGGCCACAACAATGGTCTATGGCATCTTGAGAGTCTTCCTGGACTACCCTAACCAACAACTTAGGAAAGGACTTCTCATGCCTGCTGTTAAGGTTTCTGTTAGATGGCTTTTGGCGCTTGGAGGAGAGAACATTGTCACCCCAGATAGGAAAGTTTTATTTCAGCTATATATGATATTTACACACAGACTTACATGAGTTCTGGGTTGTTTTTTAGTGTCTTTTACTCTCCTTTGCCCTGTATTTCTCTCCTTCCCTACACGTCAGCCTCCTCACGCTTTTCCCATCTCCCCGTCAGATCATCTGATGTATGCTGTCCTCTTCCTCATCCCTCCCACACACCCTCCCTTCCCAGCGGTGTCCCTTCAACATTCCTGCTCTAGATTTCAGTCCGGGGCTCCAATGTGGGTCTTTGTCTCTGTCTCCTTTCATCGCCTAAATGTTTTTCTTTGGGTTCACCTTCTTAATTAGCTTCTCTAGGATCACGCATAATAGGCTCAACGTCCCCTATTCATGGCTAGAAACCAAATATGAGTGAGTACATCCCATGTTCCTCTTTTTGGGTCTGGCTCACCTCACTCAGGATAGTGTTTTCTATTTCCATCCATTTGCATGCAAAATTCAGGAAGTCATTGTTTTTTACTGCTGAGTAGTACTCTAATATGTATATATTCCATACTTTCTTCATCCATTCTTCCATTGAAGGGCATCTAGGTTGTTTCCAGGTTCTGGCTATTACAAACAATGCTGCTCTGAAAAAGCATGGGATAAAATCGGACTCACTGAACATAGCGGACAATGAGGACTACTGAGAACTCAAGAACAATGGCAGTGGGTTTTTGATCCTACTGCACGTACTGGCTTTGTGGGAGCCTAGGCAGTTTGGATGCTCACCTTACTAGACCTAGATGGAGGTGGGTGGTCCTTGGACTTCCCACAGGGCAGGGAACCCAGATTACTCTTAGGGATGATGAGGGAAGGGGACATGATTGGGTAGGGAGAGGGAAATGGGAGGTGGTGGCTGGGAGAAGGCAGAAATCTTTAATAAATAAATAAATAAATAAACATTCCTGCTCTATGCTGGTACTGCAGGATATGACTCAGGTCTGAAGACTTGGTGCCGCAAGCCTCAGACACAAGAGAATAGGTGACATTTGTCTTTCTGGATCTGTGTTACTTCACCCAGTATGATCTTCTTCAGTTCCATTTATTTACCTGGCTAGACCCTGGAGAAGGTTGTCATTCTGAGATTTTTATTGCTTCTTCTGTCTGATTTTGAATTCTGATTTTTAATTACATCATGACTTTATTTTGAAAAACAAATGCCTGTGGGTACTTATCAGTGGCAAACTGAGAGAGGTCTTTGCATTAGCAAGTCCAGTTTTTTTCTCTGTTATTCAGAAGGTATTTGTGATACCTAGTCATTATGCTTGATGTTGCTCAGCTTCTGGGACATAAGAAAGAGTTCATTTTAGTTAGCTTACTCTCCAATGGATAGGTCAGAATGAGTTATCAGGAAAAGTGCGGAATCTTTCCAAACCAAGTAGAGTTTATTTTATTAGATTTATGATAGAAACTTGCAAGGAGCTGAAAGAGAGATGTCTGGATGTCTTGCACGTCGAGGCCTGGAAAAGCTGGTGTAGTGTAGTGATGAGTAGTGTTTCCCCGGCTTTCTCTGCCCATTCTTAGGCTCTAACTCCAGACCCTCTGGGCCAGGAGAGCTTATGTTGGGTCACTATTCTCTTCTTTTCCTGGAATGTTTCCTCTCTCCTCACTTACCCAAGTCTGTTTGGCATGAAGATCTACTTTCAAACATCTCATGAATGGAGCCTTTCTCACAACAGATGGTTCTTTTCCAAATAGTGGGGTACCTGTGTCCTATCTGAATGTCTGGCTACCCTCACCGTCTGCATGCAACTCAAATTTGCACTAATTCTTTGGGACATGTCTTTGGAACTAAGAAGAAGAAATATGGCAAGAAAAACAAGTAATAATGTGTGTGCTAAACTTTACAAAAAAACATTTGGGAAAGGAGATAGGGAACACACTGAAGCCAATCAGGGCAGTGAGTCAATTAGAAAGTATAAGAGGCAGCATAAGAAATTCAATTAGCTGATAACTTGAATTGAGAGGAAATTTGCAAATTCACAATTTTAGATTAGTTACAATGTCCGTCTTGCTCTAGCCTTTTCCTGGGATGGGCAGTTTTTATGCGCTAAGCCGGAACTCCTGTTGCTTTCAAGTTTTCATTTCACACATGTTGCCTAAATATGTGAATGCAGTTTTTGCTTTAGCTACTAGCCTAGTAAAAGCCTCTTGTGAATGCTTATCACCTTGTAAAGTGGTTACTAGAGCTGCAGTTCAGTTGGCCTGCAAGTGGAAAGGCCTTGACTTCCCTAGAGGGCGAATAAAAAACATGAGACAAAACAGCAGTGACCAAAATAATCTGGTGTAGAAAGTGACTGAATGCCAGGGAAATGGCCCGTCCTTCAAAGGTTTTACATCTTTATCTGGACACACTGCAAAGGCTACCTTGTTTAAATTTGAAAGTGTCTGGTTCTCTGGTGTAGTTTACACAAACAACCCCTATTGGCACTGTTGCTGTCCTTTGGGGGGGGAGGTATACATGTGTGTAGAGTGCTGCTGAAGGATAGTGCCGCATTCATTTTGAGTATCATGTGCCATATATAATTGGAAATTCTTTTGAGTGCTAAATAGGCTAACTCGCCTTCAAGTATATGAGGAGGCCATGAGGACTCATTCCTAAGTATTACATAAGGGAGGGATACTGTTAGTATCCCATCAGCAAAACTGTTTGGGATTCAAAGAAAACTCAATTATCAGTTACTTATTTTTCAAGTTAAAAAGTAACTATACAACAACTTCACAAACATGGTGAACTTTAACTCGATAAATTATTTGAAATGCCCTTAGCACATTTTCCTTAAAGAACTCCTTTCCAAAGTTTTATAATCTCACTTTAAGTGACGACACACTGCAGTATAATTATTTGCCAACAGCACACATTCTAACGGCCATTATCCAGTTTAAGATGAAATGGCTTCTCTGGGTTTGAACTGTGTCCACCTAATACAAGGAAAATATTTGAGGACATTAGTTAATGTATTTTCCAGGAATGGAAGTAGGTAAGCATTTTTTCATAGCTTATGGAATTTTTAGCAATTTTAGACTCTACTGCTTAATTTTATAGCATTCTTGGTGGCAAAACTTTTTTCCAGAGAGAAATTATGTGACCCCTCTTTTTGGCATGCTTGGGAAAGCAAGTCGTAAATCCTTGACTTCATGTTTTTCTAAAGTAAAACTGAGCATTAATATTTGCTGTGATCTAATGTGCAGATATGATGAAAAGATTCATAAAGTAATATATTGAAAACTTTGAAAGTTCTTGTAAAAGGTGCTATAAACTAAAATTTATTGCACAGAAAACATCTAAAATTAAAACGATTTTTTTTTCTGTGATAGTATGTAAAGGTTACGTAAAAATGGATAAGGTAAGAACTATGAAAGGTCCAGCATGTCACATTTGATTCATAAAAACCTGTGAAGGATCTCTTTCACCAGTGTTACTGGTCCAGTGAGTCACATTTGATTCATAAAAACCCGTGAAGGAACTTTCACTAATGTTACTCAGTCCTTAGTCCAGGACAAGGTCATGTATTAAGTTTTAAGAAGTAAGGAGAAATAAATTCTCTTCATTTTTCTGCTAGATGGTGGGGAGCTGTGGTCTATAATATTGTGATATTATATGTAAAGAGGAATCTTAAAAGAATAGAATGATGATAATTAATGGTAGTTATAATAACTACTCTTCTATTGAATGTCTGCCAGGATCTATGCCACCTACTGGGTCTTTGTATACAGTTAGGAATTTTCTTACTGTCTTTCTTTTTTTGCATGTTTATGTTATGTGGAGTGTGTGCATGTGTGCATTCATGTTTATGTATCTGTGTGCACATAAATGTGGCTTTTTATATATAAAGGCCAGAGGCTGGTGTTTTCTTTAGTTAATGGCTGCTTTATTTACTAAGACAAGGACTCTCAGTGAACGTAGAGCTAGTCTAACTAGCAAGTTTGCCATAGGAACCCTCTGACTCTGCCTCCCGAGTCTGGGAATACTGGTGGGCTGCCACACCCACCCAATATTTAATTGGTGGGCTCTAGGATCTTAATTTTGATATTCACCCCTCTCTAACAACAGCCTTAAGAATCCATCCTTCCTACCAGCCCCATTCATGTTTTATATAATGTGATTTTAGTACATTGTAGGAAATTCATTTAGAGTTATATCCATTTTCCTAAATCTGGAAACTGAAGTTCCAACTGGACTTGTCTGAAGCAGCCCAAACAGAATTAGTTTCGTATATATTAGAATTCATCATACTACTCAATAAGTCTTTGACTGCTCTATGATCAGAGATGGATAGGGCATTGATAATGTACCAGTTTGACCCAATTTAAGGTAGTCATCTTTGGCACACTGATAGAAACTAGTAAAGCTCCTTTCAAATTAGTAATGATACTCTATTTCTTGATTATGTCTCTCTGCTTATTTTATATTGCATAATGATACATATTTTTTTCATATTTAACATGTATATGTGACTGTTTTGTGTCTGAGTTTGTTCTGGATATTTACATTCATAAATTTATGAAATAGTCATTGGTATCCTTATGATGTAGTATCATTTTATTATTTTCCAAATAGAATAACTGAGTTACCAATGGCTTTAAGAGGCTTGCTTAAGGTCATATCAACAGAAAGCAGTTAAACGTTATTATTTTAGCTTCAGATTTGTGCTCTTATTGCCTATAGTTTAGACTGTCTAGAGTTTGACAAAAGCAGCAACTGCTGCACTATTGCTGCTGGCCATGCAAGTAGGAGAGGATAAATGGCGGTACCAAGTAGTACCAGTAAAATCCTTGGGAAGCAATACCCTCCGCGGCTATCTTGAAATTCTATATGTTAAAACCACACGATGAGCTGCAAAGAGAAGCTGAAAAGCGGTTTTAGTCGCAGTTGTGTTCAGAAGTCAGTTGAGACCCCGGCTTTGTAGAGAGCCGCTTGATTCTGTCCAGGCATCCCTTTGTGTGCTTAGCTGAGCAGAGTGAACAGAGTGTTGTATTGTTGCACATATTGAACCACTAATTATGTTAGTTTAGCCAATTAAGTACTCAACTCTGATGAATATGTCTTCGTTAATTATATGTGCCTCAGCTTCAGCTTATGTTAGAAATGAGAGTGGTATCCATGACTGTGTGGGGCAAATAAAACCGTTAGAGTTGTTCTGTTAAAATAGAATGACATTTCCAATTCCCCAAACTTTGTAGAGGCAAGCCCTGGAGCTGCCAATCCAAACAATACATTGGTAAAAGTAAAACTAAGAAGCTTCTAAGGTTAAACATTTCAGTTAATTGTTTATACCAAACCTGACCATCTACATTTATCACAGGACACACTTGGTGGCAGGAGAGAGCTGACCCCTCAAATGATCTCCTGTGTGCTATGCACTCTGACAGGTGCTTGCAAAATGACACATGCTCGCAAAATAAAATTTAAAATGTAAAAAAAAGAGGAGGGGGGGAAAGAAAGAAAGGAAGAAAAGAATTAGGTGCTTCCTTTGTGCTGTATTGAATTGTATCATTCACATACTGCACAAAAGGAGAAAAATTGTCTCCCTTCTTTCCATGAATCTCACTACAATCAAGCGCTTGCCAGGAAAGGAAAGGGCTTTCACATTGGCCAGTGTATGCCAGAATAATTTCTACATATGTTAAAAGTAGATTTGATTTTCAGAAAAAAATATTTTTAAAAAAATATTAGAGTGATAAAGACAGGAAACTATTTTTAAACGAAATGATAATGAATGTGTATTGACTAAGTTTGTGAATAGTGTTAACTTATCGCTGCCCTGAGACCTGTTTATATTTTAAGAATATTTAAAGGCCAAAGAGATTATGTAAGCTATGGCAATAGTTATACATGTATATACTAGCAGACGTAACGGAATAGATACAAGAGCACAAACTAAAGCGTATCCATCCTCTAATGTTTAAATGAGTACTGTTTGTTAGAGCCTGTGGCCCTGGAGGAGGGACTAATGGCATCAAAGAATATTAAATAGAAAGTAAGTTATATGCAGAGCTGTCAGAGAAGCAAGAAACACAAAAATTAATGTTTTTGTAAAGTCGGACCCCATCAGGTGCAGATGGTTACTTGGAAATAAAAAGACAGTGACAGAATTTATTTGGGGAGACCCGGACTTTTAGGCTGAAATTTGAATGTAATCCTAATTGAGGGCATGCTGGTCTGAGCCTCAGGGGTTTACCAGAAAGGAGCTTGTCATCATGTTCAGGGAATTGAGAATTAAAAGGAGCGACCTGGATAACATGGGAGACTACTGATGACAAAGCTTTAGCCTTGGTTTGAAGTAAAAGGAACATCAATTGACTCCTAGTAGCAGTCCTTGGGTTGACTCCTTTAGATAGTGTTAAGGTCCCAGGACATTTTTCTTTGCATCTCCATTCCCTCTGTGGATACGTCTCAACTTCAGTCTGGCTGCAGAATGGCTGAACACAGCAGTTGCAATCCAGGAACACAGTTTTCATTTGTAATGCTGGTCACTTTTCTTTCTTTCTTTCTTTCTTTCTTTCTTTCTTTCTTTCTTTCTTTCTTTCTTTCTTTCTTTCTTTATTGATTTTTATTGAGCTCTACATTTTTCTCTGCTCACCTCTCTGCTTCTCCCCTCCCCTTCAACCCTCCCTCTCCCATGGTCCCCATGCTCCCAATTTACTCAGGAGATCTTATCTTTTTCTACTTCCGGTAGATTAGATCTATGTAAGTCTCTCTTAGGGTCCTCATTGTTGTCTAAGTTCCCTGGGTTTGTGGTTTGTACGCTGGTTTTCTTTATGTTTAAAAACCACCTATGAGTGAGTACATGTGATAATTGTCTTTCTGTGTCTGGGTTACCTCACTCAAAATAATGTTTTCTAGCTCCATTTATTTGCCTGCAAAATTCAAGATGTCGTTATTTTTTTCTGCTGTGTAGTACTCCATTGTGTAAATGTACCACATTTTCCTTATTCATTCTTTGGTCGAGGGCCATTTAGGTTGTTTCTAGGTTCTGGCTATGACAAACAATGCTACTATGAACATAATTGAGCACATGTCCTTATGGCACAATTGAGCATCCTTTGGATATATATCCAAAAGTGGTATTACTGGGTCTTGAGGAAGGTTGTTTCCTAATTTTCTGAGAAATCGCCACACTGGCATCCAAAGGGGCTGTACCAAGCTTGCACTCCCACCAGCAATGCAGAAGGGTTCCCTTTACCCCACAACCTCTCCAGCATAAGTTGTCATCAGTGTTTTTGATCTTGGCCATTCTTACAGGTGTAAGATGGAATCTCAGAGTTGTTTTGATTTGCATTTCTCTGATGGCTAAAGATGTTGAACATTTCCTTAAGTGTCTTTCAGCCATTTTAGATTCCTCTGTTGAGAGTTCTCTGTTTCGGTCTGTACTCCATTTTTTTATTGGATTATGTGTTCTTTTGATGACCAGTTTCTTGAGTTAAAAGGCAATATACAGCAAGCCAACAACCAACATCAAACTAAATGAAAAGAAACTCCCAGAGATTCCTTTGAAATCAGGAACAAGACAAGGCTGTCCACTCTCTCCATATTTATTCAGTATAGTTCTTGAGGTCCTAGCTAGAGCAATAAGACAACAAAGGGAGATCAAGAGGATACAAATTGGAAAAGAAGAAGTCAAACTCTCACTGTTTGCTGATGATATGATAGTTTACATAAGTGATCCCAAAAATTCTGCCAAAGAACTTCTACAACTCATAAACATTTTCAGTAATGTAGCAGGATACAAGATTAACTAAAAAGAAAATCAGTATCCCTCCTGTACACAGATGATAAAAGGTCTGGGAAAGAAATCTGAGAAACAACACTCTTCACATTAGCCACAAATAGCATAAAATATCTCAGAGTAACTCTAACCAAACAAGTGGAGGACTTCCTTTAAATCTTTGAAGAAAGAAATTGAAGAAGACACCAGAAAGTGGAAAGATCTCCCATTATTTTGGGTAGGTAGAATTAACATAGTAAAAATGGCAATCTTACCCAAAGCAATCTATGAATTCAATGTAATGCCCATCAAAATCCCAGCAAAATGTTGGTCACTTTTATTTCCCATGCTATGTGTTGCCTTCCCATTCTACCAAGATGTCTTTGGATAAATGTATATATTTAATTTTAATGTTGAAATCCCCAGTCTCCTTTTGGTTTGTGTTTTCTGAAAATAGTCCTTGTCTCTCCCAAAATCAAGAACACACTTCCTTCTATAATTTTCTGGACTTTTACTGCTTTACTAAGCATCTTCAGACTTACAGTCAGCTTGGAATTCTGTTTAAAGCTTCTGGGTAGCTCTAACTGCTGGCAGGGTTGCAAACCTGCTCTAAATGATCCTGAACTATTTTCTGAGATTTGAATACTATTTTATACTAAATTAATGTGCATCTTCTTTTATTTAAAGGAATGTGAGTTTGCTCTTTGGAATATGAATTTCTCATATGAAGAAAGGAAAGTAGATGTTTTAGTAGTTGGTAAATGGAGAAATAGCAAGAGAGAATATTTATTCATAAGCAGTTATTAGTGCTGTTTTGTTCCAAGTCTGAGATCTTGAGACCCCTGGTCTTCAAGGACTCCCTGATCATTCATATATGAATATATGAATATATGAATATATATATGAAAGATTTCTGCTTTCTGCATGCTAGGATTAAATGATTTCTGCATTCTGCATGCTAGGATTAAAGGCATGCACCTTGACTGCCCAGCGAGTCAAGTTTTTTGATGTTCATTTAGTTTGTACATATTAAGCATTATTGATTGCATTCCTAGCTTTGGCTTGAATCTTGTGTCCACATTTGATATTTTAATTAACCTTTGTTTTTTTTTTTTTTTTTTTTTTTTTTTTTGAGACTGGGTTTCTCTGTGTAACAATCCTAACTGTTCTGGAACTAGCTCTTGTAGACCAGGCTAGCCTCGAGCTCACAAAGATCCACCTGCCTCTGCCTCCCAAGTGTTGTGATTAAAAGTGTGTGCCACCACTGCCCAGCATCAATTACTTTTTTTGAAATGAACATAGCAGTTCCTACCTTGTAGAGTTGTTGTATGGATACAGTAGAGTTTAAGGACAGGGTAAAAGGGGTTGACAAAAATTTTATGATATGGGACCACCAAAGGCCTTCTGCAAAAAGAAATTATACTTTTTAGGAAATTTGTCATGTGTTCATGGAATAGGCTGAAGTGTGCTGAAATGGGAGGAATGTAGAAGCTAACGCAAGAGGTTACATGATTCTGATTGGTAATGCCTGCAGGCAGCTAAAGTGTGAAGACTGGATGGGGAGCCCTGGTACTGACCGCTCGGGGTGCATTCTGGAGTTTACAAAGGTGGTTCTTCTTCATGGCATTTTACTCCCATCTGTTAGGAAATTATACATAGTATATGGATACAGGTATCAATAGATACTTTCCATAGGATAAGACACTTGACTGCCACCTGCGGGGGAATTGTTGATACGATCGCAGTGTACACATCCACAGTGTGACTGTCTCTCCCCTGGGGTGAAACACTCGTGTACATTATGCAGCCTTTGTCAGTCCTGTCTGTTAAGTCTGGTCACATGTGTTATCGAAGTGAGACTGGAAGGAAGTTAAACCTTGAACAGTAGTGAGACTGATCATCACATTAGTAAAAGTGGGTTTTCTTTGAGAGTCACAAAGTAGATCATTCTAAACATGGACATTTCAATAGACTTGTCACCTATCATTCTAGTGATTTGTATTTGCCTGTTTGAGGATTTTATCTTTTCTTCTAATTTCTGCTGTTTTCACCCTGTGTGATATCCAACATCCCCTTCTTCTATAGCTGACACACCTGCGTCTTTTCCTTCTCCAGTGAACACTGCTTTTTCTCAGTTTCTCTTGCACTTCCCCTTTTCCTCAGGTCTCCATATTAGTTCTTTCCTGTGCATTAGTTGCACAATAAAGATCCCCTGTGTTGTGTGGCCTTTGGAGAATTGCTTATAGGTCCTCTGTGAGATTCCTACTAGACAGCTGGAGACTGAGGGTGTGCCAGAAGTCAGAGGTAGAAACCTGTCCTAACACAGTTTCTTGCTTTAGAATGCATTTCCTTCACAGTGGGCCAGACTTTGATGGAGACATCCAGCACTGCGTCTACTCTCCATCGTGCGTTCTCACTGGAAGAACAGTGCAACTGGCTCTCTCAGATGGGTGTGTCTCATTAGGAAAGTAGATTTTTGTTGTTTGAAATTAAAATATAAATTAGAAACTACCTTTAAGCCAAACAGTGATGCTTCTCAAGATTTTAACTTGGGGAATAATGAAAGTTATTTTTAAGATTTTAAGTTTGTCAGGTAAGTTGAGTACATTGATAACTAGTTACATCACATCCCAGTTAAATATTTCATTTGTGGTTCCTTTCTGGCTAGCACTACTCATTCCTGTTAGCTATGTTTCCTTTCATTTTTAATAGGAGTTGTGTAACAAGGCAAACTCAGAAACCTAACTCCTTGTGATTTGACAAGAATTGACCACGTAGCTGCTCTGTGCAGATGTTACGGGCAGGCTCTGTGGAGATACCAATGCTTCAGTTTGCTTCTGCTTTTCAGGAGAGACGGCTTAGTGGGAGTAGACACATATTTAATTGCTTCAACACAAATGATGACAATGGTCATCCTATAGTACACGTAGTGGGAGTCCCCAAGTAAACATTCGTGACTGGGCCACATATATGAACTAGCTTTATTTCTTTTCTAAATTGTACATGTTTTTTAAACATTAACTTTTTGGGGTCATAGTAGAATATGGGTTTTTTTAAAGGACTTTTGAATTAAAAGCACAATAGGTATAATTGGTATGGCAGAATTTAATTTCAAATTCAAAGTATAATTTTTTTTAGCCAGCTTGGTTTTTAAAATGCTTTTGAGCTGGCTTTATCAAAGGAAAGGAATGCTAGATTAAAATAAATAAGGATATAAGACAGGAGTTTTATGTTTATGTAAACCTCGTGCTGAGGAAATAAATATCCTGAAATCTCATAGCCAAAATATTTTTTTAAAATGTTTTGAGCACAGGAAACAAAGCTATAAACAGCCGAGTAGGAAGAAATGCAAACTTCTATAAAGATAATTAAAAATATGTAAAATAATGGGAATCTCTGATATTTTAATTTCTTTGACTTTATTAAAAATCAATGAAATATTCTATCATTGGAAAGCCAAAGGTATTGAATTTTTTATTTAAATTAATATATGAAATTTAAGCTAAAATGCTATTCTTACTTCTTTTTAAGCAGTCATTGCTTCCACATTGGCTAACTCTCAAAAAAGGATAGATGAACCCTGGGGGACTGAGGCAGGGGTAATGTTAGGAGATTTAGGCTAGCCTCTCCTGCATGCAGAGTTCAGGCCACTCTTTGCTACAGGTTGGGATCATGTGTCAAGAAAACAAGATACAAAGAAATTATAATTGAAGTAAGCATACACATCATATAAATATCAATACTTTTGAAAATCCTGATAACTTGTGTGAGAATTGTCTCAAATGGCAGTCACAAAGAAATGACAGCGATGCCTTAGAAGTTAGGACTGTTCTAGACAAGTGATATGTAGCCCAGCAAAATACCAAGGACTGCTTCAGAGACCAGACAGTTCGAAACTGGTGTTCAACAGGAGAAGTTGCTTAGTAGTGCAGAAGGGAACCAAGGTAATATCAGATAGTAAAGTGGGGCGTGGCATTTGCAGAGAGCTGTAGTAATTGGGAGGTCATTGCAAACTCACTACAGTTAAGCAGGGAAGTAGACACCACCTAAAACCCATGAGTCTTAAGACCACATTTGCCCAATAACATCACAAGCAACAGCTCTTACTATTTTGAATAGTTTGGAAAATAGAGATTACAGTGCATAATAGAATGTTTGCCTCTCATGTGAGGCTGTGGATCTAATCCCCAGCACTTCAAAAAAAAAGAAGGAAAAAATTTACAGTTTCTATAAGATGGAAGAATTGACCTAATGAAGAAGAATTAAACTTGAAATAACTTCTCTTTTGTTAAGAAATAATACAATATAAAGTTAATCAGATATGAACAACTAGCTAGAAGGCAAATTTATTTTTTGCCAATTTTTGAGAATTTCATGTGTGAGTACTGTATTTACAACACGTTTATCCTTCCCTTCCTCCAAACTCCTGTGTCCCCCCTCAATTACTCCCTTTTAATTTCTTCTTTATTATTATCACATACAGTCATATATATTTATGCAGCTTTCCTGTAGATATGGAGATGCTGCCCTGCTGCCGATGTCCAGCCCTCCGGCTCTTCCCACACACTTTCCCCGTCATGTTCTCTGCGACCTGGGGATAGGGGTTCCCCACAGTCAGCTGTTCTCTGAATTTTGACCAGTTGTGGTTTTCTATGATGGTGTCTACCTGTTGAGAGAAAGGTTTCTTAGATGGGACGCGAGAGCTACATTTATCTGGGAAAGCCTGCGGGTGAGCTGTGCTACTGGGGCTAGGCCTAAGAGTATGGAGATGGCCTGACCAACGTCAAGACAAAGTTGTTTAAGTTAAACTGAGAACCATGGGAGGTGGGAGTGGTGTTAAACCCTTCCGTAGACAGCTTAGTGTCTGAGTCAGTTCCACAGCTGCTCCAGGACCGTTTGAAGGCCGAGGTGGGAGCTGGATGACCTGAAGTCCCACCCTTGGCATCAGTGCCGAGGGACTGGCAACAGCGTGTTTTAAGAGTGAGGTCATGTTTCCAGTGTGGTCTGTCCAGGTAACATTGCTCGACCTCGCTGTTTATAATTGGTGGTTCAGTGTGTACATTCAGGAACCATTCAGATGTCTTTGCCAGGGGACCTGCTGTTTTTTTTTTTTTCCGCACAGTTTTGATGTGGGCTTCTAGAGTTTCTCTGCTTGTCTCTGAAGCTGTCTGGCTGTTTCTTTTGAAAACACTTCCTTCCTTCTGCCTGTCTCAGCCCTCATACTTGCACTTGGGCCCTGCCTATTGATGACACTTACTTCCTGCCAGCCTTAGTGTCATTTTAAAGGGCAAATACATCTGAAGTATTAGAACCTTGCCTGTAAAATCTAAAGTCATATTCCCAGTGTTCCTTTCCCGGATCCCCAGCGCACATCTTCACATACATGAGAAGACAGCGTTCTCACTAAGACCCCGGATTCTCCTTTCCCAGATACCCAGCACACATCTTCACATACATGAGAAGACAGCGTTCTCACTAAGACCCCGGATTCTCTTCCACTGCTCTCCACAGTCTGCCTCTGACCACTTCACTCTGTGTAACTATTTCCTTCTGTAGTCTGCCCTTGAAATCTTTGTCTCAAAATGTTTTTTATTTCCTAGTATAATATTCCAATCCTGAAAACTAATGATATTGAATAAAATCATGCTATTTGGTAATTTAGAAAAAGTTCCTATTTAGGTTAAATTTGTGTTTCTTGTACTTTCTTATTAAAAGACTTATAAAATAGTTTCATTAAACTTAACATTAAAATCCTAAAACTGCTTTTTAATATTGAAAACTACTTTGGTATTAAAATTTACTTATTTCAGTCAACGCTTTAAACATTTCTTGAGTTCTATATCTATGTTATGTTCTGAGTTAGGCCTGTGAGGAGGATTCTGAATTATATGTGACCCTAAGAAACTCACATTTTTGTTCTAAACAATACTTTGTAAAAATCATGCATGTGTTTATTAAATATGTATTGAATTCCATCTCTATGGTGAGAATTTGGCTAAGGCCTAAGAATATAGGTAGAGTGAGCAAGACAAAAAAAAAATGTCCTGCTGACATGGATTTCAGTCTCCTGAAGAGACAGATCGTTAACAGAAATAGAGAGAAATGTAGATTTTGTGCACACTTAGCCTACAGAGGAGTGAGCTAGAAGGCTTGGAGGTCAGCAGTGACAGTCGAAGGCTGCTGCCCCACACGAGGACCTTGCCAAATGGGGGAATGGATGTGAGCTTTACTTTTCAGAAGAGCAGAGATCAGGCTTAGCAGCTGGAGGAAGGCCTTGGTTTCCTTCACACCTACCTAGTCAGCACATGTGAAATGAAACACCCTCCTGCAAACTACAGAATGTTCATTTTATATTTGATATCTTTGGGATATTTTTTCTTTGGAAGTACACTTCCTAATCATTATCCAAGGAAGTAGCTGTTGTGCATAAACATATGTACATAAACACTAGGTTACATGGTACTTTGGATATGCTCTGAGCGTTGGAGTCAGGTGTGGTGAGCAGAACCCAGTGCAGTAGCTGTACTGCTGTGCTAGGACATGATTGGAATGGGAAAATGTTGCCAATAAACAGCAAAAGTTACTTTCCCGTTTCTCTCCCAGGATATATTCACAGTTAATCCAATCACAATTAAAAATACATGTTGCCACAAGTTATTCCTTAGCCCAGGCATGCTCACTGGTATACTGTTTGATTCTTGTATCTGCAGTCCAGCAATTTAGAAATTTACTGATTGGCATTGAAGTTTGTCAGATTAATAAGCTAATATTCCCTCAAATTTCAAACTTTGTCATAAAAAAGGGGAGTTTATGTAGTTTAGAAGTAGCACACCAGGTGCAAGTCTAGGAAACCCTGATGTTACTCTTGTAATATAAGAACCCACAGCTTTCTAATGTGTATTCTATAGCCACTTCTTGTTGAATTATTCTGAATGCTGCATGTGCTGGTCTGGCTGAACATGCAAGCTTCTTTAGGCAGTCAATAGATTCTCCAACTAATTGTTTTCTCCTGATGCTGTGACTGGTTAGCACTGGGGCTAAACACAGGACTTAACCTAAACCCACAGGTAGTATTGCTTTAAGACCTGTCCCCATCTCTATATGTTCATTATTTAACATATTGAACATATATTGTTTTCCAAAAACTGCGGTCCATCATTTATGTGGGATTTAGACAGCTCATTTTAAACTACCATATTCACTTATTTGAGATTATAAGATCCTGCCATGTTCCAGCCACAGACCTAGATGTCGGTGACACACGGATGTTGGTGACCCGCTGATGTTGGTGACCCGCTGATGTTGGTGACCCGCTGATGAGCACAGCAGAGGCCCTCACCTTCTCTAGTGAGCTTCACATTCTGGTGGATCTTAAACTTAACTTTTGTTCATCTGCCTTCATGTAGTCCATCCTGGGGAAACACAGACAAGGGGGAAAAAAAGACAAGTTCTGTCTTTTAAAATCTTTCTACCCAGAAGACAGCTTGAGTGTGTGGCCTCAGAGATGATTGCTACTATTTATTATGAATTGTGAACATTCCACGAAATTCAGTTCTTAGCCAGAAGTAGGATTAAGCATTATGCACCGCTAAGCTTGTTTATTTTGTTGTCAGTGTGTAACAGTTGGAGAGCAGCACTCCTACAGTTTAAGGAGGATAAGCATGTTCAGGGTTTCCGAGGGATCCTCAGTGGCCGCTGTGGCTGCTCAGCTAGCAGCTCCAGGTTGTTCTGGCAACAGGAGCACTGTCCGTTCACAATATTACCCTAGGGGCTAAATTCTTTATCATTCGGATCCTCAAAGTACCTTTTGAGTAGACACTGTTAACCTTCATATTATAGCAGAAGACACTGAGAATACATAGCTTGTCCAGCGTCCAGCACTGACAGAAGCGAGGCTGTGACCAGCCCCGAGTGCTCTGGCTTTGGCCTCTGCTCCACTGTTTGTCACACCTGAATGTGCAGGTGCTTTTGGAGTTTTTCGTGTTCTGAGTTTGCTTTCTCTTAGATATTAAAGAGGATGAGTTTCCATAACTCAGGAAAACAATAGCACCATCTTTCTGAAGCGGAAACGGCCTTCATTCCTGCAAAGAACTTTTAAAGAGAGATTTCCTGCCTTCCAGCTGAATCGATTGAAGGGTATTTTGGGTTGCGTTCTCATGTCTGTGTCCTGCTCCCTGGAATACCATTCCTGGCCCCCCTTCTTCTCGTGGGCTCTGCGCATCTTCTCCCCCTGGAGTTACCTCCTTTCCCTTAGCGGACAGTTTACAGTGTATAGACTTTGTATCCAACTCATTGGCCTGGTAGCACATGGGGTGCACCTGATCAGATTTATTGTGGAATATTCCTTTTGTCGCTTAAAGAATAAAGGAAGAAGTGGAAAGCAGATGGGATACTTGACTGTAAATCTGTATAAAGGAAATAGCATGTCCGCCATAACATGGCATGTTCTTTATGGTTGAAACATAAATTCCCGAAGATGATGAGGCAATTTGGGAGTAGAGAGCCTGGACCTGAGTAGAAATTAGAGAGGAAAGGCCGGTTCAGGAGACACTGAAGGTGACGGTGATGGAGAGTGGGAGGCAAGTTTGGGAGGCACGGCTTGAGCTGAGAATAACGCATGAGCTGTGCTGATTCCCTCAGCTGTGAGAGTGTACACAGAATGCAGCCAGTCCTGCAGAGAAGAGAGCAAGTTCACTGTGGAAGTGCTAAGGCTGACTGCTCTTGAGACGTTCAACTGGAGAAATCAAGGCAATGGTCGGAAATACGGAATAGATGGCCTTGTGACCCAAGAAAATGGTTTTCTTTGGAAATGGTTTTCATAGTCAGAGACATCTTGGTATATCCCGAGTTCCACTTTTGGATAAAATTCCCTAGGGATGGAATAAGAAAAGAATAACCCTAGGGAATAACACAGGAAATGGAAGAAAAAGACCAAAAAGAAACCTGCAAAACTGCTAGTGAAATATGGCTAATACAAAGTGTATGTGTGTGTGTTGTATGTGTGTAGCTTTGGCAGTTTTAAAACCCTTTGAAGAGAGAGAATAGCAATTGTTCTAGTAAAATGTGGCCAAACTGTTTCTTAAATGTCTGTTGCATTGCCTTATTCACAAGCCCCAGTTAGAACTGCCATCATCGGTGACCCATAGTTGATGTGACCATCTTTGCCTAAATCACATGCAGTCACCACTTCAGGAAAGAAGCAATCTGAAAGGTCATTTGTTAGTAGGTGACATATGGAGGGCCAGAGGACAGCATGGTGAGGTGTGCAGTCGCTATAGTAACAAAGGATGTTATTTTCACAGGAAACCTGGTTATTGGTTTAGTTGACTGTTGTCTTGTGTGAGGAAGGGATCATTGCATGCAGCAGTTTTCCCACTGAAATGGAAGCTCCTATATATCTGATATCTCAGGTTTTCATGTTTGATCACATCAGGTTTCACTTCACTTTTCACAGTGAAGTAGATTATATCCTTAGGCTCTCTTCTCTCTCTCTCTCTCTCTCTCTCTCTCTCTCTCTCTCTCTCTCTCTCTCTCTCTCTCTCTCTCTGTCTCTGTGTGTGTGTGTGTGTGTGTGTGTGTGTGTGTGTGTGTGTGTGTGTGTGAAAGAGAGAGAGAGAGAGAAGAGAGAGAAATACACCTGAGGGTAGCATTTATAGCAGTCGGAGAGCTCATCCAGTGCTGTGGAGGGTGTAGCTGGCATTAGCCAGGTCCAACTCAGGATCTGCTGAGGGCCACTTAGGATCCCCAGGAGGGAGTGCTGACCAAGGATATGTGTTCAATGAAGTATACAAAGAGATCTTCAAACTTACATTTGTAAGTTATTTTAGCCCTAGATGTCAATTTTTGTTTAAGTATACATATTAGTAGAGTACCTCATGTTTGTTAATAAATTATGTATGATTTATATAACTATAAAGGGGCATAAACTGTAAAACATTTAAATTACTGTGTGTGTTTGATTAAAATATACTTTTGAGGCTCCAAGTTTAAGTCATAGTGACTCTTTAATTGTAGTAAATGAACTGGGAATGTTCAGAAGCTTTGAAATAAAAAATTTTATCAACCATTTTACCTCTCAGGTTTCAGGCAGTTCTGTGGCAAAATGCAGATAGATGCCTTTTGTATTCTGGTTCTTAAGGAGACCGTTAAACACAAGTTCCCAAGCATTTGCCATACCCTTTGTAAGCTTGCTGGAGTGTTCTCATGAGCTCCCGAGTGTCTCCCTGCGTACAGTATGTACCGCAGCCATCCTTTAGTCACAGGCAGTTGAAGCTGTTGAATAGTATCTTGCTTTAAAAGGTAGGGTGATGGAGTTCCTATCTTCTGGTACATCTGGTAAGCTAATATATACAGTCTGCGAGTATCCTGCAGGGACCTGTTTTTACATGCATACCGGGACGTTTATGTAGAAATCAAAGGCCATGAATCAGAAGAACACAACTCTTGTTTCCAGCATACTAGAGGCTTAAAAAAAAAGATGGCTTTGAAAAGTTGAAAGTAGTGTGGTTTGTTTTTATTGTGGAACCGATCAGGAAGAACAGTTCACAGTCATTGCCATTCTTCACCGCTGAATGGAGTAGAGGTGCCTGCCTCGCGAGACGGGAGCAGCTGCGCCCGTTTTCTCTGGGCTCACAAAAACATTTGCTTTTTAATCGAGAACTTTAGATGGCGGGGTACAGTTTGTTTTCATGATGGAAGTGGTGAGTTGTGCCTTACCAGACAGCTGTAGTGTAATTAAGAAAAACTGTGTGAAAGTGGATTAAATATAACAGAAAAGACCCTTTTAGAAAAGAAGGAATTTCATCTTAAATTTATTCATTTTTCCTTTCATGTGTAAAAGTGGAAATATCACTATGATTTCTGTACAGTTTTTGTTGTTTTGCAGTATTATTTAGCTCTAAGAAGAATGTGGTACTCGGCTACAGTGTTTGTTTGTGTAACAAGTGCTAAGTAAAAAGTACCAGTTTCAAGATGATTTAACTTTTGAAAGACGTACCTTCAAAATAGGAATTGCACAGTTATGTTTCTGGTAACTTTAATGCATTTAAAAGGTCAGCAATCATCATAGAAGAACATTGAGTCTGCCTTTTACACTCACTTTATAAACACGTGGGAGAGTATTCTGGTTTTTTGAGATTAGAAACTGAAAAGTGAAAGATGGCATTTATTCTTGATGAATTGGAATAATGGAATAAGCCCAGGAAGAGCGGACTGGCTGGAGGGAAACCCTCAACATCAGGCTGCCAGCTGACTTTGAAAAGCACACATTTACTTTATGCAGCAGACTCTGAAATAAGAATAGAAACGCCTTAATTTGCATCACAGTCTACAGTAGTGAAATAACTGCCCCAAGGTCAGAGGGAGCTGAATTAGAAAACTGTTGTGTGCACTAATAAGCAAGATTGGTGTTAGACGCCTACCCATTGTGAGTTTTTATCCTGCTTGCCCAACACTAAAATACAAAGTTTCAATCTTGACAAAATAGAGGTACCAGCTGTAGATTTGCTAGAAGATTTTATCATAGACTGATGATTTTAATGCAAACAGCCTAGGCTGCATTCTAGTTGGCGGAATTTGGAGCACTGGATGCAGGAAGGCTGGCAGATGCTTAGGCTACCGCCGCTCCTGGGCTGCTCCCTGGCGGAGGCAGTCTAGCCGGACTCTGCTGGAAACTGAGTGTTGTAGGGAAGAAGTCGGCAGCCATGGCTTCCCAGCCCCACACTGCTGCTCTCTGGCTTCCTTTACTCCTCTTTTACTGCAAACCTTAACAAACTCCTAAGACTCGGGTCTGAGTTTTACTAAATGGCAAACCATGTTGGCAACTAGAGAGTCAGTTCTTTTTCTGTAAGCCCTGGTGTGATCAACTCTTGGTCTCCTTTCGAGGAGCCCGGTAGCTTCTAATGGTGGTTGGGACCCCCGCCCTCCCATCTCTAGATCCCGTAGCTGACACTTCCCCTGTGGAGCAGAGGCGGTTGTTTACAAAGGCATGCAGAGCAGGATGTGCTGTGGACTCTGTGCTCTGAAGGAATTGTCTCATGCAGACCTTAATCTAAGAACTGCAAGGCTGTTGAAAGGGAAAGCAACATGACGCAGTAAGAGAACTAACTGGAAATTTTAATGATGAAAAAAAGATCTGGATTCAAGTCCCAGCTGACTGACCGGTCTGGAGGAGGCTTTCCCTAGGTCTCCATTTCCTGACGTATATAGAGTGGCACCTGTCCTATATCCCGAACAGGTCACTAGTCTGAGGCTACCTCTGGAGAAGTACAAGTAGGAGAGCCCTGAGGCACTTTTATACTATGCACTTCAGAAACCAATTTGTTCAGCCATTGGCATCTTTAAAAGAGACAGCAGACAGATTCTTAAACAAACAAACAAACAAACAAATGAAAAAGCAGACACAGCAAATGCCAAACTTTGCAGAGACCCCTGTGGGAGCTGCAGAGCTCCTAGATATGACCGTGATTCGTATCATTTGATTTCAGCCCGCCACTTTCTCACAGCGCTAATCCACGCCCTCTCTTCCTCCTCAGCCTCCAGCTCCACTCTCTTCTTTCTTGGTCTCAGCAGGCAACCTCATTCTCCATTTTTCCAGGAAAGTTGAGCAAGGCTATAGAGAACTTCCCTGACCACAGTCTCAAATGTTTCTTCTCGAACTTCCGCCTTTCTAACTGTCCTTGTGGATCCAATCTGATTCTTCCTATCTGCTCCTTGCTTCCCTAGCCTGTCAACTCCTGCCTAACTGCTCCTTCAGAAACAGAGAGCTGAATCCTAGCTGCTCCTTCAGAGAGGGAGAACTGGATCCTAGCTGCTCCTTTACCTTTAGAGAGGGAGAAATGGATCCTAGCTGCTCCTTTACCTTTAGAGAGGGAGAACTGGATCCCAGCTGCTCCTTCAGAGAGGGAGAGCTGGACCCTAGCTGCTCCTTCAGAGAGGGAGAGCTGGACCCTAGCTGCTCCTTCAGAGAGGGAGAGCTGGACCCTAGCTGCTCCTTCAGAGAGGGAGAGCTGGACCCTAGCTGCTCCTTCAGAGAGGGAGAGCTGGACCCTAGCTGCTCCTTCAGAGAGGGAGAGCTGGATCCTACCTGTCCTTCAGGAAGGGAGAACTGGATCCCAGCTGCTCCTTCAGAGAGGGAGAGCTGGATCCCTTTTGCACAGTCACATTTGCTTCATTTTCACTGTGAAAATTTTCCGCAGAATGACTTGAACTGTTTCCTCACTACCCATGCTTAGCTTCCACGTGTTGCTGTCTGCCTTCTGTCTTCCCCATGATACTGAAGTGCATGTTGCAGAGGCCACTGCTGACTTTTTGTAACCTGTTGTGTGTTAGTCTCCGTAAATATGTTGTCAGCCTAAACTTGTTGCACTTGAGGCACACACTGCTTGTCCCCTCCAGCTGTGTCAATCACTGTCCTCATGCAGATCCTCCCTAGGAGTCAGTCCATAGCTCACAGTGCACAACACTGAACTCAGGCAGGTAGTCTTACATGTGAAGTCACAGTCCATGCAGCTGACTAGCACAGAAGAGGAATGCAGGGCTGCAGTATATTCTTGGCTTAAAAAGAATTAATGAAAGAGCTATAGTAGAAAATAACTAAATTGGATTTGGTCAGAGTTATTGATCTTTTCTTTAAAAGATATTCTTAAAAAATGAAAATTTTCTCAGCTTGGGATAAAATGTGTTTGATTAAAAAGTTGTATTCAGAATAAATAGGACTTTCAAAATTCAATAGGAAACAGCTCCATTTTAAAAGAATGACAAAAAGATTTGAGTGACTGGATTAGAGTCCGGTTAAAGACCAGTGAATTCTAAGTAAACTCAGGAAACATGCTCGGCATCATCACTTAAATTAGTGTCCCAGGTGTAAACTGCAGGGTTTGTAGCTGCTTTGGTTGGTATCTTTCTCCTCTGGTGGTGTAGCATGAACACTGGTCAGCGGGTGAGGGGCACAAGGAAGCTTTGGAGGGTTATGGTATATCATTGTGTTGGTTATGATGACTACATATACACTGTTTTATTTGATACTTGCATAAGGCTACAGTTTATTGTACATAAAACAAATCATAGAAACTTAGTATCTTCCAGCCTCTGCTTTTGCTCACTTAACTTCTAAAGCTGTCTTGATGTAGATAATAGCACAGATTGTAGTATATATATGAAACACATGAGTGGAATTGTGCATTGTGGACATTTCACTGCACTGCATTGATGAGAGTCAGCCATGCTGGTCGAGGCAGTTTTAGCTTAGTATCCGCATTGTTAAGTAAGTGTCAGTATATAAATATACGGCCATGCATATAAGACCACTCAGAATACACATAAGGACCTGAATTTTTAATTTTTTTTATCTTTCAGATTTTCTATTTCTGGCTTTTGGGAATTGCAATTTCTTTTCATTACATTTATAGCTAGTTGTATGCAAACAGTTTTGTATATCAATGATCTATTAACCTCTATAGTGAACCTGTATAGTGACCTTACATCTAAGGTCAGAAAGAGAGAAAAATTACATCTGCAATAAAGTAATTGAAAAGTGATAATCAAGGAAAATATTTTTAAAATAGAAAAATAGAATTATCATTTGAAAATTTCCCCTTTTTTGCCTTGAAGTATTCTTTGTAAAAGACACGCTATTTCCTCTAGCCTTGTATTTTGAAGGAAGAATCAAACTACCCAGTTAAATATAAAATTAATAAAGTTTTAAATGTGAATGAATTTTGTCACCACATTAGGCAAAGTAGTTATTTTTAAGACACATTTCCCATTTACATTACTCTGGCTTTTCCAGTATCTTAGTTTATAAATATTCCATTTCCTGTTCTCTATTTTTCTTTTCTACTTGTTTCTAGGAAGGCTATAGTATGAAAAACTTCTTTGAATCCTAATGAAAACATTAAAGGAAACAAAGCAAATGGAATTCTTTTCAGTTTTGTTTTCAGATACTGTTTTTCTCTGTGTATTTCTTCCTAATGCTTCCTTTCTTATATCACTTATTCACATGCATGTATATAATATGCCAATGTACATGTCATATGTTGTCTTACCATTACCTTCTGAAAGAGTCTAGATCATATATCTTTGTGTATATTCTATTGCATTTGTAATAAAAGCAAAATTTTTATCTGTTCAACTTACCTTTATAAACCTTATATTAATGTTTACCCTTAATATATAAAACTTTAAAATTTATTGTTTTATTATTTCCTTTGTAATCATTTAAATTATATATTCTTTCTTTAAAGATTGGTTGTTTTAAGTACCTAGAAACTTGAACCACAAATTTAATCAGAAAATAATACTTTAATACTAGCTAATCCACATTATTGACCTTCTGTGCCTGCAGCAACAACAATAGCTGACTGTCTCATGTGTAATCTCTGGGGTAGCCCACAGACCAAAGCAAAAGCTGTTGCAGAGATTAGCTGCCCTCCTTCAGAGGGAAGTTTGCTGAGTTTTAGCAAGAGACTTTGTAGAGTCTCATTTAATCCTCACAAAGACAGACTGGTTATACCATCTTGTCTAATTTGTAGGATGAAACTAGGTCAGATCAATTAGAGATGGCTGTGTCTTGTTCCGTGTGCTCTGTTTGCCAAGAAGATTATTAAAATACAAATTTTGCTTCTCAAACAAAATTCACTGTCTCTACTGACAATAGAGTAGAAATATAATAGCTGGACAGTGATTTTCTTCTATACTGTCCTTCATAGTATAGAAGATTCAGACATAAACACAGCTCCAATATGTGTATACACATATGTACACATATGGCATATACACATATGTTCATATCTATGCACACATACACATTTTATTTTTATAGTCCTTGACCTTATACTTAGTGGAAGAGGCGAGCTAGAACAAGGCAAAGCATTCATGACAGAAGATGCCACATCTGAGAGGTAGCATATTTAAGAACTTGAAGGTTGTTCTGGCTAAAATATAGAATTGAAATTGTTGGGATTAAAGAGGTGAGAAAGATGGGGCTGGGGGTGGCAGGAATCATCAAGGGCCAGCCATATCATCCTAGATTTGTAAGCTTTTTTAAAGGAATGTGACCTTGATTCTAAGCAGGATGGAGCTATAAAATAGCGGGGAGATGTAGGTAGAGAGAAAGTCCAGAGATGTTCTTGAGAGAGCATAGGAACAGAGAGAAGGGAAGATACTGAGGAAGAAGGCTGAGACTGTGTGGCCAAGCTGTGGAAATTCTCGCATGAGGCGATGATGGCCTTAATAGAGGTGGGTCAGTTAAGTTGGAAAGAAAGTAGAAGTCAGAAACCTTGACTGGAGTTAGTGAGTTAAAGAAACCTTAATGGTATATCTCTGTCTATAAATAGAATCCTAGTGCTGTGCCCATCTGTGTATATCGTTCCTTCAGGATTCTCAGTTAGTTACTTCTCTTTTACAATAATGTCAAAGATTTAAAAAAAAAAAAAAAGCATTCTTTTTTTCCCCAGAATCCTTTGGGAATAGTGACTCAGTATTACTTCCAACTACTTTTTTTAATTTTTTAAATTGTTTTTATTGAGCTATATATTTTTCTCTGCTCCTCTCTCATCCTCTCCCCTCCTCTTCTATCCTCTCCCATGGTCCCCATGCTCCCAATTTACTCAGGAGAGCTTGTCTTTTTATACTTCCCATGTAGATGCGATCCCTGAATGTCTCTTTAGGGCCCTCACTGTTGTTTAGGTTCTCTAGGATTGTGAATTTTAGACTGGTTTTTCTTTATGTCTAAAAGCCACTTTTCACCCAGAATCCTTTTGGAATAGTGACCCAGTATTAATACCAACTCCTTTAGTATTTTCTAAAAGAAAAGAAAAGAAAAAAAACCATCTACGTTCTAAGCTCCATGTACATAAACCATCAATATTAAGGCTTCACTCATATTTTATCATTTATGTTTTAATTTATTTTGTTTACAGTATACATATGCATATGTATATAAGATAAAACATATGTTTATATATTTGTATATGCATGTCAGAGAAAACATATATGTTTTTTCTGATTTTTTTTTTTTGGCCTTTTGGATAGAAAAGGGTATTGATTTGACAGAAAAGATGATCTCCTCACACTCCTGCTTGAAGCAGAACATGGCTTTCTTTTTGTTAGTACAGTACGTGGTCTCCGTGGCTTTCTTTTTGTTGGTATAGTACATGGTCTCAATGGCTCTCTTTTTGTTGGTACAGTACGTGGTCTCCGTGGCTTTCTTTTTGTTGGTACAGTACGTGGTCTCAATTGCTCTCTTTTTGTTGGTACAGTACGTGGTCTCCGTGGCTTTCTTTTTGTTGGTACAGTATGTGGTCTCAATGACCACATGCTTGTGCTTCTTTCCTATGATGGTGACCTTCCCAGTATCACACAGAAACCCAAGTCATAGATAAAGTTTGGGTCACATGTTACCCCTAGAGAAGCTGGATTTTTTTCCAGGAGGTGGTGGTTTTTGTTTGTTTGTTTTGTTTTGTTTTGTTTTTTGCTGGATTCCTTTTGCCCTGGCCCCCGAGACTATGGTGGGCGGCATTCTTCATTTTCCCTGAAGCCAAAGAAGCTGGCAGTGCGCCTAGCTTAGAAATAGCAGCCTCTGTGCTTTACCTGCCCTAGAATCTTGGATGCCCAGATCCATCTGTTTCTACTCTTCCTCTGGAGGGACAATTTGCTGGGGTGGGTGGACCTCTTTGGGGGTTTTCTGTGTCATCTAAGCCATGGTAGACAGCAGGGAGCTGTCAGTCTCCCTGCTCTCCCTCCATCCTGAACAGCTCCTCAGTGTTTCCTCGACCTTCAGTGGCTAAAAGATTGCAGGCAAATCGTTTTATTAAATAGACCTCAATTTGGGATTTTCTGGCGTATTTTTAATTAGACGGGTTCTGATAGAGAAATTTCGGTTAGGGACATAGTGGAAGTGAAGTGTTCACATTGCAGTATGTTATGTATACAGTTCCTGTTCATTACTGTTTTTTGAATCTGATCATGTCCTTAATAATATGGACCAGATTTCTCCTCTATGAAGTTACTCATTCTCTCTTTCTCATTATCTTATCAGTTTTAACATCTTGACTAAATTATTATTACTATGATAGTTGTCAAATGGGATTTTATAATTTTTTTTAGCTTTTAATCATTTGTATTGTAGTTTAAGAAAAGGCTTCCTCCAATCATTTATCTGCTTATTCTTTTATTCATGTATATTTTATGGTATGTTGATATCTATTTTTAATGCATCATAATGATACTATCCTTATTTTTATTTTTAAATTGTTTTTATTGAACTATATATTTTTCTCTATTCCCTTCTCTTCCTCTCCCCTCCCCTTCTACTCTCTCCCATGATTCCCATGCTCCCAATTTACTCAGGAGATCTTATCTTTTTCTACTTCTCATGTAGATTAGATTCATGTTTGTCTCTCTTTGGGTCGTCTTTGTTGTCTAGGTTCCCTGGGATTGTGAATTTTAGACTGGTTTTTCTTTATGTCTAAAATCCACTTATGAGTGAGTACATATTATGTCTGCTTTTCTGGGTCTGGGTTACCTCTCCTCCCTTGTCACAGAAATCCTATCCAAACCCTAGGTGAGAGCTGTTCTTATTGATTTCTCCTTAAGCTTTTTGTTCAGTGTCTGCCTTTCACCCCGATGAGCGTGCTATTAATAAACTTATTTTCTTTTAGCAGACATCCTTTTCAGCTTCCTTCATCTGAACCATAGTTTCATCAGAATCTTGTTTTCCCATATGTCACATTCCTCTTGACCTTGTGAGCCTTTGCTGCATGCAATACGTCAGTCAGAAAATGGGCCTTTAGTAAGGGCCTGCATGTCTCCATGATACCACTCACTATATCAATGTTGAAAAGGCCGTAGCAAGTCAAATAAGCCTATCACTGGCCCCGTAGAACTGCAGCCTCACAGGAACAACTTTCTGCAAGTATAGTACCCACACTTGACTGTCTAGATGGTTACTGCAGTGGGGAGAGCCCTAGAGAAGAGTGAGGCACATGGAGACAGGTGAGGTCATCTGGATGTAGCAGAGTTGAGGTTTATGTATGAATATCTACTAACTGTGATTTGGTTTGTGGAATCTTCTAGAAAAACATCTAGTCCTTCCTTTCCATGAATTTCCACTTTGCAAGCAAGCAAATCCTTAAACAGGTTATATATCCCACCTGTTTACTCTCACCAGGGAATCAATTAATTCGTAATTAATTAGCTGTTGTTTTTACATCTTTCCATAATTCTGATTTTGTAGTGTCACCTTAGGAGTTCTCGAGTCAGAGTTTCCAAGTTTTAGAATAGAATCTGCGAGCAGCATGCTCCCAAAGCATTATCTGTCCACTGCCTTCTACCCTAGGACTCCTCCTTTCTTTCCTCAACTCCTACTAGAATGTTTTTGCTTGCTAAACAGCTGGGCATGGTGGCGCATGCCTTTAACCCCAGCACTCTGGAGGAAGAGGCTGGTGGATCTCTGTGAGTTCAAGGCCAGTCTGGTCTACTGAGTGAGTTCCAGGACAGGCTCCAAAGTTACACAGAGAAACCCGGTCTCAGAGAACACACACACACACAAGCCAGTAGCAGTAAGGACTTTGAATGTCTGTTAATACGGAATTCCACACTTTTAAAACATGAATCCTGTCATCATCAATCTTGTTTCTCTCCTGGTGGCATCGAGACTTCAAGGATGGAAAATCTCGTTCAGAAGAAGTCTAGCACCTGCTTTAAAGATCTGTATTAGCACTGGAGTTATACATAATTTCTAACTGTGCTTTATCTGTATCTCCAAATACTAACACTTCACAGTTTAGATTTCTTGATTTGAGTTACTCAAATTGCTCCATTCATGGCAACTTCTGCCTGCTGCTCCCCTCGTTTTCTTCTGCATCTCCCCATCCCACCCTTTTTCTGGGTTGGAGTTTCACTCTGTTGCATGAGATAGAATCATGCAGCCCTCTCCCAGTCATTGGGACTATAGGCACTGGGCCCCAAGCCTGTGTTCTTAGGGGAACCAAATGCCTTTCCTCATGTGAGAATTTCAAGTATGATATTGTATATTGTAATGATCAGGGCATAATTTCATACTTTAAATTATATAATTTGCTGACAAATATGGCATACTTAATAAAACCAACCAACTTCCCTTGTATTTTAAGATGAACTCTGATTTAGTTATCACATAAAGCCATGTGATTATATATCTAGCACGTCTTTGCTTCTAATTTGCCCTAATTGCAATAGGTATATTTATCATCAACTATTTAAAATTTTTCAAATTTCATTTTTTTCAATTATTTTGTGTATAGATGTTTTGCTTATATGTATGTCTGTGTACCTGCCTGGTATCTGCAGAGGCTAGGCTAGAAGGGAATAAGGGATCCCATGGGATTGGAGTTACAAACAATTTGTGAACCTGATGTGGGTACTGGAACTTGAATCCCAGTCTTTTGGAAGAACAGCATGTGCTCTCAGCCACTGCGTCATCTCTCCAACCACTTATTTTTATTTAAGTGTGTGTGTGTGTTGGTATCTGTGGAAGCCAGAAGAGGGTGTCTGTCTGATCCCCCAGAGCTGGAGTTACAGCCAGCCAGTGTAGGCGTTGGGAATTGAACTCAGGTCTTCTGTAAGAACAGCAGGTGTGCTCCTAACTACGGAGCCGACTCTCGGACCTATTGGTGGTGGACTTGCAGGAAATACTCTTGTAACTTCTGTGATGCAAAAAAAAGCACATAGTTAATATTTGAATTCCATTTAGTGTAGTGATCCTGATTAATATGTGGACTCTGGAGTTGCTACCATGATTCATTTTTTTGTGAGTAGCTCTATTCTGAACATTTTTTAAAGGACACGTAGAGGGAAAAAGTCCTCATGAGGAAGCTTGTGAGTATTGTAACTGACCACTCTTTTCATAGGAATTTGTGGATGCGTATTATTTATATCACTGTTTTGTTTGGTTTTTCATATGCTTTGTGAAATATCCTAGGGAATATGAATTCTGTGGAGGTGGGGATGGCATGTCATTCTAATTCACGTGCTTCTCAGCCTGCTGCATGTCATGTAAGCTATTCACTAAACATTTACCAAGGAAATAGGATTTAATGTCAACCTGATTCTGGATAGTTGTGCTTTCCACCGTGGTGTTCAGCATCCAAGGCCTGGACAGTGTCTTTTATTTTCCTTTGCTTCTGGGTTCTCCTTCTCTATTAGGGTCATGTCTGTTTTCTGCCAACAACCCACAGCTTTATTGAGTATGTGTATGTCCATAATCCAGCTCAATTCAGCTCCCTCCTGATGCCCGTGTGTTTTCTGGGTGCTGACTCAGTCTGTGGAGGGAATGGGGTTCTGGAGTTGGAGGGTGTGATAGTGCTCACATTTCTGTTCTTCCACCCACAGGGACTAACTTCTCCTCAGACTGGTGCTACAATTGCCTTAAAGGCCCATTAAAGGAAAGCCATTTCATTGTCATCAAGAGAATGGGATCTGTGTCCTGTGTGGAAACCCAACCTTCTAGCTAGACTGGCTAAGGGACCACTGCTTAATGCCATGCTAAATGATGGGTGGAATATTTGTTTCTTTAAAGAGACGTTGTACTTTTCCTCCCCAGTATGCTTGTCCTCTGGACAGTCACTGTGAGGTCCACTGAGTGTCCCATCCTTCTGAGCCTTGGCTCAGGCACAACTTTTCATTTTCTTCCATCTCTTTCAGATGTTGGCCAGAGACTAGGTTTCCTCTGGTACTTCAGGGTTCTTCACTCTTTCTCTGAAAGGCCCTCTCCTCCAGGTAGCTGCTTACAAATGGTGTGGCTTGCTCTCTTCCCCACCTGCCCCCAGGCTACTGTGGTTTATAGCTCGTCTTCCTGGGGCTTTTCTGTAAACTCTAATAAAATTGTCTGCAAGCTTCTTCTGAGTCCATTCTTAAGTTCTTTCGCTAATGAAACTAAAAGCCTCCCAAAGGAATCCTAATGTCTTTGGTAGCATGTGATCCCAGGTTGGATTCCCATAATGTCACTAGCACTGGAGGGAAGAGAGGCATGACTGGCTGGCTGCAAGTCCTGCAGCGGATGGCCATTCCCGCTCGCAGCGCCCCTGTATGTAGCCCTCTGTGCAGTTGACTCTGGTTTTCCTCCTGGCATGTGATTTCTGACCCAGGGCAGAGAGAGCAGTCCAGTGCTGTTAGTTGAAGTTTGTGGCCAATAAACCTAGCACTGTGTTTTCTCGTTTTACCTATTTTCTTTCCGTACACACTGTGACCCTTTCTTGTTCTCACGCTCTTCACCTCTTCCTCCATCCCAGTTCAGGTGTTTCCTTTCAGATTCATGGGGACTAAGGATGAGATGTTTATCTTTTCCAACACTTCCAGCAATCTTAGAATTCGTTCTTCCTGTTCCTTTTTTCCTACAACCAATTCAACAGATGTTTGTTGAACCAACATTCACTTTGTCACCAGAATGGTGTCAGTTTGCCAGTTGTCTTCTATCCATTGTGGATGTGCTCTGCTAATAATTCTGTATGCTAATTTAATATGTTCTTTGGTGTTATTTTGATTTGTCCTCAAGTCTTAATATACTTGAACTTTTTCTTACATTTGTTTGCTAACTGCCTTCCATCCTTTATTGCTTAGCTGTTCCTATTCTTGGTTCCTTTAGGAAATAACATTAGTCAGCAGGATCAGTGCGGAGTCGTGGGCAAGCCGTGTGTGGATCAGTTAGTACAGTTGCTTTCCTCTCCCTTCCTTTTTGCTTCATTAGGTTAGACTGACAGGATTAGACGAGGTGGGAGAACTCATGTGAACTTTAAGAGGCTTAGATGAATATTCCGCTAGATTGGATAACTGAGGTCCAATTTTGAGATGTAATAAGCAGTATGTTGTGGGGTCAAATGGCATTTTTCACTTCGATCGGGTCTAATACATTACCTGCGTCTGCTGAGTGACTCTTAGGAAGCCTGCCTCACGTCACTTCCAGAGCGTATGGGCCTCCTCTCAGTCCCTGCCTCTTTTTAGTTGTAGCAAAGTACCATGAACTAGGCACATAGATCTCAAGTCTAGAGGCTGAGAAGACCACGGTCAAATTGTCGACAGATGTGCGGTCTGGTGAGGGCTTGCCTTTTACCATGCAAGCCTTATAAGAACATCTCACATGGTGGAAGGGGAGAAGAGTGACCTCTCTAGCCCCTTGTCATAGCACAATCCCGTTCATGAGCACCTCTCCCTCGTGGTGAAACAAGGGCCTCATGCCCTAATGTTGTCACGTTGGGGGTTAAATGTTAACATGTGGATTTTGAGGGGATACTGACATTCAAGTGATTGATTGTACTGAGATGAGGCTTGTACTTGACAAAGGAAGGCTGGCAGGGACACCTGCACCACTATCTCTTCCTTCTCGCATTACTGTCTGTCGTGTTCTCTCCTGTGATCCGCGTGACATCCACCTTGTGTCACCTTCCCATCCTTCAGATGAAGAAACTGAGGCAGTAAGAGCTTATGTAACTTACATAAGGCTTTAGAAGTAGTAAAGATTTTGGGTGGAGCCCTGACAGATTTCAAAGCCATTCTCTTTCCACAGTGCCAGACTGCCTTGTATAATGAGTGTGGCTGAAGATTAAAAAGGAGCTAATGGCATGGCCGGTCCACTGTTCTTTCCACTACTTCACTCAGCGATGACTAATAGGAGAACACTCCCAGAGGGCATTTGCATTTTAAAAGCAGAGCTCATTAACTCTAATGAATCTCTAATTGGTAGAATTTGTTGCAGTGATATTTTTATTATTCATCTTTTTTTTAAAGTATTAGTTTTGTGAATTATCATACTAAGTAATAGGTTTCATTATGGCATTTTCACACTTTGTTCTTATTAGTCTCTCTCTCATGTACATCCCCCAACACACACACACACACTCACCCCTCCCTCTCATGTACATCCCCCAACACACACACACACACACACGCACTCACCCCTCCCTCTCATGTACATCCCCCAACACACACACACACACACACTCACCCCTCCCTCTCATGTACATCCCCCAACACACACACACACACACACACACACACTCACCCCTCCCTCTCACGTACATCCCCCAACACACATACACACTCACCTCTCCATTCCAAGATGTTTTAAAGTTTTACTGGGACTTTCCTCTGTGTCTTCAAAGTAGTTGGCTTTCTTTTTCTCCTCTGCAGAATATCACCTACTCCAAAATACGTTATTCAGTAGAATGTGACCTTAGTCTGTTCTAGATGCAACTGAGTGAATTAACAGGGCATTGTGAAAAACAATCACAGAAATGCATAAAATGTGGATTAGCATTTTGCAAAATGGATGGTCAAAAGTAAATAAATTTGACCTTATCAAGAGCCCTCTAAAGTGTCAGGTAAAGATAATTTACTTTAAATCAGTGTTATGCCAGCATTGTTAAAAAATGCTATATCTACATTTCCCATAGAGTTTCAATGAGTTTGTGTCATGTGTTTACTGGCATTGGGTGACTAAAATGTTCCAGAATTTAAAAACAAAAAAAGCATTCCTAAATACTAAAATGAATAAAAATCAACTGAGAACTTATATTTTACAGGTTTTTCTCATACTTCTGACCATAGAAATATTTTTCTATATGAACTCTTTGAAATAGTTTTTTGTAGATTGTATTCTCAGATACAAAATTCTAGAAATAAATATTTTCTAATAAAAAAAGTATTTTTCTACTGCTATCTTTTTATTTTTTGATATTATAATGCATGCACACATATACATAACACTTTCTTCTTCCCTTCTCTCTCCAACCCTAACACCTACCCCCTGCTTTCAAATTCATGACCTCTATTTAATTGTTGGTGTATGTGTGTGTGTTCCTAAATACAACCTGCTCAGTCTGTATAGAATTAGTTGTGTGAACTAACTAATTAGTTGGGACTAACCATTTGGTATTGGATCACCAGTTGATGTGTTCTTCCTTGGGGAGGACTCTTTTTTCCTACTCTTGGCTTTCCTTAGTTGCATATAGTTCTTTGTCTAGGGTTGAAGATTCATGAGATTTCTCCCTTCCTTGTTAGCATGTTGGTGTCATCCTTGTTCATGTCTTGTTTAGGCAGCCATATTGGTTAGAATTCATGTATGTAGCTTACTGACATTTCTAAGAGAAACACTATCACAGCAAACCTGTTTCTCGTGCACTGAAATCCTTCCCCATCTCTGCAGTGACCCCGAGCCATAGGTGCAGGGCTGTGTTGTAGTTGCATTGGTTGGAACTGGACTCCAAAACTCTGCATTCTTTATGGGCTGTCTGTGCCTACAGCAGAAAGAAGTTCCCTCGATTGGGGTGAGAACAACACTTACCTGTAGGTATAAAGGCGAATATTTAGAACGTAGGTAGGGTTTGTGTGAGTTTAGTAAGTTGGTTGTGGATTTTCTAAGATCTATGGCTGCACTAATCCTCGCTAGTTGGTGGAGTTTCCAATACCATCCGTGTCTTCCTTCTTGTTGAGCTAACTCACTGAATAGGCCTTTGCTAGTTGTTTCCTACCCCCCCCCCTTTTTTTTTGTATGGAGGCAAATTCCAATTATGTCCATATTGGTTTAATTCTGGTGCTTAGGAGCTCAGGGATGTGCTGGTAAGTCCTTTTCCCATACAAAATATGGCCAAGTGAGGCAAAACCATGATAGAGACTAAATTATTTTGCCTATAAACTTGTGTTGAATAATGTGGTTTAAATGAAGAAGCAAATGGATTTCTTAATGTGCATCCCATAATTAGACTGACTTCCACCCAGTTGCAGGATACGCTGAGTTTGGGCAGGCTTTCTCCACTGGGGAGAGGACTCAGCAGAACAACATGTTCTCTGTGACTGTCTTTTATCAAGAAAAGGGTACAACCACAGAGAACCTCCCAAACTCACCAACCCACAGAGAGAAGAGTAGCCATGAACGAGTGGTAATGGGGCCTAAGACATGAGAACCATGACTCTGTTACCTTGCTTGCCTACCACCAAACTCTCTGTGCAGGCTCCCCTGAGTGAACCAAGGGAACATGGCCTCTTTCCCCATGCCTGGGGTCATGATGGTACTCTAAGGACCCTCCCTTCCTTGAAGAGCTCAAATGTTTTTCCATGTTTTTAATTGCAGAAAATGCATGATGCACGTATTCCTCTACAATGAGGATTAGTAGACTTTCTGGCCTGCCAGCTGTTTTCATAAATAACATTGTCTTGGATCATAGCCACTTTATTAGTTCACATGATCTCTATGGCTGATTTTGGCTACAGTAGTAGAGTTGGGAAGTGTGACAGAGACCATATGGCCTGTAAAGCCCAACATGTTTACTATCTGGCCTTTCACAATAAAAGTTGGCCAACCTCTAAATTATTTCACGTAAGTCCTTTAAGATCTGAATGAGCTGTATTTGGAAGTGTAGCCTTTATCATTTACTGAAAACAGGATCTACATTTTCAAACAAAGAAGCTAACATGCTATAGAATATGAGGAATTTTGCCTAGTAACAGTAAAACTGCATCTGGTCTTTAAAACTCTGAAGAAACCCCAAGGGCATTATGTGTTCCCTTTATAAGACCAGAAGGAAGGACAGTGGCTGACTCTGGTCTGAGCACTTGTCCTTACCATTGGAGAGAAGAAAACGCATGATGTAAGGAGCTTAGTGAGGTAAAAAAAGAATGGCAAGACTAGGATGGGGTCCTGACTTCAGATGTCCTTTTCGGAGCTGTTGCCTTTCACACCTGTCCCAGCTCGGAAAATAGGTTATTCTGCCCTCCTTGCGAAGACCAGGGCAGGTCACTTGAAGTTTGCTTGCTTGGTGAGTAGAGGTGGGGGACATTTTACCATGCCCGACCAACAGTCATCAACACTTTTACAAAAGATAAATTACCATGAAAACCTTATAGGAATTGGTTCTTCCTTCTAAACAGCTGACTTGAGAGCTTTTTGTGTCTATATCGTCTATAAGGCATAAACAATGTCTCAAAACTAAAACAACTCACATTGCACTTCTCAGATTTGTTTTATTTATTGTTATGCTGTCTAACTTCTAAGTGCTTTATGCAAAATATTTAAATTTTTTATCCTGATAACATAATTCCATTGGAGAAATCCTTCAAAAGCTGTATTTCTTTCTCTGTGACCTGTTCTTTTCCTTCGCTGGGTTCTACTTCATTTTGTGCCTTTGTTTGCAGAAATAATCTTGCAGATAGCAATTTCCCTTATAGTCAGTGATTGCCCTATCTGAGTCATCACCCAGCATGGTGTTTCAGTAAATAGTCTTGTGCATTGCTTCCAGGCAGATGTGCTGTGTGCTTTCAAGAACACTGGCTGATAACCTTTCTAGCTTTTCAGGCAGTAGGGACAAATAGAGAAAATTTTATGTACTCACCTTGAAACAAGAAAATGGCAAAGGAAGCATAGATTTTGTGATGAATAATTCCAGCTAAATGCAGTGTCAGCTATGGCTGTGGTTAAGCGGTCACTATTTTAAATGAATAATCTTTTGTAGAGAAAATAACTTTTCACAGCGAGTTTATCATGGTCCCGTATACTTTTGTTTTGGTTTTTATGCACATTATTAACATGGCACATTCATTTGTGTCGTGATAGCTGAGCATGCTGCCATGCTCATGTCTGAAAGTAAGCAAACTGGACTCTGTGTACTCTGGTTTCTCCGTTTGTGCGCTGGGGATGGATCCTGACAGGATGAGGCTCTTCTGCATGTGTCAGTGCCTGATGTCTGTAAACAGCAGGTCAGAGTCAGTTGCAGCATTGCACATCCTGGATTACAGCGACAGTAAAGTTACTGCTATTATATCCAGACTGGTTTTCTTTCAGTATGAATTTTGAAAAATGCTATTAACTTTTTAAATTTTAAAAATGATCTCACAATTATGTTAAAAATAACAGAATATCAAAGTAATATGTCATAAATTTGCCTTTCAAATTTCATAAATTTTAGAAAGTATTGGTTTTTATTAGCTACCTTTCAGTGCTAACCACAGATTTATAGGTGAAATACTACAAAGAAGTTCACTCATTCACTGAACCAATAGATATTGAGTACCTTTTTTTGTCCTGAGTCCTGCCCAGCAACAGTCATATTGCATACTCTGAAAATACAGCCAATAGGCTGGATTAGTCTGTATGAAAACATTGGGGTGCTATCCACGGACATTTCCATGGCTCTCAAGTTAACAGGTATGTGGTTCTGCGCAGTTTTCAGGGGGCTTCTCTTGAACTGTCGCCATTGGTAGCCTAGACTTTTGTGTCTCGTAGAAAAGTCACCTTAGTAAATATTCTCCCGATTTATTTCTCCTTACTGCTTTTAACATTCTTGAGCATTAACAAATTCCCTACCTTTGATTTCAGTCAACCATCATCCATAAGCTTGATAATTTCACTGTGATGTACATTCTTCAAATTGATCTCATTTTATGGGAAGAACAATTTACAAATTACTGAATTAGCTTCTGATTATGCTTCAGAGAAATAGGCTAATTGGATGTGTACTGACCATGTGCCAATCACCAACTTTTAGGAATAAGCAAATTAAAGCAGGCCATTAATAAGTTGTTATGCTTGTACTTGCTCAACTGTGTATGCATTCTATGTCCTTGAAATCAGCTGATCCAAATTAACTCATCAGTAGAATCTACTGAGGCACTAGTCTTAGAAATCACAGCGCTAGCTGAGAGCTATTTAATGTGTTTGTCCTTTGTGTTTTCCTGCTGTGAAGATTGTATTCTATTTGGTTTATTGTTACACAAAAACATGCATGTCTACTTTAATACACAGGGACACACACAAAAAGAAAAACCCATAAAGATTAAGTCTTGTGAAACAAATTTTGAGAACAATTACTCATGGCATAAAGAAATTTGTATTTTAAAATAGTTTTTCTGTCTTCAAACCATAGCTTTATTGGTTTGTTTAAAATATGACTTGGCATATACAATACAAATTGATTTTATTTTTTCCAGTGTAAACTTATGTGAAGCATGGTACATTTTAGTGTGTGTTTATGGGAGAACTATATAAAATATATTTTATTATTCTTAAAAATTAATGTATTTACTTTGTAACAAAGGGGATAGTGGTCGCTTCCATGGCACAGAACATATAGTAAGAAAAAGTACTGTGAACAAACAGAAGACAGTAATTGGTCATAACAGAAAAGTTCTCTCTGTCTCTTTTTTGTTGCATAGGAGATACAGCTAAGGAAATGAGATGTAAACCCTCAGAAGCAGAAAGCAGCCAGTCTTTGGAGGTAAGTGAAATGCAGCAAGAATCCTTTGGGCATGAAACTGAGCAAGTCCCTGTGACTCCACATTCTCCTGAGGATACATAGTAACTTAACTCAAACCAAGATGCTGGTGGTCTATGAAAGCCGGTGATGAGCAGGACAGTGAGTGGCTTCCCAAGGATCACATGTTTTCTAGTGCGAGAAATGGGGTGCAACTTTTGGAAGGAGGTGAAAAGGAAGAGAGGGACAGAGAGAGGAGGGGAGGTGCGATGGAAAGGAAGAAAGGGAAATTAGGAGAACAGAAGGGGGCAAAAGGGATGTAATTCTTGAGTTGGAAAAGTTTGACTGGTTTTGAGTGGTTTTTTTCTAGCACATTTGAGTAGATAGTATATGATCCCGCAGAGAGTTCTGTTGTCTATTTCTGCATCAGAGAGTACTTCCTGACTATTCTGGAGAAAAAACAGCTTTATCTTCTTTTTCATGAAAAAGCTGTTTTCTTCTGGACAGTATGTCAGGATACTTTCTACACACTGCATTGGCAGTGTTTAATCATTGCAGTAATCATCTTTAAGACTTGAGGAATGGGAAGTAGTAACACAATGCTTTGGTGGGAGAGATAGCCACAGTGTTGCAGTTTTCTGCATGGTGGCTCCTTCGCTTCTCAAGGGTGGCTGAGAGCACTGCTGAATCCAGCTGCAGTGAAGTCGGGGATCAGAAGTGTTTGTTTCAGCACGAGAGCCCTGATGCCTACTACACAGCAGATGGTCCAAAAGATTCCATAAATGAATACAGTAATTACACTTAATTAATTAATTATTAATGAGCTATAAGTAGAAAGTTACATTTATTTTTAAGGAATTTTTAAAATAATTTTCACTAAGAAAATGTTTTATAACCAAGGGAAAACTTACTAAGATTGATGAATAGAAAGAAAAATCTTTTAAAAAATTACCTGCATTCATTTTTTTCATTCATTCCACAAATATTTATTAAACACTGACTCTACCTAAGGCACAGTACAAAGAACTGCGTAAGTGGTGATGAAAGAAATGGGTGCAGGAACAAAGAACTGTCTACCTTGTTGAGGGAAGCTGCTTGTTCATTTCCCAGCTGCCCAGACTCCCAAAACAATCACTCCGAAACTATAGTATTGGCAATACTGTTTGCCAAATAGCTTAGGCATATTTCTGGCTAACTCTTACATCTCAAATTAACCCATTTCTATTAATCTGTGTGTCCCACGTGGCTGTGGCTTATGGTTCCATCTGGTTCGGCATCTGTCTCTGGAGGGGCTATATAGCTTCTCCCTGACTCTGTCTTCTTCCTCTCAGCATTCAGTTCAGTCTTCCCCACCTAGCTCTATTCTACCCTATCACAGGCTAAAACAGATTCCTTATTCATTAACCAATAAAAGCAACACATAGAAGTACCTCCCACACCATTACCTTTTATTCTGAAGTACCTTGATCTCTTCAGTTTTATTTCACTTCAAGCATCCTGTGAGAGCTGATGTGAGTACCATAGGAAATTATTTCTCTAAGTTTTAGAGCTGGAAAGCCCAAGATCAGGGCGCTAGCAACATTGCTGTCAGGTAAGAGCCTACTTTTTGGTTCATATGTGGCACCATCTTGTGACATGACATGGAGTCGTGACCATCATTCCTTCTTAAAGGAACCAACCCCCCTTATGAACGGTCCATCCTCATGACCTAATTATCTCCCCAAAGCTGTATCTCTTAATGCTATTACCTTAAGAATTCAGTTTCCACATGTCAAATGGAACGTGGGTGTGGGGAAGCATATTGAGACTTAGCATACGTACATGATGTACTAGAGATATCTGTACAGCTTAACAGTTTATTATTGTTTCTAAGTTTGCTTATCAGTATGAAGAATTTCAAGGCTATTTCCTAGGAAAGGAGCATTTTAAGAATCTTAAACACTTAAACATTTTAAGTAACAGCAAATTTTAACGGTGCTGTTTCTGGACTTTTAGTTAGTACATTGGAGTTGATGGATGTACTCAGATGTGTCAGAAGTACTTTCTGAGTAATGGAGACGCCAGTGTTTGCTCACTGAGAACACACAAGAGGCAGGGGAAGCCACAGTTAAATCGTAATGCAAGAGGGTGTCTGATTTATCAAAGTAGGGTCAAAATTATTTATTTTTATCTTAAGCATCTAAAATGTAATTCTTTATTTCTCTTGAAAACATTGCAGTATACTTTGTACCGCTTAAGCCTTCATGTAGAAACAAACAAGAGTGTACCACCTAAACTAGCTGTTTTCAACTTTGGGGAGTGGCTCATGACTCCCACAGTCGATTATCTAGTCTATGATGCTGAGCTTAAGACTGTCTAACCCGCTGACAACATTTTACTGAGTATCTAAACATATCACCCTAATTTGATCATAAAAGGCTCAATCATTTTTGTGTGCACCCCCCCCCGAGCATCACTGCCCCCCCCCCCAGCATCACTGTCCAAAGTTTCATCTGTCTCTTCACATCTGTGTCATCCAGGACGTGGTGTGGAGCTGAACCCCTGAGGAATCCTCGGCTCCAGCCTTATCAAAGCCACCACCTTTTTTTTAAAAACAGGTTTCCACCTCCTGTCTTCCCGTAGAGGCCATTCTTCACATAGCTGACAGAAATAAAAGTCAATTGAATCATTCTGAGACTTGAAGTTAGCTGACTACTCACTGAGGGAAATAAGCACTAAACGCAGAGTGGACTCGTTTCTCCCCACATCCCACCCCTGCCCTCCATGCCACTGGCCTGCCTGTCATTGGATGATGCTGAGCTCTTTCTCTTCTCTTGGTTCCTTGTTCTGTAGAAGTTAGCCATTTGTGTAGCTAGCATGTCTCAGGACCGCCTCTGCTGAGTTGTCGCTCCCTCAAGCAGCATCACACGACTGAACTTCCTCTCCTCATATGTTTATCACTGTCTCAGATCATTTCTTTACCACCAGCCACCTGTGTGGAAATAAAGTAGACCTCATATGGTTGGGTTCACATCTGGTACATAAAATGAGCTGAAAAAATACGTAACATTAATTTCTTTTAATGCCGTGATTCAGGTGCCAAATTAAAAGCGTAAATGTGATTGGGTGCATTTGTCTTCCCTCCTTTTCAAGTCCTTATGATCCCACCTACTGAAGGTTTCATAACAGGTTTCTCTTCCCAGGCCCAGAAAGGTCCTGTCTTCACCTGACTCTTACCGGATCAGCATTTCTAAGATCTATTTCTAAATAGTGGGTTTTCTTACTTCTGTGCCTCTGAAATGCTACAAAACCTGCAGAGTCAAAGCTTAAACCCAAGCTCTACTCAACCACAATCTCCCCAGCCACAGACAGCGCCAGTGACTTCTGACGACTGAGGTTGTTCTTGCTGACGTCACTGTAATGCTAGTCGGCAGGAGGAGACCACACCTTCAGTAGAGTGCAGCCTCCTGGCTTGGGAAGTGGTGGCCTTCTACAAGTAAATCCCATCATCAAATTCTGTCTTCAGCTTTATAGTAGAAACACAGTTACATCTCGTCTCCCTGTGAAAGGAAAGTTGTTTTCTTTTTCACCTTCTTAGTAGTTGCCCATTAATAGAATCTTACTTTTGGATTCATTAGCAACAAAAAATTTAATGATTTTAGATAGTTTTGAAGAATATACATCTGATAAAGAAACTGTAGTTATTGTACTAGCAGAAAGATTCATAATTCGCTTTAAAAGACTGCAAAAAATATAAAAATGACTGGTGACCAACTGGCTGGTTGGCTGGCTGCATATATACATATGTGTTTATGTGTGTACATATGTATGTTTATGTGTATATGTTCATATGCATGTTTATGTTTGTGTGTACATATGTATATTTATATAATACATATGTATATGTTTATATGTATAAATGTGTATATTGTTTGTGCACGTGTGTATATTTGTGTGTAAATATGTATATGTTTGTATATATGTACATATTTTTGTTTATATGTCTATAAACATGCATGTTTATGTGTATATGTACATGTGCATATTTATTCAAAACACATTTTGTTCCCTATGCATGGCATATATCAGCCATTCAATATGAGCGAACACTTGGAGGACAAGTGATCTACACAGCTCACAGCTGGAAAACTCGCTATGGACTGGCGTTTGCCTTGCAGTGTTAGAACGGAGAGGATATACGGACACAGTGTTCATCTCCCATAACTGTTCTTGCCTATTTCTTCATATTTTCAGTTAGGCGTTTTGAATATGCGACATAGCTAGCTGGAGTTGTAACTTGGTGTTGGTAGAACACTTGCCGGGGATGTGGCGATTTCCAAACACTAAATTGATTTTTATCGTTCTTAACCTGTTCAGCCTCCTGTACACATCTGTTATTGTCTATAAATTATACCTTTCTTCAAAAATCATTGTATTTGAATATTTTTTCTATATCATAACTATTTTGACATCCATTCATTAAATAAAAGCATATTACAAATCAGATTTTTAAATAATACTTTTAAGAGATTATTTGTAAACAATGATTCCCAAGGATCAGTTTGCTGTTGTTGTTGTTTGCTTGTTTGTTTTGCCAACTAACATTTATTTCAGGATAGCAATATTTATTTTCAGAAAATTATGGTAGTATTTTCAGTTTTATTCTATACATAATTCTTGTATTTCAAACAAGTATTTCCCTGGAATTAATACACAGTGGCAAACATACAAAATAGACTAAACACAGTATGCTAATTAAATCTCATTTTGTAATTAATATATTCAGGTGCACACTTTTTTCCTTTTTAATGATTTTTTATTTTTTCAATATAAAATGTAATTGCATCATTTTTTGCTTTTTCTTTTCTTCCTTCAACACTTTTCATTGTACCACCACCCCTTGCTCTTTCTCTCAAGTTTATGGCTTCTTCATTGCATGTGTGTGCGCCTGTACACGAGTACATGCATGTGTGTAATTGTATGTATGTATGTATGTATGTATGTATGTATATATGCTTGTATATATTCCTAAAATTAAAAATACAGCATGTTATCTTACTTATGTGTGTGTGACTTCAGAACTAACCACGTAGTATTGGCCAACTGGGTGGGCGGGCGTCTCTTCCCTGAGGAAGGCTATTTCCCCGAGTGCCCTCAGCATTCCTTAATTGCCTGTTCTTTGTGTTTGGTTGGGGCCCTGTGAGATTTTCCCCCTTCCATGTTGTCGTGTGTATTAGTGTCATCCTTGCTCAAATCTTGGTTAGGCAACCATGTTGGTAAGACTTTTATGAAGTCACACCTCAAATTTCTTTCTCCTCCGAGTCTTCAGTCTTCCCACCTCTTCTTCTGGGATGCTCCCTCAGGCTTAGGTGTAGCATTTGTGTTGCGGATTTATCAGTCAGAGCTGGGTACCACATTGCTACTTGTCCTCTGCATTTTGGTTGGCTATAGTTTTCTGTATCTACAACTGTTGTAAGGAGAAATTTCTTTGATTAGGGGTGAGAGCTACATTTATCTGTGGGTTTATGGAAAACTGTTTAGACTGCAGTTAGGAGCTCTGCTGGTTTGCTATAAAGTGTTGTTAGTAGTAGTGCCTCAAAGACCCATGACTTTACCAGCTCTGAGTATGACTCGGTTTCCAGAACCAAGCATGTCTTCCCTCGTGTTAATCAAGTCTTGAGCACAATCTGAGAGCTGTTGATGATGACCACCAAGGTATGCATGCCACTGCTGCAGCTTTAGGGTCATTGTGCCATGCTGATCATTCATAGGCAACTACTACCGTAGTCGGTGGGACTGTTGGCTGCTTTCCTCCTTTGAAAGCTTGCATGGTGCCTTCTGGTACCATGAAAGCTAGTCTTCAGGGAGGAGGCTTTCAGGTCAGATCCAGCTCAGGTCCTCTATGTCCTGTGTCTTCAACAATAGGGACTTACCTCCCCAAGGGTCTTTTTGTATGTGTTTTACCCTCTTCGTATAGGACTTTGTTTTTTTTCTTTATAGTTTTTTTCGAGGCAGGGTTTCTCTGTAGCTTTGGAGCCTGCCCTGGAATTAGCTCTTGTAGACCAGGTTGGCCTCGAACTCACAAAGATCCGCCTACCCCTGCCTCCCGAGTGCTGGGATTAAAGGCGTGCGCCACCACCGCCCGGCCCATATAGGACTTTCTTATACAAAAATTAAGAGGCTTGCAAAATAATAGTCTCAAAGAGATATCAGATATTTTATCTCATATGCAAGATGTAGATTTTTAAAAAAAAAAATAAGATAAAAGTAAAGGGGAACTATTTGCACAAAAGAAGGGGGAGGGAAAGAGGGTAAATAAGATTTGAGGTCACAATATGCATGTATCAAAATGTCATAATAAGCTATAATTTTGTATAATAAATATAAACTAATTAAAGTTAATTGATAGATATTTAAAGATTTTTTTCAAGTCGTGTTTACATTGCTACTTTTCAAACTTTTGTATTATAATTTGTGAAATTTTTCTTTGCAAGAAATGTGAAAATATTGGTAGCTTCATAATAAAGTCTAAGATTTTTTAAAAGTTTCTTTAGCCAAAGAATATAAACCATGACAAACAAAAGGAAAAGAGTAGTGAGAATAGTGGAATCACAGAATGCTCAAACCACGGCTAGGCAGCGCTTTTCTCACTGGGTACTGAAAAGCATCATTCATAGCAACTCAGCTGGAGCTTACTATATTTGAAGGGGATCTACTCAAGCCACATATTCTTAATAAGATTAAATAAGCAAAAAAATCTTAAAACTGACTTTGCAAAAATGTAATATCAATAATCCTTCAATTGAAAAGATTTAATCAGGCATTGTTCCCTTTATAAAGTCTTGTGTGTAGAGGTATACACATTATCATAGACTGTGGCTTACATTATCGTCTTTCAACCCCACAGTGCTTTCAGATCCCAGTTTTGGTTTTTCGAGACAGGGTTTCTCTGTGTAACAGTCCTGGCTATCCTGGAACTTGCTTTGTTGACCAGGCCGGTTTCGAACTCACTGAGATCCACCTGCCTCTGCCTACCAAGTGCTGGGATAAAAGGCGTGCGCCACCACTGCCCGGCCAGATCCCAATTTTTAATACATCAAATGATATTTACATTCCATAGTTGCTTATATCATATAATTCAGTGGTTCTCAACTTGTGGACCACACCTTTTTGCTGGTCTTACATCAGATATATCAGGCATCTGATACAGTATATCTGATACAGTGTATCAGGTACCTACATTATAATTCATAACAGTAGCAAAACTATAGTTATGAAGTAGCAATAAAGTTATTTTATTATTATTTATTAATATTATTATTATTATTCCACAACACGAGGAGCTGCATTAAAGGGTCTCAGCGTTAGGAAGGTTGAGAACCATTGATCTAGTGTGTGGCAAATTACAGGTAAAACCAGAAGAGTAAGATTTGTTTTTAAACATTTATTTGTGTATGTGTGTGTGTCTGTATATGTGCATATATATATATATATATATATACATATATATATCTGTGTGTGTGTCTGTGTCTGTGTGGTGGGGGACACATGTGTGCCATGGTACATGTGAGGAGATCAGAGAACAGCTTGAGTGAGCTGTGTGTGTGTGTGTGTGTGTGTGTGTGTGTGTGTGTGTCTGTGTCTGTGTCTGTGTGGTGGGGGACACATGTGTGCCATGGTACATGTGAGGAGATCAGAGAACAGCTTGAGTGAGCTGGTTATCTTCTTTCACCACGCGGGTACCAGGATCAAGCTACAGTTGTGAGGCTTGACAGAAAGTACCTTTTACTGCTGAGCCATCCTGCCAGCCTGAGAGAATAAAATAAGATTCTTGAGAACTGAAGGAATACAATTTATACAAAGACTGTTCGGTCTTTATTGTGATGGATGCCCGAACCTAAAGAAAACACTAGCAAAAGTTAATTGAATTAGTTTTAGAATATGTAGGTCGTAGTTAGTTAATTATAAGATAGTTTTGTCACAGAATGGTGTGATGAATAACTATTTACATTTTATCATTGCCTAACTAATTTTCTTTCTTCTCACCCAAGTACATTTTTGAAATATCAGACTGCTTCATTTATTTCAGCAAATATTTCATAAAAACTTTACTTTGAAAGAGGCTCTGTTAAAATTCTGTGTGCCTGAAAATGTCTTGGCTTGTGCTCCTAAGAGTTCATCATGTGAAGAACAAGCAAGACAGGTGGTCATGATTGAACTCCTAAAGGTATAATGTCTTTTGTAGACAACGGGTATTACAGAGGTGATCATTCTTTAACAAAAAGAACCAACACCACTGTTCTCAAGTGTGAAGGTGTTTATAATGCACAGACGTGCTAATGTGCAAGTGTTTGAGATGCAAGGATGATATATTCTGAAAATTGCAATTAAATTATAACTAAATTACATACTATGACAATGAGTTTTAACTATGTGACAATCTCATTTTAAGTCATTAAGATGAATATTCTGTTTGCATCTGAAGGTCTTTTAAAGCATTTGTTATAGAATCTATAATCTAGTAACTTCCTAATTGTTATTGTGTTGCCTGAAGGTAATGCAAAGTTCACAGTTCAATTAATACTTTTCTATCAATAAATAAGAAGACAAAAAGAGTTAAGTCATTGCAATGAACTTTTGTGTTTTGTGTGCTCAGAGTTGAGGATAAAATGCTGGCACTCCTCTTCTAGTCTTTCCTAGTACTGATCACTTCTGCTGCAGTTTGTCAGAACGGCCTGTGGGGTCTCAGTTTAGCATGCAAGCCCTTACGCTGCCTTTTGTAGTTTCCTGAGGGCTTGGTAGCCTGGAATTTAGTATATTTTGTACCCATTTGTGGTTATTATTTTTGTGATTTTTTTAAAAAGTTATTTTCATGACAAGAATTGACAATTCTTACCAATTATCCATAAACCACTTTGGCTTTAGAGATTTAAATAATTTAACTCCTTTGAAGTGGTAAAGATGTTAGTATTCTCCTGAAGGTTGGGTGATGTGCCCAATAACTTAGATCCTAGAAGAAAATCCAAGTTTTTGAAATTTGAATGAATCAAAAAATAAACAGAAAAAACAAGTAGTTTATTTTAACACATGTTGAGCGTTAATGAAAAATCAACATCGTCATTTTCAGACTCCATGTCTGTTTCCAGTGCTGTTACATTTGTACTTTGGAGCCTACTTCGTTCATTAAAACAAAAGAACAAATAACCTCACTAGGGGCATGATATCCAACCCACAGGGAAACATTGGGTAATGACTGAAACAAGGCACAGGACTCTTCTCAGCATTTAGTTTAACTTTGCATGATGCAGTAGCGTCTTGCCATAGGTGGCTGTTGATCACGTGCAATGAGTCTAGTGTGCACTCAGAAATAAAGTGTCCTGGCTTTTAAAGATTAGGCATGGGAACCTATCTCAGTGTTTATATCACATGTAGAGACGGTGCTGTATCTGCTAGATTGTGCTCAAGGTAAAGCATTAACTTAATCTCACTTCTTACATCTACTAATTTGGCTACCAGAAAAAAAAAGTTAATTGCATGACTTTTCCCTTAGTTTTATTGGACAATGTCAACCTACTAGATTCTAAAAACTTAAATATGTTTAATAAATGTTGTCAAAAGCATATTTCCTTTAATTCTGACCTGAGCAGTGAACTCATGTGGAAGTCTGAGAGATTAGTTCCTCTTTGGTGGAAGCAGTAGTGTTTGGGCAGTGCCAGCCCTGATGTAGCTGACTAGACGTGATGCCTAGCTAAAGATGGCCAAATGCCCCCCATTGTTCTCAAGTCGGATGAGTGGTTGTACTCACACCTTTCTGCTTCCCCTCCTTTCCTGATGATGTGAATGCTTTGTTCATATTTAGTTGTTGACAGTAGCATAATTCTAAGTGAATATAGGTTTCCAAAGACCTCCTCTGTGTTTCCATACCTCAAATGTTGTAATAAATTACCATAGTTTAACCTCTTAATGATCTTTAAATACGTTGTCACTTATTCTGTTAGTCTGTATAATTACTCATATGTCAGCAGCCGAAAGTGAGTTTTTACAGAGATCAGGAAAGCAAAATTTTGTGTTGAAGGTACTTGACACTGAACTATTTTCTTTATGGAATGAGAAGATAAATTTTGTATAATATTTTAAGTCCTTTAACTTTTGAAGTATTGAGCTTGAGGGGGCTGTAGAGCACTGGAATCAGCAGAAGTCACATATGCTAAGCAGAGAGCAACGACTGGATAAACACTCATGACAGTGAACTCTGTAAAGGTCCTCTGGGAAGGTGAATGTCACCCTTGAGTTAGTCACGTATTTCCTCTAGAAAGGGTAGCTCGTTGATCTGTTTTCCCAAACTTCAAGACTGGTGGTTTTCTTGAGAAAGCCTTTTCTCTTGGGTAATCTTGTTTGTCCTGCGAAGGACTGTACAGTCATCATACATCTGATGAATAAGCGCGTCTTTTTCTGTGGCTGTTATGTTTGTAAGGTAGGGATCTGTAGCAGCCGCTCTGTAAGCGACTTCTAGTTCTTGTGGGTGCCTTAGTTAAGAAAGGATTCTGGAAGTCATAAAGTAAGGTCACTGTACAGAGACAGTAACCACGGTAGATTGGAACACTTAAGCTTCCCACCTCTCCTCTTTTTATGGCTTTCAATAGAGGGCATATTAATAAGACCCCTAAGACCTTGAAAAAAGATTTTCTTGTATCTGTTTTAAGTTTCTGTCATTTATTATAAACGTATGTTTCCTTTTTAAATTGTTTTGGGTAACATATTTAGAAAACGTTTTATACCTGTATGTTCTTGTTGAACTATTTGCTTTTTAGAAGTACAACAGATCGCTTTGACATTGTAGTATTTATAACCTGTCAGTGAACCCCACTCAATATTTCTTTAATGTGTTAATATTTTGTTTTGCTAATTAGGAGTGAGTCGTAGGTTTAAAAGATGAGATTCCACTGCAGATGGAAAAGTTTTCATGGCTTAAGCTAATTAAGTTTACATTTTTATATTTTGTGTTCTAATTCTCTCATGTGTGGTTAACGGCATTCCCCAAAGGAAGCCAAATGGCACCAAAAGTATAATAGATCTTTCATCCAACTACCTTTTCCACTTAGAAGGCTCTACTTTATAAACTTGATTGTTGCTTTAGTAACAAAAATAACACAGGTCCACTGCCTCCCAAGTACCAGGTACTGGCAATAGGTACTTGTATGCATTTGCCCCATGTAGTATTTGGGACATACTCAGAAAGTTTTCTGTCATTGGCCCAACAACTCTTAACTCAGAGGACTCTAGAGTCCTGCTTGGCCTGTATGTGCTCTGCCGTTTGCTCATTCTATTCCACCGAGTGCCTAGAGATAACATGATAGTGCAGGTACTTTCTTTGAGGCCCCGTGTGCTGTAAGTACTTGCCCTGACATATCTGGGGGAGATAAGAAGGATCAGATTATATCTACACCTTGCTTTCTTTTCATTTTTTAAAAGAAAATGCTCGCATATGATTACTGACGCAGCAAAAGTGGTATGTACAGCAAAACTGTTTTCCTGTGTTCCCATATTGGCTTGTTTAGTATGAAATTCATGAGCATGCAACCACACATTCAAAACTTTAAGATGAATCCTTAAAAACATGTATTTCCCATGAACAGTGAGACTTGTGGGTTAAAAAAAAAAAAGAGGAAGAGGGAGGGAGGGAGGGAGGGAGGGAGGGAGGGAGGGAGGGAGGAAGGAAGGAAGGAAGGAAGGAAGGAAGGAAGGAAGGAAGGAAGGAAGGAAGGAAGGAAGGAAGGAAGGAAGGATAGCATAGCTTTGGCCTGACTTCTAATCAGGTCCCTTCCCCCACCCCACCTTTTTATTCTGCTTTTCCCTCAGTGCTCTCTGTGCTCCAGCAACAGTTTGTATTTGTACCTCACCTGTTGTCTGCCGAGCTTTCTCTGCAGCTGGCTCTGGCTGGGGTGCACATCCCTTTTTACAAAATCTTCTTGCATCCTTGAAGACCCAATGTAGGGATCGTTTCTTCTGTGCAGCTTTCCCAGACTGTCCTCCCCACCCTTGTGCGGATTCTGCTGCCCTACTTCAGCTTCAGGGAGTGTTAGTGATAGCAGGCACATCTCAGCATGCTCTGCCAGAGCTTGCTTTTTTTTTTTTTTTACAATGCTGTCTATTCTTTAAAAGTTGCATAAATTCTAGTGAATAACTGAAAGTATACCAAATGAGGCTTTTCTTTTTTTTTTTAACTTAAAAAAAATACTAATCCAAACTCCCACTTTCTCCCCTTCTCCCAGTCCCCTCCCTCTCCCTTCACAGACTCTTCCCCCATCCCTCCAACCTTAAGGGAGTGCCATGCACCCCGCCCTGTGGAAAGTCCAAGGCCCTCCCTACTACATCTAGGTTGAGCAAGTTTACATCCAAAGAGAATAGGATCCTTGGGAGAGTTTTGAAGATCAGACATGATTGGAGTCATTCTTTTGAGTGTCTAGTACCTAGTGCAGAGTCTCAAAGGCAATAAACTTTAAAAAATGTTTTAACACTCAGTAGAGTGACTTTCTCCTGGGCAAAACTTCATGTACATCTGGTTTTTCTGAACTGATCTTGTTTCTTTTCCTACCAGAGTTTGTGGTGCCCACAGTCTGGAGAATATGAAGAAGACCCAAAGATTTAAACTAGACAGTTAACATACTCACACATGAATCTTTATTATGAGGAGTTGCAAAAATAAAGGGTGCCCTTATGGAGGTGGTTATGTATTATTTTATAGTGAAATGAGATGAGCTTGCCTTCGGTACTCCCTTCTTTCACGTTCTTGTATCATCTCCTCCTCCTTCCAATCCTTTCCTACCCCTCCTTCCCCTTCCTTCACCACTTTATCTCTTCTCTCCCCTTCCTCTTCTAGTGTCCTCCATGAAGACTGTCATCAGCATGTCTTTTATAGGAGTGAAGTGGAAATAGAATCTTTCTACAGAAAAACTACAGGCCTTGAGTTCCATCCCTACTGAGTCTACCCAGCTACCAAAGATACCTGATTCACAGTGATAAAGTCAATTATATTGATAGCTTGAAATGTAACTCTTCTCCGACTGTGTGCATTTTAACAGAAACCTTCAATCCCCAGTCTTCAAAGAATGAATAATAGTAACATGATATACCACTTTATAGAAAGTATTGGGGGAAATGTTTTTGAGAAAGCTACGGTATTTTTATTTTATTTTTAATTTTTTTTAAAAAAACAAACTATCTTTTTTCATTATACATACCAATCCAAGTTCCTACTATTTCCCCTACTCCCATTCCTTCCGCACACACACCCCGCCCCACCCCTATCCACTCTTCAGAAAAAGTAAGGCACTTTGCTTTGGGGAAGGTCCAAGGCCCTCCCTACTATATCTAGGCTGAGCAAGGTATCATCCAAAGAAAGCAGGTTCCCAAAAAGCCAGTACAAGCAGTAGGAATTAAATCCTGGTTGCCACTGCCAGTAGCCCCTCAGTCTGCCCCAGCCATGCAACTGTCAACCACAAATCAGAGGGACTAGTTTGGTCCTATGCTGGTTCCTTCCCTGTCCTGCTGGAGTTGGTGAGCTCCCAATGGCTCAGGTAGACTGTTTCAGTGGGTGAACCCATCATGGTCTTGACCTCTTTGCTCATATTCTCACGTCTCACACTCTTCAACTGGACTTTGGGAGCTCAGTCCAGTGCTCCGATGTGGGTCTCTGCCTGTATTTCCATCAGTTGCTGGATGAAGATTCTATGGCGATATTTCAGATATTCATCAATCTGACTACAGGGCAAGGCCAGTTTGGGCCCCTTCTCCTCTATTGCTTATGGTCTTAGCTGGGGTCATCCTTATGGATTCCTGGGAATTTCTTTAGTTACAGGTTTTTTGCTAGCCCCATAATGGCTCCCTAAATCAAAATATCTCTTTCCTTGCTTTCATCTCTGTCTTTCCTCAGCTCGACTATCCCATTCCCTCAAGTTCTCCTCCCCCCTTCCCCTCTCCCATCCTCTCCCCCTTCCACCCTCCCTTTTAATCATCTTTCAGAGAGTATGATCAGTGCCTCAGTTTACACAGATGGATGAGGAAATCCATTTATCCGCTCAAGTAATAGCTGGGCAGTTGAAAAGTAGTGTAGTGACTCCTTAATGCCATCAGTGCCTCCGACTTTTCTGTCCCCCTGCTCACCACCTCTAATGTGTCACACCCTTGTCCATTGCATCTCCATCATAGCAGGAGGAGGTCTGATAAAACCTTTAAGAGAATAGGCCTTCTGAGTAAGCTTTTGACAGTCTGCTCCAACAGCTTTCCTTTGCACCTCGTAAACTGCCACTTTCTGCCAGGGAGGCCGGGGAGTGTTACTCAGGAGACACATTGCTAACCTGCCAAGCGATTCCTCTACTGTTAAGGGAACAATCCACTAATCTCTGACTAGTAGCCATAAAACAATTCAAATTGAGTCGAACTTAATTTGACAAATTTATCTTTTCCTTTTAAAATTGCTTAGTTCAAAATTTTTAGTTTAGTCTATATTTTAATAGACTGTTCTAAGATGCGTTATCTTAATGAGCTTGAGACCACTCAGGAGATAATCTAGTGTGCCCAGTGGCTGCATAAAGCTGCGATCACTGCCAAGGGAGGCAAATGAATCGTTTTTGTCAGACATACATGTGTGAAAATGGAAACAACAGAACCGTAGTATCATTTTATGCTGCTCATATAGTGAAACCTAATCTTACTTAGCATAGACCAAATTGTGTAGAAGACATTCTTAATACAGAACGTGATCACTGTAGCTTCAAAAGCTAAGGAAGACCTGAAGAATTTAGGACACCAATAAATTTGGGAAGAAATGAAAATAACAGGCCACTCATATGTTTCACTTTTTACCTGTCATTTGGGAAATTTACACTGACATTTTTATATTGTTTAAGACCTTTTAATGTTTAAAAAGTGTTTCTTAATATTTAAATAGCTTCCTTTTGAAAAAAATAACATGCAATATATTCTGATCATTTTCCTCCCCAGACTCTTCCTAGATCTTCCTCATTTTGCCACCCACCCACTTCTGCTGCTTCGTTTTCTGTCCCTCTTTAAGAACAAATTAGCATACAAAACAAACCAGAACATAAAAAAATTAAAAACACAAGAAACATATACACACAAACCCCATAAAAACAAAATATCACAAAATCAGAAACAATGGATGTGTGTGTTGTTGTTGTTGTTATTATTGTTGTTTTTAATTTTGACGGAGAGTCTCGCTCTGTAGTTCCAGCTGGCACCAAATTATGGTCTTTTTAACCGCAACTGAGTGCAGAGAGAATAAACTTGAGCTGCTTCCCTCACCTGACTTGGACTCCTGATACCTTAGTTAGTACATGAATCTGAAGAGAAAATTGTGTGCTGTTGTCAGACGTGTAAAACTGACTTTACTTGCACACTAAATGGTAACTTTATCACCTGTATACATGATGCCAGTGACGGTCCCGATGCCGCTTTCATGTGTGTCTCATCCTTTGGTTGTGTTCACTCCCAGCACCCCTGTCTTCCCTCCTGCCCTTTCTGCTGGTCTCCTTTCCCTTCAGAAGTTGTCCCTACTCTCCAAATCGATCTCACAAATCTCACAAATCGATCCCTTTTACCTTCAAGCTCACCAGTACCCCTGAGGCCAGTGCCAGGGCGGGACAGAGGCCTCAGCCTTGGAGCTGGAATTTACAGGTGGTCTGAGTCGCCCATCATGGGCATTGTGCGCTGAACTTCGGTCATGTGGGAGCAGTACACACGCTCCACCTTCCCCGTAAGCATTTTCTTATGAATGATCCTCTCTGGAGCTCTAGTACTAGCATTATAAGGAGCTTTCCATGCTTCAGACAGCAATTTTCATAACAAAAATCGTGGAGATAATTATTTAGCAGGTATGTCTTTCCTAATGTTCATTTAAGATGGTTGTTGATTGAAGAAGAGCAGGCACTTCCACAGTGGCCTTCTCATCCCGGGCTAGCAGCGGTAGCTAACTAACTCTATACGGGTTTAGGGAACAGATGGTTTTTCTTTAGTTTTAATTTTTTATTAATTATTCATTCAGCAAGTCCTTTTTTTTGAGATACCATCTTACACCTGTCAGAATGGCTAAAATCAAAAACAGCAATGATAGCCTTTGCTGGAGAGGTTGTGGAGGAAGGGGCACACTCATCCATTGCTGTTGGGAATGCAAACTTGTGCAACCACTTTGGAAATCAGTGTGGCGATTTCTCAGGAAATTTGGGATCAACTTACCCCAAGATTCAGTAATACCACTATTGGGAATATACCCAAGAGATGCCCTATCATATGACAAAAGCATTTGTTCAACTATGTTCATAGCAGCATTGTTTGTAATAGCCAGAACCTGGAAACAACCTAGATGCCCTTCAATAGAAGAATGGATGAAGGAAGTGTGGAATATATACATATTAGAGTACTACTCAGCAAGTACTTTTTAAACTTCTTCTTAGATCATGGCTTGTAGGAGGCGGGAGGACAAGATTCTCAGTGATTACAAATCATGTGACTGGGAAAAAGCTCATTGTTCTTTAAAAGGAAATGAGCAGGGATAGGGGAGCTGTCTCAGTCACTTAGCACCCACCACGTAAGCATGAGGCTTGAGTTCAGATCCCTAGCACACCTGTAAAAGTGTAGCTGTGGCGAGCTTTCCTGGAAGTCTCATCCTCGGCCAGCAGCTGCACACTCAGAGAGGTAAGATGGAGCGAGGAAGACAGCTGGCACCTCTGTCTCACATTCACGCACACGCGCACTCACACTCGTTTGTACACACATAAAACATACACTCATACATATTTATACGCCCATAATAAAATATGTAAAAGAAATTGATAAATGAATACAAAAAGTGTTGAAACCCGATTTAGAATACAGCCACAGTGTTTCAGTCTCAGGTTATAGATCTGGCTGAAACAATTGCGTCTTCCACTTCTGTGTTAAAGGAAAACATGCTTCATGTTCTAATTTTAGATAGACTGCATGGGCATTTAACTAAAAACAATTTTCTATATCGTTTTCATTGATGGAAAATATTACTGATACAAAATTACGTGTGTCAGTTCTATTAGTAGTAACCTGACTGAAGCATTAGGAAATTGCAGTGCCAGCCATCAGGAACCCTGGACACAGAGGTGAGGTGCATTCCAGTCATGAGGGACGTCTCCTCCTTTCTTTATCTGAATTATTTCCTAGGACAGTCAGAGCACCTGCTGTCTGTCCTCTCAGTCAGGACCACAGATCAGACAGGCCCTGCCACCTCATTTCTTCATCACTGTCTTCTGTGAGATCTCTCATCTTCCTCCTGACTTGTGACCTGCTCTGTTCTTAACACACAGATTAGATTTGCCCACTCTAAAAAAATGAAGTACAAGAAAGTGATACTACTTTCTCCCACCTCAGATCTGTGTCTTCTGTATTCCATAGTAATAAATAGGCTGCAGCTCTCCCAGGCCCCTCTAGATCTGCGTCCTACCTTCCCAGAAGGCTGGAGTCTCCCACTTCCCAACATGGCACACACCTGCACAGTGCTCTGCCTTAGCTTGTCATGTGCTGCGTGTGAAATACCCTTTTCATAGCAGCCGTCATGAAAGCCAGCCCCTCAAGCCCAGCCCAGGATGTGACTGTTTCCCGGAAGCCCTCCCAGGTGTTCCCTGACAAGTTCATTCTCTCATGTAAGCACTCCTATGCTGCATTAATGTTTATCTCTCGAACGCGAAAAATAGATCATATTACATAATCTATTCCCCTTCCCATTGCTTCTTTTCTTTTTGTCTCTCTGTGTGTACAGTGATTTTGAACCAACTTTGAAACATAGGAATTTCATTTTTCCTAATTCTTATTTTGAGCAGGTTCTGTTTCTTTGTATAAACCAATGTTTGCTAAAGTCTGCTGGACATTGCCTCAAAACCTTTGTAGAGGGAGACACAGTGCATAAACGTGCATAGAGCAGAAGTCCCCTGACAGGGCCTATGACTTTGCTCTTCCTTGTATTTCCACTTGGTTACCCTTATTGGGCAGATGAACTGAAGCGAAGCAAAGAATTTATAATTATTTCTGATGTGTAAGGAAGTCATCCAGACGTTTCCCGAGGTGGCTACAAGAATTTTTTTAACTATAGAAGGCAAATTTAGTGCTGTGGATATAGCTTAGTGGTAAAGAGGTTTCCCTGACATGCACAATGCCTTAGATGTAATCCTCAGTACGAAATAAGTAAATAAACAAACCAATCCTAAAGTGTCTGTTTGGTTGTTAAATGTGTATCTTGAGTCTTAAGACACTGAAGTTACACTGAATAGCAGTGCTGTGCTGATGTGTGTATATATATATATATATATATATATATATATATATACATATATATATATATATAATTATATTACATTGTTTTGAGGTATTCTGGTAATATAAATTAGGTCTACTGACGAGTAATTTCCTGTGTATCTAAATAGCATCAGTTTTACTTTATAAAATCCTTCTGTCATGTTTTTAGGTCCAACTCATCCTCATGCCATTTTTTCTAAATCCAGAACATTCCAGCTCTTTTCTCTAACAGAAAATTAATCTTTTACATGGTTGTGAAGACATTGTAGCATATCATATAACTTTCTGTACCTTTAAAAACTAATGAATTATTTAATCATCAAATCAAACTAAAGAACAGTGAATATTTGCTTCTTAGCTCCAGTTTCTCAGTGTATATTTCCCTGACAGGAGAGAAAAGAGCAATGACTCAGCAGTTCTCTTAACAGGACCCAGCATCGGCTCCCTTACAACCTACACACACACACACACACACACACACACACACACGCATGCGCACACACTCACAAATTTTTTTTCAGAAAAAAATATTCACGAAAGAAGTCAGCATTATCTCTAACTCATGGGCTGTTTGGGGCTGTAGAGATTGCCTGTGAAGTTCTGTGTTGTTTTTAAGCTCGTTTCTGTGCTTGTGTGAACTGAGCTCCGATCTGAGCATCTCTGATGACTTGAGCCAGTGTAGAGAGAAGGAACAAATCCCTAATCTTGCTGTGTTTCCTCATTGACATCATTGACATAACCACCATTCATAGCGCACAGGAGTACTGTGAGACTAATGTTTGTGAAGTGTTTTCAGGATCGCAGTGAAAGGTATTAATTTGTAAGCATGTGTTAGTATTATAACTGTTAGTAGTAGTGGGCATGGTTCTTTAATGCGAATTATCTTCTAAGTATAGTGTCATGTTTTCAAAGGACAACCTCTTTCTTTATGGCCAGATGTGGAGACAATTAACCCTTTGCCCTTTATTTTGAAGACACAATTAGCCAATTATGTATGCAATTAGATGTGTATGCAGTTTTGCCTTAATGACTAATTACAGTCATGGTAAGAAGCCTTTTGAGTCTTGACTGTTGGTCTCTGCGGTGAGCAGTCTGTGCTGAGCACCTTTTGAGTCTGGACTGTCGGTCTCTGCAGTGAGCAGTCTGTGCTGAACACCTTGCATCCTGACCGTCGGTCTCTGTGGTGAGCAGTCTGTGCTGAGCACCTTTTGAGTCTGGACTGTCGGTCTCTGCAGTGAGCAGTCTGTGCTGAGCACCTTTTGAGTCTGGACCGTCAGTCTCTGTGCTGAGCATCGTTTGGGGCCTGGTGACTCCTGAATATCGAGGACTTGCTTTTGCGATTAATAAAGGAAGATTTTTACATTCTTGGCGTCCTAGCTTCGTATTCTACCATCAAGTCTAAAAGATCTTGACATGGTTCCAGTTTCAAAGGTTTTATTGATTTTTTTTCTTTTAATCTTGACATTCCGCTGAGTTTTCTACAGACTGCACTCTGTGAAACTTTCTTCTGTATTTTTTTTCTCTCCTGAAACTGACATTTCCTTTCTGTCCCTTCATTCACACATGTCCTCTTGCATTCTCTTTACACTGTTGACATCTTCGTCACATGGAGAGCCTGATGCCACATCTTTACGGGGAGCCGTAATTGCTGTGGTGTAACTTTTACTGATGTAGAAGAGTACAAAGACACCAATGTCTGGTTTGAAGTAAGTTCCACTCTGCAAAGAGGAACTTATACCCATAGCCAATGCTGCTTGGGTAACCAAGAACCAGTGACTAGATAGCCCAGAGGCCTAGAGTAAAACCAAATACAACTGGTCGTTAAAAAAAAAATCAATAAAATGATTCGTAATGGTATTCTGTTATACTCATATATCAATGCCTTATCCAGCCATCATCAGAGAGGCTTCCTCCAGCAGCAGATGAGAACCGATACAGAGACTCACAGATAGACATTATGCAGAAAGAAAGTCTAAATTGGCAGTCTTCATCAAATGCCCCCTCAGAGCTCAGGCAATTTAGTGGAAGAGGAGGCAGAAAGAGTCTAAGAGCCAAAGGCGATGGAGGGTACCAGGAGAACAAGGCCATCTGAATCAACTAAGCAAGGTTCATACGAGCTCAGAGAGACTGAAACAGCAAGCATAGGCCTACGTGGTATGTATGGTCCTCTGCCTATATATTATAGATATTAGCTGAGTGTTTTATGGGACTCCTGACTGAGAAAAAGTGGGTTCCTGACTCTTTTACCTGTTCTCGGGCTCTTCTCTTCCTGTTGGGTTGCTGTGTCCAACTTCAATATGATAGCTTTTGATTCATTTTGTTATATTTTGTTTTGTTACGTTTGGTTGTTATTTCTCAGAAGCCTGATCTTCTAATGAGAGACAGAAAGGGAGAAGAAACTGCAGAGGGACACTCAGGAGGACCTGGGAGGAACACAGAGAGGGAAATAATAATCAGGTTATGTTCTATGAGGAAAGACTCTATTTTCAACAAAAGAAAAGAAACTGTGAGGAGACCCAGAAGATATTATACCCATTGTGTCCTCTAGTATCGTAAGGAGCAGAGTAAATGTATAGATTGTATTGATTATTATATTTTGATTATTATTATACCTAAGGAACAGGAGAAATACACCAATTGTATTGATTATTTAGTGATGACCTTCTGCAGACATTGCCTTCTATTTTATTTAATAATTTGTTTATTTGTTGTTTCTTTGATGTGTTTCACTTTGTAGCCTAGCTATCTTGGATCTCACTCTGTAGTGTGCTTTGAACTCAGTGATCCTTCTGCCCTCGCCTCCCAGTTGCTGGGACTGTGGGTGTGAGCCACCATACCTGGCTTCAAGGGTTTATTCCTTTTCAGTTTTCTACACTGGTAACTGTTGGGCTCTATTTCATGGTAACATGCTGCTACCAAGGTGGGGTCAGAGATGCGTGGAAGTGCAGGTCTTGAAGCATCTGAAATCTAGAATAAACTGATGATGGTAAGAAAGGAGTCTACAGATGGCCGTGGGTGTGGCACAGAGCATGGAGTGTGTTGGAGGTAGTGATCACACTGATTAATAATATCAAAAATGCTTCTTAGAACAAGTTTCTCTTCCGATAGTAACTAGCATAAGTAACCCTTTGATAGGACAGGAAAATTTAGTAAGAACTTGTTGACATTTTTATATGAGCAAAACCATAAGTCTACCAACACATGAGTGAGGTCAGAGGAAAGCAGCTGATGGAAGTAGAGTCTTAGTTACCTTGTAAAGGAAGTTGTAAGAGATATGACTAGAATAGCAGCTTGTGCGACATTGCGGAAGGCCCTGAAAGAGAGGAAGAGAAATTTCTATTTTCCCTCCACTGTCCATGTGCAGCTGTTGTATGGTTTTGATAGAGGACACTAGCACCTGAGCCATCTTGTGTGATTGAACAGGCCCTATCTTGTCAGATGTACAATACAGTGGCAGACCACAGGAAAGGAGATGTGCTTAAAGATACTCCCAAAATTAAGGCAGTGTCCTCTTCCTGGGAATGGAAAGGCCAAGGATTACACACACAGAAATACTGAGCTGTTCGTATTTCTTAGTGTTGGCAACAGTCCTTACAGAGATGGGAGACAATCTCTCACTCAGTCAAGATGGCTAGGAAGCAGCATGGGTGTAGTGTGTGGTGGAGCCTGTGCCTGGTATTTGAGATGCTCTGTATTCCATCGCAACACTGAATATAGTGAGGACAGCGTATTCCATCGCAACACTGAATGTAGTGAGGACAGCAGGAGGGAAGAGGTAGCAGCTTTCACTGAATAGGGATGGAGTCAGGCAGGCTACAGACAAAAGGCCTGCCTGTCTCGTTGAATTATTACACAGTGGCAAATTTAAACAAATACACCAAGGTGGCAAGATAGAAAAGAGTTTGATGTGGAATTTCCCTCTGTATGCTATGAATATGTTTTATTACCATTGGTTAATAAAGAAGATTCTTCAGCCTATAGCAGGGCAGAATATAGCCAAGCTGGAAGAGATAGAGTAGGCGGAGTCAAAGAGATACCATGTAACTGCGAAGGAGAATGATGCCAGAACAGAACCTTACCTGGTAAGCCACAGTCTTGTGGCAATACACAGATTAATAGAAATGGATTAATTCAAGATGTAAGAGCTAGATAAATATGCCTGAGTCATTGGCTGAACAGTGTTGTAATTAATATAGTTCCTGTGTGATTATTCGGGTCTGGGCGGCCAGGAAACTAACGAGCAGTCTCGGCCTACAACTTTTCTTGAGATTGAGAACCTTTGTGTTATGAAAAGTCATGCACATTTGCAAACTGTGCAAAAACGCAACTCTGTATATTTTAAGCATATAATATAAGGATGAGTTAGCACCTAGAAAATGGCGAGCGTTTTCTCAGGGCTTTATTTGAAATCCTTACAGTGAAGAAAGCCAACATGCAGTCTTGGATTTATGGAAATCTAGCTACTCTGACCCTGGTTCCAGAGGAGGCTGCGTGCACAGTCTGTGGTACCTCAGCCTGGAGGTTGTGGGGCTCCAGTACTGTATCCTCTCAACCCAAATAACTTGACCTGACTCTCTCAGCCACACCGTTTTAGTTCCCTTCCAGTCTACGTTTTCCGGCTGTTCCGTGTCATCGGACAAGGATTTAGTTGGTTTGGGCTTCTATAGCAAAATATCCAAGATTAGATAGTGTAAGTAGCAAACTTTATCTCTTCCTCAGAGTTGTTGAGGCTGGTCAGTCCCAGATCAAGATTCTGCCAGCTCCATTTTTATGAGGCTTCTTGCCAGTTGCTACTTAATTTTGTACGTCCATGAAATAAAGAGCACTGTGCCCTGCTCTTCTTGTAAAGCCAGTAATTCCGTCACTAGAGCCCCACCCTCCTGACCCCATCGATTCTTAATTCCTGGAGGTCCAGTCTCCAGATTTCACTGATATCTAAGCTGTAGAATGAGGAATTATTGGGGGATTGAAGAGAGAGATACACGTGATGCATTCCTGAGAAAGGAATGAACCTCATATTTTAGGAAAGTACTATTAATTTTGAAAAGAAAATCTCCCCTTAGCATCTATTTTTAAGTGACATGTAGCCGAATGCTGGGTGCCCTATGGATACCCAGTCTTCCTATTGTTCCTCGGGAAGTACGGTAGCAGAAGAATTCCACACAACATTCTGAAATCAAATTGACAATTTGTGAGACAGAAAATTTTTGTTTGTAGTGGTGATGATTGAATTCAGACATTTGCATATACTATACAAACTCTGTACCACTAGAATATACCCCAGATTGCCTCCAGAATTACACTTGAGTATTGTTTCTTGAGATTAACACCATGCTCGTGTCTGCAGAAAGCATTTTCCCCATTTTTTTCCTTACCCATTTTACTTAGATGTTTCTGCAGTTTGTTTGAAATTATATTGCTTTATTATAGGGTGTTAAATAAATCTGATATGTATGAAAAAGTTCTGTCTAACGTAGACATTTGGACTTTAATTCTTTTCAACCTAAACAAATTTATTTTCTGATCTAAATTTTTATTTCCTGAATTAATTAAATGCTTAGTGAGGATTTTAAAAATATTTTTCTTAGTTCTTTGAAAATATCAGATAATGTGTTTTGATCATCCCACGCCCCAACTCCTCCCACATACACACTCCTTTTCCTGCCAACCCAACTTTGTCTTTGTGTCTTTTTTTAATATGCTTCATCATAATGCCATTTGTGAGGGACTGTTTCCCTCAGCATGTTAATAATGATGCTTTGTCCTTGGCAAATGGAAGTTGATGTCAGAGTGACCTCCACTTGATCGATCATTTTGCTTTGTCAGTTGTAAAAATATTCTTTGGTATATATCTGTGTGGATTTATTCACATTTCTCTTATTAGCATCAGAGTTCACACTAATTAAAAGACTTATATCTTGGTGGAAATTTATTCATTTATTTCATTTTTGAAACTCAATATGTGAGTACTGTATTTACATTATTTCTCCTTCCCTCTCTACCCCAATTCTTCCCATATCTTCTCCTCCTCAAATTCATGAACTTTTTAAAGTTATTCGTACATATATACATATAAACTTACAAGTGCAACCTGCTGGTCCCTTTAGTGTTGTTTATATGTGTATATGTGTCAGATCTGATGATTTGGGATTGGACTGATTCTCCCTCCTTTCAGCAGTCGTTAGTTACCTGTAACTCTTCATCAAATGGTGGGACCTTGTGAAATTTCCCCCATCCACAGTGACATGTCAACTGGTAGTGTCAATTTTCAGGTCATCTAGGGGGTCCTATCGTTAAGATTTCATGAAGAACGCTTCCCTATCATATAGATGACACTATCTCGCAGCGGATAGCCTGGTCCTCTGGACTATAATCTGTCCCCTCTTCTGTGATGTTCCTGAGCCTTGGGTACCAGGCGGAGCCAGGCAATGCGCTGGCAGTTGTTGTCCGCATTGTCACCAGTTGTGGTTGTCTGTGGAGGTCTCCAGGAGCAGTAGCGACACTTACGTCTTGGGGATAACCAGCAGCCGTCTAATCGGATTTAAGGCCTGGTCAATAGGAGGACGTTCATACCCCGTGCTGTAAACCTAGCCCACTGTGCTGTGGCTGCTGAGGCCATGGCCCTCGGGGATAACCTACTACTGCCACTCCCTAGACCAGTGTGATTGCATTCCAAGCACTTACCTTGTACGCGAGTGCAGTTCTCGCTTCTGATCTAGATACCTCATTGTGTCAGTGGAATCTAATAAGTGCTTTTTAGGATGATTTTCTCATTAAACAAAATATCTGCAGTCAATGTAGCAGCACATTTCTGCAATTCCAGCACCTGGGCAGCAGCAGCAAAATTGATAAGAGGTTGAGGCTGGCCTGTGCTACATAACACAGTTGCCAAAACAACCAAGGCTACGTGATAAGAGCCTGTCTTAAAAATATTTTAAATCACCAGTAAAATAATATGTCCAATTAGAAATATTATATTGTGTGTCATATTATTTAATTACATGAAAAATATATATTGGTAAAAAATATTAATTACATAGAAATATATAAAATATTGTGTCATTTAATGTTGAAATGATTATATTAGTTGTAATAATAATTACTTAGTATATACAAATTATATTATAAAATATTATTACTTATTAATATATACTATGTGTTAGGTATTATATATTACAAAAACTCAAATACTTTTTAAATGGGTGAATATAAGTTATCTGTAAAAATTGAAATTGTAATCTATATCCTTGAACAAATTTCTTTAGATCACCTAGTTTCTTAACATATAATTATGAGATTCTCAATGAATTTTCATTTGATAGTCATTTTTTATATATTTAAGCCAAAATGAATTAAAACCTTTGAATTTTTAAACTTACTACTAGATTAAAAATGATAAGAGTTTCAGATATTCTTTGGAATCAATAATGAAGTATTTATTAGTACCTTTAAAACTAACTTTATCCAGGCATGATGACTATGCTTTTATCCCAGCACTCAGGAGGTAAATAGATCTCTGTGAGTTTGAGGCCAGCCAGGTCTAAACAGAGAGCTCCGGTCTCAAAAATCCAAAATTAATAAAAAATAACTTTTAGCATTTGTTAATCGTCTCTCTGACATTTTTCTATAATAATTTTTTAGTAAAATCTGCTAAGCTAAAATGTACACATGACTAATCGGTTTCAATTTACTATCTCTAAAGGAAACTGACATAAGATTAATGTTTTTAAAAAGAGACCACATTGTAGCAATTTTAATACATTGCAATAAAATGGATAGTTGATTTGAAGTGTGTTTTCACTCAGAAAGTCTCCATTTCCTACATCATTCTTATGTCTAAAGTGTACACAGTTTTGTTAAAAGTATTGATCATATCAAATACAGCTCTGTCAAGGTGGCTAGAGTCAGGTGATGTTCTGGTTCTGTACCAGTGTCCCACAGAATGAAGTTCGTGCAGAAATGTTCTCTTGGTATTTCAATAGTTGTCTTTAGGGTGAGTTACAACTGGTCGACTTCCGTGTTCAACAAAAAGGCAACTAACTATAGGTCAACCTTTATAAAGTATTAGTATATGTTTACAAGAAAAATTGGAGAAAAGAAAAAAATAAATTAGACTGTCTGTCCCATCCTTATTAAATAAGAAAAATTTTAAAGAAAAATTCAGTAGTGTTGGTTGTTTGGGGTACTCCCTCAACCCACATCAGCTGCTTTAGAAACCAGGAAGCCACTATAAAAACTGTAGTTGGTTCTTTTATTCTTCTGTCATCACGCATAGAGGAAAGGTGATGAGGAAACCAAGTCTTTCAGATTTTTTGGTCGATTATCAGTATTTCTTAAGGAATAAATTTTTTTGAACTATATACATGTACTGCCAGGTCTATTTCAACTACATTCTCAATTGGTAAAGGGGCTAAATCATTACACTTGTTCCTCTTGCCCAATTCTTACAGTGATATCAGTCTTTCTGTCTTTAGTTGTGATCAGATTCTGCATTACTTAGGTTTCGTGTACACTGAGGGGTAATGATGAGCATAGTGGTTCTGACAGACATTTCCACATTTCCTTATCGAGGAGAGGATACAGAGTGTTCCAGAAACTGTCGAGTAGCTCTACCTTGTGGGCTAGTCTGCTCCTGACGATACTGTAGAGGATGGAGTCTCTCACTCCTGCTTCATGGATGAGGAAATTGGAAATGTGAGGATTAAGTGACCACGCTGCTGAAGACAAGGAAGCTTTTCTAAGGTCTCACAGTTGGGGATATTTGAACTTGGTATACTTATATCTCCTTTTCTACAGTTCAGTACAGCATACTTCAAAGGCATTTGTGGGATGTAAGCATAGAGGGTCACACAGCATAAAATATTATGCATGTCCCACAGGTAGACTGTAAACAGTGGTCCCAGTCAGTTGTAGGAAGTATATGGTTTGACCCTCTTTGACCCGACTGATGGCATCTGCCCTTTGAGCAGTGGTGAACACCTGCTCTGTCAGGCATTCTGCTTCACCCTGGCATGCAGTGCAGTGCACGGGCTCTGTGCTTTGTTGGCTCCACCCTTTAGCAGGAAAGACAGACCAAACACCAAAGAGAACGTGGTTGAGTGAACAGAGTGACGGTGGCAAGTAGGGCAAAAAAACAGAAGAGATGGTTGGTTAAAGTGAAGTGGGGACCCCTGCTGAGAGTCAGTAGACAGGCAGAACACCATCTCTAGATGACCTGTAAGCTGGGGTGTCAAGAGTTAGAAGAGTTCACATCCAGACTGGCAAAGATTCAAAAGCCTGAAAACATCAGTTTTTGATGATATTCTAGAGGGAGAAAAGCACTCATATTCATTAGAAGTCCATGCAGCTACTCCAGAGAGTTAATGTGAAGATACAGATTTTAATGTAAGTCTTAGAGGAGTTGTTCAAAAAGTCTAAAAAACCCATTTGTAAGTGATGGAAAGGATTCTGACTTTAATAGATACAAAAGGTGGATTTTTACCACATTTTAATCATAAAAGTCTTGCGTCATTCTTTCTAATATATCCAGTAGTTGATATCTCCTGGTAATCTGATACATGACATCACCCATTTTTAAAAATACATGAGCAAGCTCTTTATCAATCAGAAATTTTATATCATTCTTTTACTTGAACTTAGATTTCCACCCACTTTCCCCCAAAGAATTATACTCCTTATCTTGATCACTGTCCTAGTGTGGTCCGTGATGCTACAATAGAATACCTTGATGTGGGAAACTTAGAAGGAACAGAAAATGGCTTCTTACTGTCCTGGGAAGCTGGGAGTCTGATCTCAGGGTGCCAGTGCCCAAAGAGAGCATTCTCCTGTCTAACTCTATCATAAAAGGAGACGGACAAGAAAGTACTCGAGCCAGCTCATGTTCGTAGCTGATGAAACTGATGGAAACCGCTCCCAACATGATGACTTTAAATGTTGATGGCCCAGTCATCTCATTTAAATGCTGTTGTGATGGGGTTTAGATCTTCCAGATGTCACTGATGGGTACATGGACCACAGGAGTTTATTCTTTTTAGGAACAAAAAAATTGATGTTACATTTGCCATGACCAGTGTTAGAAATTTTTTTACTTCACATTTTAATTATAATATTATATAATTAATCATAACAATATGAATACTTTCTAATTCTGGTGATTATTAAACATGAGCCGTATTATTTTTAGAAAGCATTTTTTCAGTATGATGAAAGAGTGGCTTTTCTTCCCTGAGTTCTGTATCTGAGGGTGGTCAGAGGTAAACGAAGGGGAAGGTGGGGCTTCCACAATGCCTTACTTCTTATGGGGATAGTATATTAGCAGAATCTACAGCATTCCTTTTAGACTCACCTAAATATCTTAGGTAGATTAAATCATTTTGAAAGAATGTGAATTAACGATCAAATATTTTAACAGAAAACATTTCCTTTATTAGTATGACTAAACTGTAGTCATACTATACTAATTAGTATAGTATAATATACAGTATAATATGATATAGTATATATTATATATTTTATGTATATAATATATGTTATATATTATACACAAAATATATACTATATTATACTGTATATTATATATAGTGTGTATTATATATATAGTATATATATATATACCAATATAGTTATAGATTTCTATTACCTGGACATACAGCTCCAGAAAAGTAAGCTCTGCCCAGCTAGTGTGCATTCTTTCTATTGGACTAATCTGTTCTGAGTGTTTGATGTGAATGAAATCATACAGCTCGTGGTGCTCGCCTTTTCCCCGTTCTCTTGTGTAGATATGGTACTTTTATTTATCCATTCATCACTTTGGGAGGGTTCAGATTATTTCTACTTTGGTCTCTTTGAATAGTAGTTGCGTGACAGTTTATGTTGATCTCTTAGATTTGGGGTGGCTCTGTAAATAACCACTTGAGAAACGATCAAACTTGTTTCCAAAGTGGCTACACCATTTATGTCTGTGTGAGCATGTAGGAGAGTACTGTTCCCCACTTCCTGGCCAACAGCTGTTCTCATCTGGCACTGTGGTGCTGCTCTGAGGTGTGAAGCCATATCTTACTGTGGCTTTCATTTGCATTTCCTCATGACTAGTGACCTACATTTGCTTACTTTTTTTTTGGGGGGGGGGATGTCTATTCAGAGCCTTGCCTTATCAAATAGGTTGTCTTTGTATTGTTAAGTTTTTTTTAAGATACAGATGTAAATTGAGCAGATACCTCAGTAGTTAAGAGGACTTGCTGCTTTTGTGAAGGACCGTGGACCCCAGGCACATGTGTGGTGCATAGATACACATACATACAAGCACTCCCACACAGCAAAACACAACCTTTGAAAATATACACAGATGTAACTCCGTTAGCAAACACACGGCTCACAAACATTTTCATCTGCTGTGTATGCTGCACTTTCCCCTTTATTGATAGAGCCCTTATTGTCACAGTTTACAATTTTAAGGAAATTTCCTTTTCAAAATATTTTTATTATATATTTTGCTGCGTGGGTGTTTTGCCTGCATATATGTCTGTGTGCCACTTGCACACCTGGTGCTGGCTGTGGAGGCCAGAAGAGGGTGTCATCCCTGTAACTGGAGTTACAGACAGTTGTGAGCTGCCATGTGGGCGCTGAGAACTGGATTTGAGTCCTCTGGAAGAGCGACCAGTGTTCTCAGCTGCTGAAGCACCTCCCTGGCTGCTTTGACAAAATGCCTTAATCAGTGTTGGTTTGGGTCATACTAGGGCTACAGCTAAGGCTCTGTTGGAAACTGGAGGCCTGAAGCTTTACTTCTACATTTTCTTCTGCGGCTTATACTTGGGCTTTTATGGGGCTTTGACTCATTCCGACTGAGTTTTTGTATGTGATGTGACACAAGGCTCCAGTTTTTATTTTTTATTCCATATGAGAGTAAAACTGTTCCAGTATTAAATGCAAAAAAACCTTCTTCCTCATGGTACAGTACACACTTGTGATAACCACGTGACTGTTGACATGTGGGTTTATTTCCAGACTCTGAATTTTATGCCATTGATCTGTATTCTTGCCCCTATGTCAGAGATCACTCTTAGCTATTACAGTTTTGAAATTAGAAATTTCAACTTTGCTTTTCTTTTCCACAGTTGTTTCGGTGACTCTTGGTCCCTGGCAATTCCATATGCATTTAGAATCTGTCACAAGAAACCCACTGTGATTTTGATATGAATAGCATTGATTCCAAAGCTCAGTTTAAGGAGCTCATTTTTGCAGTTTCACACTTGATCCATGAATGTGGGATGCTTTAACATTTATTCAAGTCTTTAATTTCTTTCAAAGTCCTTTATAATTTTCAGAATGTAAATTTTATGCTTCTATTAAAATTTTCTTAAGTATTTGAAATTGATTTTGATGGCATTATAAATATGATTTTATCTTTCTTCCATATCTGGGTATTTGTGACAATGTACAGACATACACCATGTGTCACTTAGCAACAGGAGTATGTTCTGCAAGCTGCGTCAATAAATGCTGCGAGACATCAAAAATCCTCAACCAGCTTAGCTGATACAAGCTACCACACACCTGAGCAATGTGTGTAGCCTGTTGCTCCAAGCTGCAAACCTGCCCAGTGTGCTACTGTGCTGAATATTGTTGGAAGTTATAACATAGTGCACTTCACCATGTCCCAACATCAAAAAGACATATCAAAACTATTGCGCCAAAGTTTTAAAACTATATACCTGTATAGGTTCTCGCCGTGAATAGTGATCACAGAGCTGGAAGTTTCTCTTCGTGAGTTGTAGAGTGAGTAACTGAAAGGTGTGCCTAACTGTTCCTACCGTAGGCTGTAGACATCGTGCACTTAGGCTGTGATAAATTGGATTTAAGTATTTTTCATCAATAACAAGTTAACCTTAGCCTATTATAGCTTTTTTATTTTATAACCCTTTATTTTAGATCTTTTAAAATGACAGCTTAAAATACAAACACATTACATAGCTTTCCAAATCACTGGTCTATTGCTACGAGGAGAAACCAATACAAGAGAAACCGCGTCTCAAGTAGAATGGAAACACAATGACACCCAAGGCCATATTGTGACATCCACATGTGCTGTGTGGCACACATGCTCCCATGCGCTCATAAATTCATATACACATGTGTGTGCACACACACAGTGCACACATCTGCACACAAACACACACCAATAGTGGGTTTATTGTGAACCTGAATTTCCTGAGCTGATCATGCAAGGTAATCTGTAAACAGAGACTATACTTTTGTTTTCCGGCTGCCCAAACACAAATAATCATACAGAAACTATAATAATTACAACACTGTTTGATCAATGGCTCAGGTGTATTTTTAGCTAGCTCTTATATCTTAAGTTAATACATTTTTATTAATCTATGTATTACTATGAGGCTGTGTCTTACCTTCTGGTATCTTTCTCCTTTGGGAATTACTTGTCGTCTCTCTGACTCTGCCTTCTTTTTCTATATATCTCTGTTCAGATTTCCTACCTGGCTTTACTTTGCTAAGCCCTTGGCCAAAATAGCTTTATTTATCAACCAATAAAATTAATATATATACAGAAAGACATCCCACGTCAGGAGTCATGTGTCTTTTGTTTTATTGATCTAGTGATTAATTTTCCCTAGCAGAGTTGTTAGGAGGCAATATAAAGCTTATGCTAGAAAACTTTTAAAAAGAAATAAAGTATCTTCTCTTTGTACTGTCGGTCACTCTCTTTTTTGAGAGTGAACTTTGTGATTACTGGAATTGACAGAAACTCACCAACCGAGAATGGTTTTGCACAAATGAAGATACTGTCTGTGTTTTTCCTCTCAAGTGGTTATTCACTCAGAATTTTAAGGTTGTTTTAACTTGAAATTCATTTTACTTTTGCTCTTTTATGATCCCAACTACTTTTATATCTTTTTTATATTACAATGCTATTTCTATCTTGAACTTTACACTCTTACCAATTTTTGTTTGGATTTTAGTTCAGAGCAGTTAAATAGGAAGTGAGAAATATATATCATATATATTCTCGTGGTCTTCCAAGCAATCAGCTGTGCTCTTCAAGAATGAAAGCACTACTTCCCTTTATGCTGGTCTGCGCTTAAATCGTGATGATATGCTTCCTCTTTTCCCATCGTCAAGGTCTGCCCAGAAGCTTGCAGCTACACAGAGTCCCGGAAATGTGCTCATTCCCTTTTCTAGCCTCTGATATCATCTCCTAGCAGAGAGAGTGCAAGAATCATGTAAAATGAGCCCAAGGCTTGTGTTTGAACCTATTAAAGGGACAGCACCCTTCCCTTCCTAAGAACAGATTGCAATCCAAGTCCTAGCCATCTGGCACCTTCTTGCCCTTGTCACACAAATGCTGTGGGCTAGAAAATGTGGGCAGTACACCGTAGTCTGTGCCAGTTGCTGGACAACTAGCCACAAAGGGCTGGTTTTAGGAAGGATCCTCTTCCTGAACAAAGAGCAGTGTGCTGTCACTTTAAGTTCTTAAATTTAACTGAATATATTTGGTGAAGGTAAAGCAGTTATTTTAAAAATACATTATTCAGGGATCACAGCGGTGCTTTCAGGGATTAAAATAGACTAAACAGTATGTAATTTCAGGGTTTCTAAGATCTGCATAGAATTAGCATATCCAGCTGGATATAAAATGATACATAATACAACACCTACCCCACCCCCCCAAAAAAAACCTGGTTTCCTCTAACATTGCATGTGCCTTCTTTGCTTTTGAGAGAATGATAAAGTATTTTATAGCCTCCTATAGGAGACACTATGGGCGCTTTAGAAGCAAGTGCACTGCCTTCGAGAAGACGGTTTTGTCCCACAGGTCAGAGGAGGGGAGCTTCAGAGAATGGTTGTTAAACATAGTTGACTGTGTAACTTCTTTGCCCTTCAGCATTCCGGTCTGCTTCATCAGAGATTAAAATGGTACCCACCACACAAAGGAAACTTAATGAGATATGTTATCCAAGATGACTGGCAAGTAAGTGCCACTCAGTGTGAGCTAACGCCTGTGATCCTGGAACTAAGCCCGCCTTACAACTTACCAGAGTAAAGTTAGAAGACCAGATTCAGTAACAGCTAATATAATTTACTCCTTAATAGTGTGTCAGAGCTCTTTTTCTAAATTGCTGAATTTCCAACTTCATGGGGAGACTGTAAATTATTCAGTGTCTTCAGACAATTCCCATCACCGGCTCACCTGCAAAGAGCAGGGGAAGAAAAACAGAATTCCTTATTTGACTCTAAATGTGGTTTCTGTACATTTAAGACCGCTTTTAGAGATTATAAGTTTATACTTTTAGGTCAAGTTAGAAGTTGAAACTGTAGCAATTATTTCTTGAAGGCGTAAGGAAAATCTGTTCTTGGAAGGTTCTGAAGATGGCTGCCTACAAGCTGATGAAATACCAAGCCTTTGAAAGCCATGGGTGGTTTCCAAACACCACACACACACCTGGGACTGGAGCCTTGTGCCGTGCTGCTTCTTGCTGCCACCCAGCTCCCGGCCTTTCTGTTCCCTGGTGAGCCTTTGCGGAAACAAAGCCAACCCTTGATGGAAACAGACTTGTTCCTCTCACATTTCCTCTTCCTGACCCATGATGGAAACAGACTTGTTCCTCACACATTTCCTCTTCCTGACCCATGATGGAAACAGACTTGTTCCTCACACATTTCCTCTTCCCGACCCATGATGGAAACAGACTTATTCCTCACACATTTCCTCTTCCGGACCCATGATGGAAACAGACTTGTTCCTCTCACATTTCCTCTTCCAGCTCTGCCAGCCAGCGAGCGGATGGCGCCATTGCGTTCACACTTTCCCTTCTCAGCCTCCTGTAAAGTACGTCCTTCCTCCCTCCCTCCCTCCCTCCTTTCCCCCTCCCTCCTTCCTTTCTACCTCCTTCCCTTTCTTCTACTTGCCTCCCTTTCTTCTCCCTCCCTCCCTTCTTCCCTTCCTTCCCTTCCTCCCTTCCTTTCCTTTCTTCCCTTCCTTCTCCCTCCCCCTCTCTTCCACCCTCCCTCTCTCCCTTTCTCCCTCCCTCCCTCCCTCTCTTTCTTCTTTTTCAGCTTTTACTTTTTATTACCTTTAGATATGTGTTGTGGATTTAAATATGTGTATATGAGTCCAGGCACCTCCTGAGACCAGTGATATAGGGTCCCCCCCCCCCAACAGGCCGTTGTGAGCCACCCAGCATGTGGTGTTAGGAACTGGATTTGGGTCCTCTGGAAAAACAATATGGGCACTTCCATGTGTATTTATCTTTCTTTTTGTTTCTCTAGATTCTACTTTATCCTCTTCTCACTGGGTAAAAAACAAAGTCTTAATACAACTCTCTAGATTCCCTGGAAGATTTCTGACAGATCCCAGCTCCCAGCATACCAGGTCAGCAATGAAAAAAGAACTGAAATCCTTTCAGATTTAGCACCGAATTTCAACTCCTTGAAACTGAATTTGCTATTTCAAATAATGGCATCCACGATCATTCTAATATATTTACTATGTTTGTTCTTATTATCATCATATACTGTAATTACATTTTCTATATTTACTGCAGATATGCATAATCTCATCTCTATTATGTACTTCTTACTGTGAGAAAGCACATTTTAAATTCTTTAAATCCTGTGGAGGTGTTTTTTAAGCCGCACCTTCTGAAAAGATGACAAATGCCTGTCATTTTTTCTCTTTAGTTAAGTGTTTGTTTCTTATGTATTTAAGAACACTATAAAGCTGGGCATTCTTCCATTATAGAAATTCTTTCCATAACTTTGGAGCTCTGTTCTCTAGATGCACACTCCTCAGCCATTGTGTCTACACTTCCCAGTTGCATTGATTAAACGTTGTTTCCTTGGGTATCCTATCAGGACGAGTTCAGACTCTAATGCCCTTAATACTGTGGCTTTGCTTCTGGGTCATCTGGTTCAACTAGCTCATGTTTCAGAGGACTGAGTGGAAACCAAGAACGTTGGGAGGGATCGTTGCTAAAGCCCTGTGGCTTCGCAGCAGCCTCTCCGGGTAGCACTTTTCAACTAGAAATTCACAAATAATGGTATAGCTCCTGATAATTCCATTCCCTCTCCCTGAAACAGTGGCAGTCCTGTGGAAAGAAAACCATGAGTAATTTATACACTTGTAGTTTACTGTTACTAATCTGGAAGCATTTTCTCATGATAAGGTGTATTTTTCTTTGAGAAGTTCAAAGTCACTTACAAAAAGATTATTATTCAGGTAAAGCATTGTGATTTTTGAAGGATACAAAACTGTGACCTTTAAACTTTTTCTCATATTGTGGGAACTATTTGAACGATTTTCATTTCATTGTTAGCATCATTGACACCATTGTTTTTATTGGGTGGATTTTCCTCAGGAGCAGGTAGTCACGTCTTGTACCTTTTAACAATACACAGAAGAACCCAGCACAAAGTGCCATTGTGACCAGAAAGGGTCGGGATTGTGAACTGCCTCATACAAGATTGAAATGGTTTTAGTTATGCTTAGATTTTAATTCTCAGTATTAAGTTTCAGAAACTTTAGTTATGATTTTTAAGTCAAGCAAAGTATGTTTTAGAAAAGTATACAATAACTTTAATGTAAGCAGGGACATGCCTGCATCTGAAGTTCTTGTTCCCTGACCAGCTATTCCTATACACTTGGGCTTCCTTCACCATCGGCTCCAGATATCCCTGCCGGAATTATTTCCCGGATTCCTCCTAGTTGATTATACTCTTACCTAAAAATATTGTCATAAAATCCAAAAGATTGTAACTATCCGAACTTCGGCTAAGAGCTGGATGATGAACTGTGTGCCATATCCATCTTCTGGACCATTATCAACCTTGAGAAGGGCAGGTACAATTCACAACATGTGTGAATGGATCTTGCAAATACTTTACTGAACATAATAAGCCACTCACGACAGGACAATTACCTTGTAATGCCGTTTAGACTGCTGGGATAAGCAAATTCATAGCGTTCTGTGGGGTCAGAGAAGGAGAGTGGTGAAGGTTTGTTTCAGGATGCAGTTTCGTGTGGGACAATGAAGCTCTGGCAGTGGGAAGTGTGGAGACTGATGTGGAGGGATTGTCTCTCAGCCATACAGTCAAAGTTAGGGAGATGTTACAGTGAGAAGGCAGTGCTGACCTGAATTTTCTATGGCGTGAAACAGTAGCACACTCCTTTGGGTTCCGACTGTACACTAAAGGAGCGACTAGGCCTCCTTCCATTCTGAATGGCACCTTCATTCCCACGCAGGGGTGGAGAAAACACAGCTGTATTTACTTTTCCAACCCCATCTTCTATTTTGAAATATAACCTATTTGAAAATGAGAACCAAGGTCAAACAACACAGCTCTCTGCTCACCTCTTCAGTCTGCCAAACATTGTTTTTCTAGTGGAGTTCCGGGCGAGGTGCGGCAAGTGCAAGTAACACTCACTCGTGTGCTCAGCGGTGGGATTTATTAGCCAGCCTCAAAAAGTGTGGGTGCAGAGTGCTATGACATACTTGCTTTCACATTCGTGCATATGTGAAAATGTAGTGTGGGCCAGCAGGATGGCTGGTGGGGTGGCAGGAGGTGGGGAGAAGGCACTTGCTGTCAACCTGGAGAGGTGAGTTTGGTCTCTGGAGCCCACATGGTAGAAGGATTCTCCTCTGTATGCTGTGAATATCATTGGCTAATAAAAAAAAATTGCTTTGGCCCTACAGCAGAGCTATAGGAGAACAGAGCTAGGAGGGGAAAACTAAACGGAATGATGGCAGAAAGGAGGCAGAGTCAGAGAAAGGCCATGTAGCCCTGCCGGAGACAGATGCCAAAACCTTAGCCAGTAAGCCTCAGCCATATGGCGATACACAGATTAATAGAAATGTGTTAAATTAAGATGTAAGAGTTGGCCATGACTTTACTTCCAGCACTTGGGAGGCAGAGGCAGGTGGATCTCTGTGAGTTCGAGGCCAGCCTGGTCTACAAGAGCTAGTTCCAGGACAGGCTTTAAAGCTACAGAGAAACCCTGTCTCAAAAAACAAAACAACAACAACAAAAAAAGAGTTAGCCAATAAGAAACTAGAGCTAATGGGCCAAGCAGTGATTTAATTAATACAGTTTCTGTGTGATTATTTCGGGGCTGAGCAGCCAGGAACCAACAAGCAGCCTCCTTACAACAAGAACTGACTCCCACAAATTGTCCTCTGACCTCCACAGACACCATGGCATGTGTGTGTATTCGTGTTTATTCATCTCATCACACCAATACAAACACACACAGTAGATAGATGATGATAGATAGATAGATGATAGATGATAGATAGATAGATGGATGGATGGATGGATGGATGGATGGATGGATGGATGGATGGATGGATAGAGTAAATAAGTAAATGTAAAACTTTTTTTAAAAAGAAAACATACAGTTTAAATACACTGGCTATGTTTCCAAGTGTGTGGACTTGTCCACACATCAAATCCAAATCACAAAGAAAACAGAATCTTTTCATTTCAGTTAATTACCCTATTTATTGAAGAATCACTTCCTTTCTGAGATTATTTCTGCGGGTTTCCCCAATTTTATATTTATCTTCAGGGTGAACATGACATCCTCCTGATAATTGCATCTGGATTCTGACTAAAAATATGACAATTCTCAGTTCGTATTTAAAATGATACTTTTATGTTTTTCATAATAATGAAAACAGTGGCAGCAGAAACTGCTAGACTAACTGGACACAGTAGAGGAGATTAACTTTGTTCTCAGATAGTAGACATGGCTGGAACTAGTTACATTAACTGTTATGTAAGCACAACATTTAAGTATTCTGAAAAATATTTATTCTACCTGGCTTACGAATTTTAGATGTTCATCCTATGAACATACAGATGAAAAGAACTAAAGTAATTATTGTTTAATACTTTTACATTTACTTTTTTATATTTCTGACTGTATTTATTTCTATTCAACCAGGTATATAAATTGTGTCTGTTCTATATATAAGTCCAAACTAGTATAACATAACTATTTTCTTCTGAGCTTTAAAGATAGAAAGTATCTGGGTTTTTTTCTAGCTTATTGTCTATTCAGTATACAGAAATATGCAAGCTCGTCTTTCATTATTATCCTTTGAAATTATCTGGAAAAAAATTGTGATCCTGTTGCATCACAGGTTGAAGAAGCTGAAGAGATATTCAAAATAAATAAGACCGTATAATTGGGAAGAGATATTCAAAATAAATAAGACCGTATAATTGGGAAGTGGGGTAGGATCTGGTGTGACTAATGGGATATCGAATTCTTCAGACCTGGTGCACGTAATAAGCTTGGAGAATTTCTGCATAAAAAGCTGAGCTGTTCTGTAGCCTTCACTATGATCAGATCTGTGGTTCTCTAAGCATGGCCACATGTTGTAGTCAGCTTGGTAGATTTAAGGCAATATGAAATGCTTAGCTGAACTGTTAACTTAAACTCTTATTTCTGTAGTTGCACAGTCTATATTTTTGGACCTTCACCCTCCACACAGTTAGCACTTGTGCATAGAGAACTGGCTAAATATAAGTCCTTAAAATAGAGTACAACACACACACCCAACAGGTAACCTCTGGTTAGTTACCCATTGCCTTTTATTGGAAGGCTTTGATTAGATTAACGTAGTCCCACTCTTTTAAAAAAAATCCATAATTTCTATGTAAACATCACCAATAAAACATTTGTATGAAATTATACAGTAGTTTTGGAAATTTTAGGAATGCAGTAAGTTTAGGAAGGCAATGAGCTCTCTGTTGAGTTTAGGGTGGCATGGGAGATTCCAACAGGAGTTAGTCTGCACAAAAATGGTGTGCAAATGTGTGGGCTAAGAGCTTGGCAGGGATATGATGGATCTGATTTGGTACCCATGTCCAGGAGATCTGATGGAAGGCTAGTACCCACGTCCAGGAGATCTGATGGAAGGCTAGTACCCATGTCCAGGAGATCTGATGGAAGGCTAGTACCCATGTCCAGGAGATCTGATGGAAGGCTAGTACCCATGTCCAGGTGATCTGATGGAAGGCTAGTAACCATGTCCAGAAGTCTGTGCCTCTGTCAGGCTTTTGAGAACGGATGAGTAGGACTGTTGGTGTCAGAGAGAGAGAGCTCTTCCCAGAAGTGTTCTGAGATTATACGGAATGAAAGAGCAGACAACTTGAACCTACAGCTCTTGAGAACACTGGCTTTTCAGAAATAGGAAAGGAGCTGGACGCAGAAGGTGGTGAAGCTGAGAATCAGTAGGGAAGCCAAGAACTCAACGCTCAGAAAGGGATCCAGTAGCCCAGAGTATATAAACAGGTCATAAGCGATTAGCGCTTACAGAAACTTGAATGATTATTCATGAAATCAGAGCTAGAGAAACACACACAGAAGGCAGGGAATTCGGTGAGTTAGGGGTTGTTGTAATATGAGCGGCAGGGCTGCTTCCCACCACCACCCGGCTAGCTTTACCCGAAATAATTACACGGAAACTGTATTCTTTTAATCACTGCCTGGCCCATTAGTTCCAGCCTCTTATTGGCTAGCTCTTACATATTGATCTAACCCATTTCTAATATTCTGTGTAGTACCACGAGCTGGCTTACCAGGAAAGATCTTAACCTGCGTCTGTCTGGAGTGGGAGAATCATGGCGACTCCTCACTCGGCTTCTTTCTCCCAGCCTTCTGTTCTGTCTACTCTGCCTACCTAATTTTCTGTCCTATTAAAGGGCCAAGGCAGTCTCTTTATTTAACCAATGAAATCAACACAAAACAGAAGACTCTCCCACATCATTTCCCCTTTTTCTGTTTAAACAAAAAAAGAAAGGCTTTCACTTTAACATAGTAAGATTACATATAACAAAACAGTTATCAAGCAAGAATTACAGTTGCAATATTTATATTTTATCTTTATCATAATAATGGAAAACTATAACTATCTATCTATTCTTCAACTCCATCAAAGACTCCAGAAGGATATAATATTACCTAAGTAAACAAGAAATCCAAAACTCTAGAAATGACAGAGACATTTCGCTGCCTGGACAGTCACCCAAAGTTCTTTTGTACCGTTGGGGCATCCATCTTCGGCCTACAGGCCCATAGTTTTCAGCAGACATTTCCATGAAGCAGGAAAATTCCAAAGACAGTTCAGTCACTTTCTGCTGTGTCCTGCAGAATGTCTTGTAGACTCTTTCATGAGTCAGGCACCCCGAAAGACCATCTCACCTTTAGGCAAGTTCAGCAGTCCTCTTTCTGCGGGTTCTTTGTGTCCAGTTTATGCAACAGTCCAGGCAAGAGCAGTTTCTTGCCCAAATGGCTATCAAACTCCTTAAGGAGCCTCTTCAGTGCCCATCTTCCTCTTGAAGTAGATTGGTGCTGCCAGGAGCAGACGTGTCTCATTATCATGAAAAGCCCTAAGTTATTAAAACATTAAATGCCATATTCTGTAGTCTTTGAAAGATATGAAGAATGCCTATCCAACTGAAATATATATCCCTAGCTGAAATATATCTATGCACATCTAGAAAATCTAACTAACATGACTAAAATCTTGACAATTATTGATGATTATCCATTAACAACCTATATACATTACATTTTTAAATGAACTACACAATCACAATACCTTAATCAAGATTAGAAATATGCATATACATATAACAAAATTGACCTTCAAATCCACACCAATGCAAATTATTTATATCTATATCATATCCCCCTTTAAATGTAAAAGAACATTTATAAACCATATTTGGGAACATGGGCGCAGTTTTTCTCTCCAAACTGCTTCCTGCTGAATGGGGGCGCTGTATTCAGATCTTTCATGGTGTAACCTGTGTGTCAGGGTCATCTCGGTCGGCAGTTGAGTGAAGTAATTTTCTGAAGGTGTTCACAGCAACCTTTCAGGAGGGCGTGGTCTATCATACCATATTGGTATAGACGCAATCCACAGCGTCTCATCCTCTGTGAAAACAAAAGAAGACCCTCTCCAAAGCATCATATACTTAGACCCATATTTTGAAATCATAATACCCTTGTATTCATTCTGGTTTAGCTTGGCAGCCCATATAATGAAATGTCTCTCTGCAGTTAGCTCCTTTACAGTCAAAAATTTTAAAGAAAACACAATAATACAAAGAATCCAGACTCTCTGTGAATTTTCCATTTTTACGTGGCTTATTTTTCTTTATTTCTTTTAATCTATAACTATCTGTACTCTGTCTCTTTAAAGACTTTATCCCCCTTTATTAAGGGCATTAACTTTATTCTCTCTATATATATTTTTTTCTCTCTCTCAAGCCTACGTACATTCATCTAACAGTGCCTGAATCAGTTCTATTGTGAATCTGTAATTTTTTTACTATCCAGGAGCATTTCTTAAAATGTTAAGCACTTCTTAAAAACTTAAGTTGCGCCATGTACAGATAATACGGTACTGCCTGTGTCCTGCTCAGTCCAAACCTTAACTGCGCTGTTATTATGGTAATTATGGTAGTTCCTGCCTGAGACCAGCACAGTTCAGCATGGCGGAGCTGAGCTGCTCCTGCCTCAGAGCCATTTGGTGCCCCTGAACCACAGCAGGCAATGACTTCCTTTTAGGCACACAGAGAGTCTAGTTGCCATCAAACAAATCATAGCACTTTATTCCAAATGCTCCATTCAAAGACTCTTTCTCCCGCAGGAGCCAGACAGAGATCGCAATGGCGGCACAGCCCAGAAAGCCGGCATTTTAAAACAGCCAGTTTTTTCCTGTTGCTGAGTCAGGACAATTTCTTTGCGGCACGTAACCCAGAAACAGCAAAAAGCTGTCTTAAATTCTCTTTCTGTCCTTTTTAAGCCCTCTCAGGTTTTACATGGAGTTCATTAGCACGCTGGGCGCCACTCTGTTGTATTATGAGCGGCAGGGCTGCTTCCCACCACCACCCGGCTAGCTTTACCCGAAATAATTACACGGAAACTGTATTCTTTTAAACACTGCCTGGCCCATTAGTTCCAGCCTCTTATTGGCTAGCTCTTACATATTGATCTAACCCATTTCTAATATTCTGTGTAGTACCACGAGCTGGCTTACCAGGAAAGATCTTAACCTGCGTCTGTCTGGAGTGGGAGAATCATGGCGACTCCTCACTCGGCTTCTTTCTCCCAGCCTTCTGTTCTGTCTACTCTGCCTACCTAATTTTCTGTCCTTTTAAAGGGCCAAGGCAGTCTCTTTAAGGGGTGAATGACTGACAGCCAGCATCAGCAACTCTCTATTCCTTATATAAAACAAAGTAGGCGACACTCTAATTGAGTGATAGGCGTGAGGATCATTTCGTTAAATGCCTAATTCACTTAAAGGAAAGAACAATTCAAAAATGCCTCCTAATGGGCAGAGCTGTGTCTTGGAAGAGCTGGGACAGGCTGGGCCTGCAGTCAGGGAGCAGTTAGTTAGCTTTGGATCCAAATGCAAACCCAGATAGGCTGCTGGGCACAACAGAGGGAGGTAATCCTCACTGATAGTTCCGTTTCATCACAGTAGCCTGCTCCAGCTGCCCAGGAGCAAGAAGGTGATGTAAGGCCAGGAAAGAGGAGAAAGGTGACATCCGTGCTGTAAAGTATGACAGGGAGGCCCTCTGGGGACATGCGAGATGTCTTCAGGCTAGATATCCTAAATTTTTATAAAGTAACTTTAAACCTGCTTTTAAGAAAAGAAAGAACACAGTTGGATCACCTTTTGTGCTAAGAGGCAGCATTGAAGCAGGACTCCACCCTGGATGCCCTGCCCTTGCTTCACTCCTTTCCTCTGCCCACCGCACCCCGATCAAGTTAGCGGGCATAGATGTCCTCAGCTTCAGACAGGCCACTTTTCCAAGAATGCATGGTACAGATTACAGAAGTGAGAAGCAGCTGCGTGCTTCCTGCCCCATTGCTGCACACTCAGCTGGAGTTCTGAGAAGAGGATGGCATTCTTCTCCCCTTCTGCTTCCTCTTCTTCTTCTGCTTCAAGGAAGATGGAACAAGCAGGAAGCACAAACAGGTGGAGGTAGTGAAGGAAAAAGAAAGAAAAAAAATACTGAAAAAAACTCATGAGCTGGAATATAAACTGAAATGACACCAGAGACCGAGAAAAGGAGAGGGAACAGAGAACGGCATCTCTCCAACCTCCCCTCTTAGAATGAAGAGCCCAGTCTTCCATTTGCTTCTGAAACCGACACCTTGGACTAGGATCTCCAGCCCAGGGAGTTAATGCTCAGGCCACATAGAAAAAATGGCTTTTGTGGATCATTCTCTCCCACCTGATTTATTTGTATCTGTGGCAAAATGTTCTAGACTTTTGCTTATGTCTTACACCTAACCCCTCAGCTAAAACCAGGTCTGGGCTGAAGGTGAAGTTCTGGCTGAGTACACCCTTCCCAGGTAGGAGACTCCCGATTCCACAGCAAAGAGGAAGAGTCAGCTCCATACCAGAGCACCTGAGAAGTGGGGGGGGGGGGGCAGGGTAGTTAGATGTAAAATGTTTACTTAGGACTTATTAGTTCAGATACTGTTCTCCTCATTACAAATTGTGAGAAAATAGAAAAGCCCTCTACTTTTACAATGTAACTTCTTCCGGATGAAAGGAGCTATTGCCTGGGGCTGCCATAGTTGCGAGCGACAAAGATGGGTCCTCTGGAGCTCTTTGCAGCTACGCAGACCTATATTAGCAACTGACTTTGAAAAAAGGCGGCGGCACAGCTTGAACACACTTCTTCCCTTGTCTGTGCTCTAGCTCCTGCTCAGCACAGCTTGAACACACTTCCCTTATCCCTTGTCTGTGCTCTAGCTCCTGTTGAGCACAGCTTGAACACACTTCCCTTGTCTGTGCTCTAGCTCCTGCTCGTCACCTTCTGACCTCTGTCCCCTGTGCTTCTCACTCAGATCTGCCCCTGTACCTCACCCCACCAACTAGCAGCTGATGTCATGAAAGCAGATACCAGCTGAAGCCAGAATAGAATGGATGGCTATCTAGGGAGATAAAATGACACTGTAACTTGTTCGAGCTATTGTTCAAAGAAGCTTGTCTTTTATTTATAGACATTACAGTTTAAAGGCATGGAAGGCCAGGCTTGACAGTGCCTTTTCTCTATGTGACTTGCTTTCTAGAAGCCCTCCTCTGCCTACTAGGGCTACCCGCTTTGCTTTGTGCCTGGATTCATATTCTTTCCATGAGTTCTGTTGCTATTTTGATTGAGGTTGATTTTTCTATTTCAATGCAATAGAAATATTTTGCTCTTCCAGGACCCTCTTTGGTCTCTGTCTAAAGCATGGGTTGCAGAAAAGGACAGACAGCTTTCCAAAGTGCTAAAAGGAGTAGGTTTGTAGTAATCACAATTCACAGCTTGCTTGGGGATGAGTAAAGAGATGAGTGTCAGTGTGCTTGCCAGGCTGGTGCTTCCCAGTGGATTCCATGGGGGTGACTGGACTCATGTGCTGGGAACAATGTAGTTGTTCAAACCTGAAGTTCTTTGCTTCAGAACACCTAGGAGAGAGGTTCCCAGGACACCACAGCTGCCTGTGCTCTGCCTTTCTCTAAGCCTTTACTGAAGAGTCAGATGCCTTAGAGGGTGTATTTTCTTACTCTCTTAGAAGAGTCTTCAAATGGAACTTCATGAATTTTTATGACCCTTTTGCACTAGAAAAAGAGGAATAGTGCTTATAAACCTTTTTATCAGAAGGAACTTAAAGTAAAATTGGCCAGCCAGTCCGTAACAGGTTACCCGATAGCCAAGAAATTGTTTTTACACAAATAAAACAGCTTGTTGTAAACGTGGTTATTGGTAATACAGATAAGGACATTGATTTTCTCTGTGAGATTAAAAACAAAGCCTGGCATCCTCTACTGATCTTTAATAATATGAGGGAAAATACTGCTTTGGAAAAATATCAAAGCTGGACGAAGGAACCTTGAGCCTGGAGCCATCTCTGAGCAGGGCTAATCACAAAGCAGCGAGTCTCTGTGTGAGCGTCATGTTTGAAATCGTTTTCTGCAATTTGGCTATTAACCAAAAGGCTAATTGATTCTTTTCTTCTGCCCCATTGTAGTTATCACACTAATTCTTCCCAGTAAAGATCCATTTCATTATGCAAATGTAAAAAATAAAATCACAAGGCTCGTGTCTGAGTGGGGTTGCTTTCTGCCGAGAACTGGTGCACCTGTTCCAGCCCTCAGCCCCACCTCCACCTCCACACGCTGCCAAACTGGCGGCTTAGTGATCTGGGTTAGCTGGTATGGGGCCCTTGAATTTTGACTCACATTTTCTTTGCGACTTATTCTTGTTTTGCCTTATAATTTCTCCCCTTCCAGCTCTCAGCATGGCAGTAGCAGCTGCATCATGGCACTCACCCTGCTGCCAAGAGGGCAGGCAGCCTCCTTGGAGACTGTAGCATTGCTCTAAGCCAACTGTTAAGAGATGGAAGCTGGAGCCATCCATCCAGCACAGCTGAAATTGAGATCGTATAGGAGGCGTTTGTAACTAAATCAAACTTTCAGAACTTTGATTTCGACAGAAGGAATACTGTGGGACAGCATTCCCACGTGCCTTCCTCTCTGCCTCAGCCTTCTCGGCTTGGACTCTTTCCCCGTCTGTGGCTTTTCCCATGGCTTATCCAGACTGCTGGTAGACTTGTTCCCATGGGGTAAATTTCCCTAAATTAAAGTGACTTTTCCATCTCTTTTCAGTCTGTCTGCAGAATGTTTTCTCCATCCTTCCTAACAGTAAAAGACATTAGAATCTTTTCTTTTCTTCTAAGTGAAGCCAAGGTGCTATTTAGTGATTATTCTCCTTTCTGCTATTATCTCACAAACTGTCACTGCTCGGTTGATCTGGTGTCTTTGCGGAGCACATCTGAAATGTATAAGTTCATAGAACAGACTATTAAGAGACCACGGGCTTGATTCTCCATTTCCCAAACGACATGAGGCATCCTCCATGAGGCATCCTCCATAAGCATCCTGTCTTATTGTTCTTCTACCTTTCACAGCACATCCCCTGCAGGGCCATTACAAGACATCAGTGAGTGCCGCCTTTAGAGCGTCTCGGGTGGAGCCTGGTCCAAGTGTGTGTCCAGCACATGAGAGTTGCTGTCTTTGCCGTCACTGCCATTATCCATCATTTTGTCTCTTGTCACTCATTGTATAGACGGGAAGGCTGAGGCCCATATGCTGCTTTGTCAGGACAACTTGAGCAAGATGTCACATATACCAAGTTCTTTAAAGTACCAGATGCGGTTTGGTATACTCTTGTTCTCTAGGAAATTGCATTTTCCAGATAAGAGTGATTTTTAAAGGAATTAAAAGAGGATTGGTAAAAGCACAAACGGGAATAAATGCTGGTCCTGAAGAGTTAAACTTGAGTTCTGTGTTTGGAAAGGAGAATGTTAAGGGTGGCACACCATCTCCTTAACGTAGAGGTTAGAGTTCAAGAATGCTCTTGAGAAGGGACAGTTTAATTAACAAAACAATAGTGTTCTGTGCACAGACATGGTAACAAAGGCCTTTAATCCCAGCACTTCAGAGGCAGAGGCAGGTCATCTCTCTGAGTTTGAGGACAGCCTGGTCAATGTAGAGAGAAACAGAAGGGAGGGAAGGAAGGAAGGAAGGAAGGAAGGAAGGAAGGAAGGAAGGAAGGAAGGAAGGAAGGAAGGAAGGAAGGAAGGAGGGGGGAATATAAAATGAGCTAATCTAGGAATGATTTGCTGCAGAGATTGAGAAACAAGGAAGAAGTAAGACAGAAAAGGAAAGTGCCTGTTTCTGGCCTGACAACCTGCTAAAGAATGGAGAAGTTAGATAGCCCAAGACCATTGGCTTATTGTCCTGGGCTTTCTGCCCTAATAGTCTTTTCTAGAACTTGTGCTCATGACTACTCTACCATCTTTATTTCAGGTAACCTGAGCGCTGGCACATGTGTAATCTTGACAGTTTTATGGTGCACACAAGTGTTACTTCCATTTCAGTTTTGCCACACAAGTGCACATAGTGAAGCCCCTTACTTGTCTGAAATGTCTGTCATTCTTCACTGCTCTCTATGTATTTGGCTGACCCTAGGATACTTAGCATTGAAAAGACCAGGTAGAACTGAGTCAGGACCTGTGCCCCACACACATGTATCTTTGTAATAAGCTTTTTCGTAATGGGATAGTATGTTGAGTTCCATTGCGGACCTAAGAAGGTTCTTTGGTATTGTGTACCATTTTATAAAATTGTTATATGGATTAAATAAGCTTATATTTATGGGTAAGCAGAACAGTACTGTTCTGAAATTATTATATATTATTATATGAAATAATTCTCATGAAATTACAAGACCATTATTAATAGTCATAGTTTGGAAGCTTTGTTGACTCCAAGTCATTCCCTAGGCTGGTGTTTCTTAAGGGTCTTTGTCTAGTCTGTTGTGGACATCTTAGGAAGAGAACACTTCCTTTTCTGTTGACCTTCCATGAATTGTTTTCCTTAACAGCCTTTTTCTTCTCATTATAAGCTATTTCTCCAAACTTATAATGAAAACAAACATAAAAAGAAGCTTCTCATGTTTCTTCCAAAAAAACATACACCTTTCCAAAAGCCTGTTCGCAGTAAAGCACCTAGGAAAGATGCCGTTTTCCCTGCTTTGTGCAGCGTGTCCTGGGCTGCAGACTGGCATTATCTTCCTACAGAAAGCTCTACTTGATATCTCTCAGGTGTCTCCAGCCTCCAGCTCGCTCCAACTTCCAGTGTGGCTGCCCACACCTGCTCATAGCGCCCTTCTCTGTCCCAGTAACTGGTTGACTCCGTCCTTCTCATTATCAGGCCAAGAACTTGGGATTTATTCTTGACTACACTCTTGCCCCTACCCCACGTCCATTTCATCAGCAAATCCTGTTGAATTTATACACAAACTCTATCGGGTATTCAATCATTGCATCTCTCCTCTGCTATTATAACTTTAGTCAACATGACAACGTCTCTGTTCCCAGCTATCTTCTTGCTTCCTTTACTGGCTGCCCTTCACCTCCCCAATGTCCACTGTCAAATAACAACCAGAAGACTTGTAAGGAATCAGTTAGTATACACCCACTGCACCAATACATTCCTCAAAATGTCTCATCTAATATGTAGCAATATAGATGGATAATATATATAATATTGATTGAAAGAAGTCAAAAGCAGAAGTGTTTATCCTAAGTGGTGACGTTCATTGAAAATCCAGACACAGAGCAAACTATTCTGTACCATGAGCAGTCAGACTGGTGTCTGAAGGAGTAGATTCTGACGACTGATGACTGTGCTGGCTACTCATGTGCATTCAGTTTGTGAGAATTTAGCAGTTTCTACAGTGACAATGTGTGTTCCTTTCCTGTGTATGTTGTATACTTCAATGAAGGGTCTGATCGAAATGCTGTTTCTCTTCTGTAAAGTTGTTCTCCTTAGACAGGGACTCTGTCAGCATTTGTCACCATTAGAATCGAAGCTCTGCTTTTGTTGGTGCAGTAAACTTTCTTGAGCTTGAGGCACAGATGAAGGCATTTGGAGAAGAGCAATGAGCATGAGACAGACCCTGCTTCTGATGGTTAGGATGGGTCACAAAGCGTATGACAAGACGGTAAGGGCCAGAGGCAAAAGCAGAAGTGGGAGAGGAGAAGTACAAAATAGAGAGGAGAGGGTATAAGATTCAGGAAGAGGCGAGGAAAGGCCTCTTTTGGAAGATGGCAGATGGGCCAAGACCCAGAGGGAAGACAGGCAAGCTCAATGCAGATCTGAGAGGACAGCCTCCTGGACAGAGGAACAGAAGCAGTGAGCTCAGTAGAAACAGCCTGGGAGAGAGCCAGGCTATAGTAGTACTGGAGGTGAGTTGGTCAGGGCAGGCCAGCGAGTGATAACGGGCCAGGGCCTGTGGGGTTTGCTAGGTCTATACCTAATGAGAATTATTCTGCATGAGGTTGTAGGGTAAGAAAGAGATTTTTGTTTTCTGAGATTATTTGTGTTACATTTTAGCTGCTTGTAGTAGGTCATTCAGTTTCATTGCTATATATAGACACTATTTCCTGTCCACTCAACTATTAATGTGTATTTATAGTTCTGGGGTTTGGCTGTATGATGGATGTCTGAATATCCTAATTATTGCATGCCTTTTCATAAACTAGTGTGTACAAGATAGGTCAATTTAAAAGAAATCTAACAAGGTACTCGTTACTTATTTGGAAGTTTGTGAAGTAACACTTGGTTCCAACCATACTCATGGTGCCCACTAAAGGTAAGCCTCAAGTGTGTCACGACAGAGCAGGACACTGTGCCAGGGTAGACAAGCATGGAGCCAAGCCTCCTTCTGGGGGCAGAGACGGGCCTGGAGACCCTCGGGGGTGGGAAATCACATGAAGGAGTTCTTGTTTAAGGGAACTATGGGGGGCCATTCTGAGTAAGAACAAACCGTAGAACTTTTAAATCTTCTAGAGATTTGGATGGATTTCTCTCTCAAATGGGTAAATGCTTGTGTTCAAATCTGGCAGTATTTATGTGATTACACATTGCCCAGGCTTTTTGACGTCCTGATACCACGTTTACCATTACCAAACCTCACAGTGCTATGTTCTAAGTGTTTTAAATGTATTTTTAGACTGGCAAAGCAGACACATCCAGTGTGACTGTAGCAGGCCCCGAGACAGAAGATCAGGCAGTTCGGACTCTGGAGAACACGTCCCAAACAGCTGAGCTCCTGAGCGACGTGCCCTTCACCTTGGCCCCACATGTGCTGGCGGTGCAGGGCACCATCGGCGACCTTCCTGACCACTTGCTTTCCTATGATGTTGGCGACAACTTGTCCCGATTCTGGTATGATTTCACTCTTGAGAATTCAGTACTCTGTGACTCGTAGTCTTCGTGTCCACACACACCTTAACAGCTTTAGCGAAAACTAGTTTGCCCATTTTATTGAACCTGTTCGACGTTCCTTGTCATTTCAACCTTAATGCCTTGAGGCAAGCAGAAATCATAAAATAAGTAAAATAACATCATATTCATAGTTTTATTCTTCAGAATGAAGCAAATTTATATAAGAATTGTAATCAACAATTTAATGAAGGGAACTCACTTTGGAAAAAAGTGAGAAGTTAGACCACCCGTGTCTCCCCATCTGGTAGAGGGAAAGTGACGCTGTTGAGATTATGTGGGAGACGCAGGGTGTTTTTGCTCTCTCTGAAGACAACACAGGAAGAGAAAGAAGGCTCACCCCTGGTTACCAAGACTCCGCAATTTGAGCCGAGAGCGAGTACTTCCGGGGATCAGCAGAGGTTGTCCTGTTACCCCTTAAACTTCTCCTGCAGTGTTTGGGAATGAGGACAAAAGACAGCTTCCAGTTATCGTAACTTTTTCAGTGTCAATTTAGACAAACCCGTATGGAAACCTGAAACTTCTCGTAAACATCAGCAACTCTTTACTGATTCAGGAGCGCCGTGAAGGGGAGGACACTGTGGTGTGCTTAGACCCCTGTGGCCCTCTCCACCCTCCTAAAGGATGCTGGCATTCCCTCCTGGTTCCCCTCTCATCCCCTCTGGGTATTCTTGGACCAGTTTTCAAAAAGCTCTCCCCACTTCTGCCTCAGTTGGTTTGGCTTCCTTACCACATATGTTCCCAGTTTATGAGATGTGCATTTCCTTTCTGCCTCCTCTGCCTCCTAGTGCGAACATCTCACCATGGTCCGTACCATTGCTGATAAGACTTGTTTAGAGATTTGTTGGCCTTGGTACAGATGGCAGTGTTTAACTGCTAAACACACTCAGTTTAACTACTTTCCAATTAGAGTGTAGGCAGACACCCAAATATGACTTGTACTTCTTGAATATCCATTATTTATTTTAAATAAAACTAAGCAGGACTGCCATTGGTCAATGAACTACAACAAAAATTTGGTAAATAGTAATAGGAGAGTTTCTATGCCATGGAAAAGGTTGTCATTTCTTTTGATTAGTTATAATTTATTAATTCTTTGCCAAAGTGTTAAGTATGTTTTTTCTTATAAAGAGAATATCAGGAAAACTAAACACTGTGCAGAAAAGTACAAGAATTATTTTCATTTTAATGTTCTGTGCATATTCATTTAATAAATGTGGTGTGGTCTTGATAAAAAAAAGTACTGTGTTATTTAAAGTTAAAGGAACATTTGTACTGATAAAAATGTACTTTATTCGCACTTAAAATTACCATGTGAGGTTAATGATTAAATTAGGTCTTTATATAGATTTCATAAACCATCTACATAGGAAACATGCCTTATTATTGACACAAATGTGAACCTTTTGTAGCACTTTTTTGTAAAGGTACATCTTTTTCAACTATCCATGTTAATGTGTTTTCAAAACTGAATGTAAAGAGGTAGTTCTTTTGTTGAAAATATGTGAAAATCTATGTAATTATGTATTTCATTTCTATTTATGTCCTCTTTGTTATAAATGTGCTTATAAGTACTATTTGTCTAAAATTGTTGTATTTTAAAAATGTGAATTAAAATAAATGTTTGATTGTTTTCAGACCCACAAAATGGCATTCATTGCATTTTTAATGTCTAAATGGAAGCTGTATATTCTGTAGAAGGCAAAGGTTAAATATATTGTTTGTGTAGAAAATACGGCATCATTTCTTATGTGTAAGTTGTAGGAACACTGAAAATGGGAAGCAAGCCCTAGCTAGTAAAATGAACTGAAAGGATTTGGAAGAAGTGGATAACTATCTATACAAATCTCCATCATCAGAAAATTTAGTAAAGACCAGTGTTAATAATCATATTTTGACAAGTACATTATGAATTGGCAGGGTTTTTTTTTGTTTGTTTGTTTGTTTTTTTTTTTTTTTTTTTTGATTTTCGAGACGGTTTCTCCGTAGCTTTTTGTCCTGGAACTAGCTCTTGTAGACCAGGCTGGCCTCGAACTCACAGAGATCCACCTGCCTCTGCCTCCAGAGTGCTGGGATTAAAGGCGTGCGCCACCACCGCCCGGCCAGTTTGTTATTCTGTATATAAGTCATATAACTATTTTAAAATTGGAACAACATTATAAATCAACCAGCCAACTCTTCTTAGAAAACTGAGACCTAAAACTTTAGATGACTTAAAGCACCTAATTACTATTAAACATTTACTTGAATAGCAGTCTGCCGAAATGTGAACCGAGCAGAGATGACACCAGTGAGCATGCCATACAGGAGAGAGAAAAGACCATGGGCTTTAGGCAACTGAGGAAGGCCGGGAGCAGGAGAGGTGGGCTTCCCCAGGAAAGTGCACATGATTGCTTGTCCAATGCCAGACAGTCCGCCCTGAAAACATACGTACAAGCAGTGTTATATGAACTAAATAGGTTATATTTAGGAATACATGTATGTGTGTATATACACATATGTATATATGTATACATAAATGTGCATATGTGTATATATGTGTACATACATGGCGTGTGTGTATGCACGTACGCATACATACATACATGCGTTCAATAGCTATTAGGTTTTTTTAAGGCCATGAATTTGATGGAGAGTTGGAAAAGCTATACGCAAGACCTTGAAGGGATGAAAGGAAAGGGAGAAATGTTGTAATTAATTTATAATGGCAAAAACTTTTAAACATATACAGGAAAGAGTTGAGACCCTGTAGGCATCCACAGAGTCAATAATGACTCGTTTTTAAGGGGAAGGACTTAAGCTGTTCCCTCACTTCTGGTGTCTTCTTCTCCCCTGCTTATTCAAGGTATTTTCCATGCCTTGCAGAGTTATATTGAATAGTAAGAGATATCTGCTAAATACTCAATAACCTAATGATTGATGATCTTTGATCCTGACCAAGGGACTGTTTGCATTATTACACACACACACACACACACACACACACGGTGCTCTACCACGATGAGAAACAGCATATCTGTGAACTACTTATGACTATGTTAGGATGCTCTACCCACATGCATTTTAGAGTCCACTCCCCTCAGTAGTGTTAGAGTCCTCTTCTGCCTCCATGACAGTTCCATAGTAAATGCTTAGTTGTCCAAGAGCATGCCTTCTCCTTGTGCTGGAAATCCCTACAGGTGCAGAACATATGACTTCCATGAAGTCTTGATTTTAAACCTCATATATTTAGGAAATCACATGTGTTTTTCCAGCTCTCTTTAATGGCATTTGCACTCTTTCCTTTAAAAGTAGATAAATAACTCCAGCCAAATGTTATTTAGTTAATTAAATTATTAGCTCAACTTTTCAAATTATGGAGTTAAATTGTTAACAAAATAAATTCTTACTAACATTTCTAGGAACCTTACAGTAGGTTTTTTTTTCAAGTAAACACCTATGATACCAACTTTTTTACCCTCCCTCAAATAGAATAACTGAAAACAGTATAAAAGAAAATGCTGTGTTTTCCAATAGCATCATGTCTTATAGTTCTGATGAATAGGTAGGTATATGAGGGAAGGTCCCTTTGCGCTGTAGAAGAGTAGCACTTCAGTCTCACTGCCCCTCGCCTCCTGAGAACAGCTGCTGTGGGTTGCCTGGCACAAAATGTTACTTTCAGAGATCCATGTGCCACCTACTCACTCATGTCCTGAAAACAGCCCCATGCAATGTATACGTATTGGGTAGGAAGCTGAAGGATGTCACATCTTTTCGAGCCACTATGAACTTTGGGTTCTTGGATGTTATCTTTTGAACATTTGTGACACATTACTGAGGGCATGACCCAACTATTCCTGAGAAATCTAAGCCTCCAAAAATAGGTCTGACTACATTTGGCTTTAACGATGGAATATTCTTATGTTTCAAAAAAGTTCCTCATGCCATATGGCTTGGCAGATAGATGTGTGTGAGCAGGAAGAAAAAGATGTATTGATTGATACATAGGAACTCTATTACGTCAGCACAGCAGAATGGTAATCTTTTAATGTGAACAACGTTTTTCTTTAAAGCAATTTTCCATGTATAGAAAAGTTACAAAGGGAAGTAGAGAGGTCCTCAAAAGTCCCGCCTTGTTGACATCTGTCACAATTAAGGAGCCAACAGTGCTACAGTATTAAACACACACTGTTTGGATTTTGTAGTTGCCTTTTAGTATCTCTCTCCTGTCATGCTTTCTGGTGTGATTTATTATCTACTCATCCTCTCTTGATATTTTCAGCAGTCTCTCTAGGATTTTTTTTCTAAATTGATAGTTTTGAGAAATATTGGTCTGGTCTACTAGACTATCTTCTGTGGTGTTTGAATAAGAATGGCCCTCGTAGGCTTAAATGCTTAGGGAGTAACACTATTTGAAAGGATTGGGAGGTGTAGCCTTGCTGGAAAAAGTATATTGCCAGGGGTGACTTTGAGCTCTCAAAAGCTCAAGCAGTCTCAGTAATGGTCTGTCTTCCTTCCTGTTGCCTGCAGATCCAGATATCAAACTCTCAGCTGGTTCTCCAGCATGATGTCTGTTTGCATGCTGACCTGCTTCCAGCTGTGTTAATGGACTAAACCTCTGAAACTGTAAACCAGCCCCAATTAAATGCTTTTAAAAAAAATAGCAGTTGGTGAGGTCATGGTGCCTTTTCAGAGCAATAGAGAACACTTGACTTCGTCTGTTTTCATATAGCATGGTGTAGTGCAAATGCCCCTGTTCAATGCCAGCACTCAGGAGGCAGAAGCAGGAAGATCTCTCTGAGTTCCAGACCATCCAGGGCTGCCTAGAGAGACCCTGTCTCAAAACACAAAGCAAAATAAAAATGATAAGAGTGATATCACCTTTCAATGAGAGCGTGTCATCGAGAGTAGATGCACTAACACAAGCTTGCAGTGTTAACTCTGACCACCTAGTCAACATGGTGTTTTCAGGTTTCTCTCTCGTGCTCAGTTCCTCCAGCTTCATTTTTCCAGACTCTGTATAGACTTTACTCTTCGGAATCAAATCACAAAGCGCAGCACTTACTCAAGGGACAGGGAATTAAACACCCATCTTCTTGAGGGGGGCATAGTACATAATTATTTGGCCTTCTTCTGTATTGGAGATTTATCTTTTCACCCCAATTTACTTTTCTTACATTAGCTTGAATTAATGAGTATTCTGTCTTCTGTCCAAGAATAAATTAGTGGTGGTGAAGGGAATATGTACATTTTTGGAGGAGTTAACAAATTTTGAAACATTTTGCATGAGTCCCACCTGATGCTGGATGTCTTGCAGTATTTTATAGTCCTTCAGAATTCTTTTTCCTGTATCAAGTATATGTATCCTTAACTTGCCCTGACTTTAACTGTGTAAACAGTCATGAGTCACATAAGGGCATTTTGGTCAATGACAGGCTGCACATATGGTGATTATGATGGAGATGAAAGATTCCTACTGCATAACATCCTTGCTGTGCCTCTTCTACACTTAGATATGTACAGATAATGCAGCGACAGTTGTGTCGCACAATATCCAGTGGAGTAACATGCGGTTCAGGTTTGTAGCCCAGTTGTGCAGCAGACTCTACCATCTAGTTTTCTCTAAGTATGTTCTGTGATGGCCACATGATGAGGTCATGCGGTGGCTCCTGACTCAGACAGAACACATCCCATGATGATGCAGAAGACCTCACATAAGTGTGGCATCAAAAATGGAACCCCATATTCCACCTCTTGCTTAAGACGGTCCTAGCATAAATGGTAGGTAGGGAAGTGTCCATCCTAAAGCAAGTGCTGTGGACATGAAATGACAGGGTGATCATTTTCCTGTTTAAGGAACCAAGAAATGTCATGACACCTGGCTCTTCTCTCTGGTGCGTGCTCTTTATTTTTAGTACTAATAAAAGTAGAAATATGGCTCTTTAATTGCTAAACTTGGATCTCATCATCAGCCTGTAGAGAGTGGCTTTAAGGAGCAAGGAAAGGAAGCTGTATCTCCTCTTAGGGGAGAGATAGCAGAAAAACTACTAATGAATGAAAACTTGCTGTGCTAAAAACAGCATCGATCTCATCCAATTTTAGTTATTTCGCCCTTGAAGGAAACCTGAATATAGTCCTTTGTCAAGAATTTTCCCAACCCCAATTTTCACCCGTACAAAAGAAACAAATTTCTCACAGTCAAAGCTTAAAACAAAGGATATTTGTACCCAGAACGCCCAGTCACATTAGCTCGGAACTAGCCACAGGCTTGCCACTCACCCCCCATGTAGAAAGGGATCGCTCAGAGGCCAAAGAGCCTGGCCTCAGCTTAGCACTGCTGCCGCGGAAGGACGGTCCAGAGTGGCCCTGGGTATGGACAGTAACCCTAAAATACTACGTGGCCGAGGAGCCCTGCCTGGTGTGTATTTCCTTGTCACTATGCGCTTTTCTTTTCTGTCTTGCTTTTGAAAAGATGCATACTTTATTTTCTTTTAAAATTAACGTATTTCCACATAACAGCTGAGAGCATTTAGGAAGCTAGCGAACAAGTAACTTTGTTCAAGAACAGCGGCCAGACACCGCTGAATTCTTCACCTAGAGGGTGCACTACACACTGGGACAGGCCGTCTCAGGACAAAAGAGAAGCACGTGGCTGCTGACAGGCACGTAGCAGTTGGTCTGAAATAATGCCTGAATATTCATCCTTCATACTCTCCCCTAGCTGCTGTTGTGGACTTTGTAGAGACTTTCTGTTTATCTATACACATATTTGAACCTGGAACAGACTGCGGTCTTCCATCTCACACCACACCAGCTGTAGCTGTCAATTAACACAGCTTAACACGAGAATCCTACGCTACCCACCCCCTGCCTCTGCTCCTACAGAGCATTCGTGGAGCTGTGAGAAAAGCTCCGTGTTTATACCTCAACGAGGCATTTCGGTTTCCTAACTGCAAAGACATAGGCAGTGGCGAGAGCCGCGAAGAGCCAGTCTCCGTGGGGCTTAAGAGGCAGATATCTCTGCCTTCATAATTAAATATGCTCTTCCACTTCTCGGCTGCTCTTCATTCTGAAATTGGAAGTGAATGTAGTGGGGGAAGAAGGTGTCTTCACCTTTCATCCTTATAGTGAGTTTCTTCTAAGAAGACTTGAGCCAAGAGTCTGAGGCAGGGCGATTGCTAGTTTGAAGCCAGATTGGACCACAAAGCAAGACCCCATCTAAAAATAATAGTAGTCGTTCAGTAATGAATAAAAGCAATGCTCGAGTCAGAGCTGATTACTTTGGTGCCGTGGATTAGCTTGTGTGAGACAGTCGTGCCCCTCCATATCCCCGTGTGTGTTCCTGGTTGTTTGTCTATTGACCCAGCCCAGGATTTATTACTCCTGTCTGACCTGCCAACTTTTCCTTTCCATGTCCTTTACTCCGGGCACCTACTGGCCCTGGTTTGTGTCCTTCCATGCCCCTGTTCTATCCTGGGGTTTCCTCTGTGTGATTCTTCACCCACAGTGTTTTTGCTTGTCTAAATGGACACAAACACACATACATTTGTGTGCTTGACATGATCCCTCACACATAGAGTGTACTCAGTAAGTTTGTTTGTTAAAACAGATGAACAATTCAGCCCCAATTTAAAATGATGTTCACATCCTATCTGTATCAGAATTTGCCTGAGTCTGTTAAAAGCCATAAGCAGCCTCGATATTCTCCATGGCGCCCCAAATTTGCCTTTTGTTGATTAGCTATCTGCACCAGCACTGATATAATAAGAATACATTGATATTTATCAAACCTTTCAGATGACATTTTAGATAAAATTTTGATAAATGAAGTACTATGAGTCTATTCTTTTTAAGTTGTATTTTATTTTTTAGTTTTCTTTAATGTCTACCTGGAATTTTTCTTTTGCTTTCTTGTAAATCAACATTGGTTAATGCTAATTAAACCACACTGTTTAATTCATGGACTGCCTGATGATTTTGTGGGCTGTGACAGTCTAGTATTTTGGGGTTTTGTTTGTTTATTATTCTGTTTCTTAGCCAAACTGAAAGAACTGGAGAGCATGTTCCTCATGGGGTTGGCGCACAGGTGTGGATTGGGGGCGTTCTCATTTTGCTCTCAGAGAAACAATTACTGGAAAAAGTAAAACTCATTTTTTGATTTTTGATGCGATCAAAGCAGACTTTTAAATATACTTTGATCCATTCCTTTGACAAACATTTTAATTTTTGTTTTTGTTTTGGTGTTTTGAGACAGGGTTTCTCTGTGCAACAACTCTGGCTGTTCTGGAACTTGCTTTGTAGGCCAGGCTGGCCCCAGATTCACAGAGATCCACCTGCCTCTGCCTCTTGAGTTCTGGGATTAGAGGTGTGTGCCACCATGCCCAGCCAACATTTTAATTTCTCTATTAAGTGATTGTGACCTGGTACTATACAGTAAACTGCTATCTAACCGGAGCAATCATCACGTTAGCTCTTTGTGCCTCTAAAGTCCCCATACCCTAGATATAAGGGTGCAGGCACAAATAGCAGCCAGTCCTTTAAAAGCTTCATTTAGTCCATGAAAGGAATGGGGGTGGGCAGGAGAGCCCTGTTACACTTAGTTAACAAAACTATAATTTCTGTAATCTAAATAGCAGGTTGCGATCACTTTATAGCATCAATAAGTCATAAAAATATTTTATTAGACATGATTTTTACAACTAGTCTCTAGCCCTGAATTGTAAAGTGGTGTCCTAATCTTTATTACCTTCCTGTCCTTGATTAAAATACTATGTTAAATGAATACCAGGGTCAGCCATTTCCTCATGCTCTAATTGAAGGACTGTCTGCTGAGACTCTCTTCCCATCTTGAGTTTATCACCTGAGTCACTTTAAGTGCCTCGGGTTCCACACTTGCCAGTGTTCTGCTGGCACAGGGTAGCTATAGAAATAAAACCATCCTTAGGCAGAGCAGTTGTCTTTGGCTAAAGTTATTTTCTCTCTAGCTTTTTCAGCATTTGCAGGATAGACAGGTGTTCTCTTTCACGTAGATGGTGATAAAGGCCCAGCTGCCGCGTAATCTGTCACCACCCTAAGGTGGGAAGCCTCAAGGCCTGTGTCTGTTCATTGACAAACTCCATATCCTCCAGTCTGGTGAGCGCTTTGTTGAGTTTGTTCAGATCCAAAGCGCCAGAAAGGTCTCATGCGCTTGACAAAACAAAAACACAGAAGACAATGTCTCCATCCTGAGTGCTTCTCATTCCAGAATGTGAAATTGTAGCTAGCACTGACATCAGCTTGACCACCCAAGACAGGCATGCGATTATTCAGAGAATCCCAAGCAACTTTGCTTAGGCTGTTTATCTTTTGAGGAGAAAACACATCTACCTTGCCTGGAGGGCAACAAGCTGTGAAAAGGGTGGCTAGGTGGTGGGGGAGACCTCGTGGAGCGTCTTAAGCATCTAGAAGTGTATGGCATGTGCTCTTCTAGTTCCCAGCCCTTAAGTATGACCTGCCTCCTACCTGTCTCCTTTGGGGCACCACTCACAATGAGTCTGATATTCTGAGGGCCAAGTGGTACCCCAGCATCTTACAGCTTCCTAACTGCTTTACGTGCATTATCTTTTGAAACCTTGTTATTGCCCAAGGTAGAAAGGATATGAGGGCAATCTGGCTGCAATATCCATTACCCCACTGACCATGGCGTCGTTGTGGCTGATCTGGCTGGTGAGATACGTGCACCCTTCTTTCCTCATCACTCCATGTGCATCCTTCCCAAAGCTGCACGTTTCTCAAAGGGGCCGACCTTCCCCAGTAGAGAAGGACTGTTCTCGGGCCGAGGGTAAGCAAGTAGCTGTTCTCCTCCAGTAGAACCTCCTCAAAGCTCTCATGGGCCAGAAAGTGGAAGCCATTCCTCTTTATCAATCAGCAAATGAATATATAGAATTTGGTATAAGCCAAGAATGGGATAAAGTTTTCATTTCTGCTATTACATGGATGAATCTTTAGACATAAACAAAATAACCCAGGCACAACAGGGCAACTGCTGTTCCATTTACATGAAATAGAAGTGTGTTGGTGTGAAAGAAAATGGCCCCAGGGAGTAGCACTATTAGGAGGCATGGCCTTGATGGAGGAAGTGTGTCGCTATGGGGTGGGCTTTGAGGTCTCTATTGCTCAAGATTCCCATAGATGATACTTAATAAATTCTGTATGAATGGACAGATGGATACACAGATAGGTGGATAACTGAAGTGGGTTTATGTCTGTCTACTGTGTTTGCAGTCAGCCCCAACTTTAAAATTGTTGTTTCTCGGCCTGAGAGTTGGCAGTTTGAACTTGATAAGTCTTTGCCTTGGTGGGCTTTTCTATACCCACCCTATATGGTTAGCAGCACCCCTGAGCTGTACCCTATGTGTGCCAGTAGTCACCACACGCCCATCTGGTTGTGACAATCAAGAGTGCTATCAGCCAAATGACTTGGGGAATAGAGATTCACTTCCAGCCGAGAAATAGGGTTAGATTACCTATGATTTCAGAGATTTTCTCTTAGTCATTCTGTGACCAGCATGTACTGTTGAATATAGTTTTGTAGCTATTAAGAGCCATAGATAACTGAGCTAATTTAACATAGATTATGAGACATGCATAGGATCCATAGGATGCTAGGCTAACTGTATTAGTCAAGGTTCTATAGAGTAACAGAGCCCATATAACTAACATAGATAGAAAGATAGATAGATAGATAGATAGATAGATAGATAGATAGATAGAGAGATAGAGAGATAGAGAGATAGAGATAGATACATAGATGGATGGATGAATGGATGGATAGATAGATAGATAGATAGATAGATAGATAGATAGATAGATAGATAGATAGATGAAGGGAGGGAGGGAGGGAAGGAGGGAGGGAGGGAGGGAAGGAGGGAGATAGAAAGTGGATTTATTAGGCTGGCTTAGATGATACAGTCTGGATAGTCTCAATAATGACTGTTTAACACCAAGGAGACCACAAATCTGGTAGTTGTAGTCCACCAAGCTAGATGCTACAACAGTTCTATTCTGATACTGAAGACCTAGAGGAATCTTAGAGAGCCGCTGGTCTTCAGTCCACAATAGAAAACTGATGCTGAGTCAGCACACGGCATGTAGCGGTGGTAGCCACAGAGTAGATAAACTGGCCAACAAGTCTTTCTTCCATTTTCCTGGAAGATGACTGAAAGATAACTGGGCTATCTCTGGAAGATGCTGCCCACATTTAGGGTGGATCTTCCCACTCCAGATAATCGGATAAGGGCCCAGAGTGTTGCCTTGAGTTGATTCCAGATCCAGGTAAACTGACAACCAAGATTAGCCACCTCACTGACTGGCTGTGCTTTTCCTGAGTACTAAGTATTTCATCACAGCCCTTTAGAGTTCAGGAAGACCTGAGGGTATGTGAAGACAGAGCAGGAGAGGAAGAACTGTGCCTCAGGAATCTCAAAAAATCAAAAGGTGTGTGTGTCTCTAAATAATATTACCTCTGCACAAGAAATGTCCTTCAGTATTTAATATTTTTCCATAACAGAGTTCAGTAATATACTTCTTAAGAAAGAGGATACATTCTGAAATATGCCGTCATAGGCAGTTTTATTGTTATACAAACAACAGTGTACTTTCCTACAGCTGAGAGGTCCAGCACACTAAATTTATTTTTTAAACATTTTTTTCAATAACAAACGAACCTTAGCTCTTTGTCGAAATGTGTCCTGCCCCCTTAGTAGGTCTTCAAGAATACCAGCATCTTTTTCTAGAGTCCATCTTGAAGGACTGCCTATGGCTGTTTTACAGGTAACTTCTATACACTGTAAAATAATGATTAAAGATATCACATGTAAACCAGTGGCAATCATTTACCGTCAAGTATTATGTTCTGCACCTGTGTGTGCCACGCTTTCACATGGAAGGCAGTGCAGCACTGTTATTATTTCCCCTAGCACTGCCGCCAGCATCATGCATAGCACTTGAGAGCCACTGGGCAGCAGGAAGCTTCCTGCCTTGCGCAGGGCCACTGTGATGTATGTGTTTTGCTCAAATATTATATGTTGCAACACTCTTATTTAAATGAAAACTTTGGAGAGGGGGTAATAATGAAAGCCATGAAACACTTCTGTAGCTTAGAGAACTCCAAAGAGCAAAGCATATTTCAGAGAAAAGGGAATGTCTTTTTTCTTAACGTGTGATGACATGGGAATTCTAGAACACGAATGGCGAGTGACTTCTGAGTCTGTGGTGGTTTTCACTGGCCACTTACCTTTGCCTTTGTCAGTCACTCATTATTTTAGGCTGTTTACTTTCCATTCATTTGCCATCTCATCCGCTCTTTTGGAATGTGTTCAACAAAGGACCGTTTCATAGCGAAGAGGTGTGCTTGCTAACATCTCCCTTAGGAAACAAATATGATGAGAAATGTTACTTCATGGAGTACGAAGTGTTCCCAGAAAAATAACTGTAAGATTGTTAATGATGTATTTTATTAACTTTTTGAAAGCCTCATACATGCATACAATGTCTTTCGATCATATTCACCCTCCACTCCTCCCCTTGACTTTGGGCAAATTGTGTAGCCTTGTGGGACTAAAGTTTCTAATCTTTGAAGTGGAGATAATGTTCACTTTGTAGTATTGCGATGAGAGTTAAAGAAGATATTATATTCAACTATTTAACAGAGCAGAGAACTGAGTAAGCAGTAACACACGGCAGCTATTGGCAATCCTCTATGAAAACACTATTTAATACAGCAACTTCATTCTCATCTCAAGCCATCAGTATATGAAGAATGGCCCACACCCATGTGATCTGAAAGGTACCACTTCAATCAGAAGTTGCCTTGGGAGAAGATGTTAGGATTCACCGGGCTTACTCTGAACCAAGCCATGATTCTTGTCCAGTACAAAATGCCTATAGTCCACCTAGAAGACAGTCAGAACCTGTCCCTGATGCCCCTTCTCAGAGCTAATATTGTCACCACTTAAGGCAAATCCTGCTTACCAGAATCTTCCCTGGGTAGATGATTCTTGCCATTTTTACCTTGTGAGGTCACTTGAGAAGTTCAAATATATTTATTATTTAATACCTATTTTATATAAGATAGACTATTATTGAATTCTTATATATACAAACTGGATATAGCAGTTACTTTCTTCATTGGTGCAACCAGATACCTCACAAAAGCATTTTGAGGGTTTATTTCAGCAGTTCCAGGTACAGTCTATCATGGCAGTAAAGGCATGGCTGCAGACCTTGAGGTGGCTGGTCGCATTTCATTTTGGCCAGCAAGGAGAGATGCGTGCTGCTATTCAGCTCACTTTTTCCTTCTCATTTAGTCCAGGAGTCCAGTCCATGCAGTGGTGCCAGGCACTTTTATGCTGAGTCTTCCCAACTCATTTAACCCAGCCTATTGTGGAATATTAGTTTAAGATGAATTATATTCATTTATGCTGTAGAATATTTGTTTAATGATGCAAAGATGCGTTTCATTCTTTTATGTTGCATCTGTTTAACTCTGTGAAACTGTGTTACTTAGCCCGTCTAAAACTTCTGATTGGTCTAACAAAGAACTGAAAGGCGAATAGTTAGGCAGGAGAGAGGGGTAGGTGGAGGGAATAAATAGAACGAGAAATCTGGGCTTGGGAGAGAAGAGAGAAGAAGGGGAAGGAACAAGAAGAGAATAAGGAAAGAAGGACACCAGGGCAGCCACAACCAGCCAGAGTAAGAAGGAAATAATAATAGAAATAATAATAATAATAATAATAATAAAGAAAGGTAAAAGCACAGAGGCAGATGGTAGACAGGATAATTTAAGAAAAGCTGGCTAGAAACAAGCCAAGCTAAGGCTGACCATTCATAAGAAAGAATAAGTCTCTGTGTATTTATTAGGGAGCTGGGTAGCAGGTTCCCAAAGAGTCTAGAAACTCCATCAGAGGCATGCCCCGAGATTTGTCTTCTAAGTCATTCTAGAGCCTATAAATTTGACTATATTCACCCTCTCAATGAACATCTGCACATTTTGTCAACTGGTCATGATGCCCTCTTACATGAAATTCTGTTTGGCTCAGTAAACATTGCAAACATTAGGGGCAAAGCAAACGTTCACTATTTTTTTTTGTCATTTTCCAAAGTACATCAACTTAGAATGTAAATTAAATATTCTGCTGGTTGATGTCCTTCAGAGAGTAGGTGCTCACTGTCACCCAGGTGTCTCAAGTGGGTAATTAGAAAAGAGAATTAGCTGTACTCCTGTTGTTTATTGGTTTTAGATAAATTATTCAGAGGATAGTTGGTTACTATCATGGTTGGACAGTTTTTTTTTTTTTTTTTTTTTTTTTGCCAGTTGTGTTTGGTCCTATCCCTAGGTCTCTGGGCAGTCCTGCTTCCGGTTCCTGGTCATCCAAGCCGTATCAGGCATGGACTCCCTCTCATGGCAGGGGTCTGAAGTTGGACCAGTCATTGGTTGACCACTCCCATACGTTCTGTGGCATCGTTGACAGCACAGATTGTAGGCAGGACAGTTATAGATAGAAGGTTTTGTGACTAGATTGATGGCCCAGTCACACTGCTAGGATCCTTGCCTGCTTATAAAAGATGATCAATCTGGGCTCTGTATCCCCCATTACTAGGAGACTTCGCTAGAGTCACCCTCATAGATTCCAGGGAGTTTCCACTCCACTGGTTTCTACATTGCCCCCAATGCCCACAAAGTCCTAGTCCTCTCTCCCAGTATTCATTCTCTCTCTCTCTCTCTCTCTCTCTCTCTCTCTCTCTCTCTCTCTCTCTCTCTCTCTCTCTCTTCTGCCCCTAAGCCTCTCCTACCCCATCCCCACACGCCCTCAGTCCACCCACAAAATCTGTTCTATTTCCTCTTACAGGGAGATCCATGTGTCTCTCTTGAGCCCTCCTTCTTACATAGCCTCTCTTGAGTCTGTGGATTGTAGCATGATTATCCTTACTTTACAGCTATAAGTGAGCACATACCATGTTTGTCTTTCTGGGTCTAGGTACCTCACTCAGGATGATCTTTTTTCTGGTTCCATCCATTTGCCTGCAAATTTCATGATGTTATTTTTTCTAAGTAATACTCCATTGTGTAAATGTACCACATTTCTTTTTATTCCATTCTTCACTTGAGAGACATCTAGGTTGTTTCCAGTTTCTGGCTATTATGAATAAAGCTGAAATGAACATAGCTGAGAAAGTGCCCTTGTGGTAGGACACAGTATCCTTTGTATATGTGCCCAAGAGAGTGGTGTACCTGAGTCTTGAGGTAGGTCGATTCTCAGTTTTCTAAGGAACTGCCATATTGATTTCCACAGTGGTTGTGTAAGTTTTCACTCACACCGGTAATGGAGGAGAGCTCCCCTTGCTCCACATCCTTGCCACTATGAGCTGTCACTTGTGTTATTGATCTTAGCCATTTTGACAGTTTTAAGTTGGAATCTCAGAGTTCTTTAGATTTGCATTTCCCTGATGGCTAAGGATGTTACTTTGTTTCTTAGCTATTTGAGAATCCTCTGTTAAGAATTCTCGGTTTATTGAAGGGCATCTAGGTTGTTTCCAGGTTCTGGCTATTACAAACAATACTGCTATGAACATAGTTGAGCATATACTTTTGTTGTATGATAGGGCGTCTCTTGGGTATATTCCCAAGAGTGGTATTGCTGGGTCCAGGGGTAGGTTGATCCTGAATTTCCGGAGAAACCACCACACTGATTTCCAAAGTGGTTGCACAAGTTTACATTCCCACCAGCAATGGATGAGTGTACCCCTTACTCCACAACCTCTCCAGCAAAGGCTATCATTGGTGTTTTTGATTTTAGCCATTCTGACAGGTGTAAGATGGTATCTTAAAGTTGTCTTGATTTGCATTTCCCTGATCACTAAGGAAGTTGAGCATGACCTTAAGTGTCTTTTGGCCATTTGAACTTCTTCTGTTGAGAATTCTCTGTTCAGCTCAGTGCCCCATTTTGTAATTGGGTTGATTAGTTTTTTACAGTCTAGTTTCTTGAGTTCTTTATATATTTTGGAGATCAGACCGATGTCAGTTCCTAATTAAGGGAGCCATCTTAGGGTTGGCAAGAGACTTGACTCTAGAGGGGCTCGCAAGTGTCCAGGGAGATCTCCCCAGCTGGTACCTTGGGCAACTGAGGAGAGGGAACCTGAAATGACCCTATCCTATACTGATGAATATCTTACATATCACCTTAGAACCTTCATCTGGCGATGGATCGAGGTAGAGACAGAGACTCAATTTGGAGCAACGGTCTGAGCTCTTAAGGTCCAAATGAGGAGCAGAAGGAGCGAGAACATGAGCAAGGAAGTCAGGACCATGAGGGGTGCACCCACCCACTGTGACAGTGGAACTGATTTATTGTGAGCTCACCAAGGCCAGCTGGTCTGGGACTGAATAAGCATGGGTTGAAACTGGACTCTCTGAACAAGGCGGACAATGAAGGCTGATGAGAAGCCAAGGACAATGGCACTAGGTTTCGATCCTAATACATGAACTGGCTTTGTGGGAGCTTAGCCTGTTTGGACGCTCACCTTCCTGGACCTAGATAGAAGACCTTGGTCTTCCCACAGGGGAGGGAATTTGTACTGCTCTTCAGTATCGAGAGGGAGGGGGAATGGTGTGGGGGGAGGAGAAGAGGAGTGGGGATAGGGGGAGGGGAGTGGAGAGGGCAATATTTGGGAGGAGGGGAGGGAAATGGGAAACAGGGGAGCAGGTGGAAATTTTAATTAAAAAAGAATAAAAATTAAAATTAAAAAAATAAAATAAAATAAAGAAAGTATGGGATATATACATATTAGAGTACTACTCAGCAGTAAAAAACAATGACTTCTTGAATTTTGCATGCAAATGGACAGAAATAGAAAACACTATCCTGAGTGAGGTAAGCCAGACCCAAAAAGAGGAACATGGGATGTACTTACTCATAATTGGTTTCTAGCCATAAATAAAGGACATTGAGCCTATAATTCGTGATCCTAGAGAAGCTAAATAAGAAGGTGAACCCAAAGAAAAACATATAGTCATCCTCCTGTGTGTTAACCTTCATCAGACGATGAAAGGAGACAGAGACAGTGACCCACATTGGGGCAACGGACTGAAATCTCAAGGTCCAAATCAGGAGCAGAAGGAGAGAGAGCACGAGCAAGGAACTCAGGACCGCGAGGGGTGCACCCACACACTGAGACAATGGGGATGTTCTATCGGGAACTCACCAAGGCCAGCTGGACTGGGTCTGAAAAAGCATGGGATAAAACCGGACTCGCTGAACATAGTGGACAATGAGGACTGCTGAGAAGTCAAGAACAATGGCACTGGGTTTTGATCCTACTGCACGTTCTGGCTTTGTGTGAGCCTAGGCAGCTTGGATGCTCACTTTACTAGACCTGGAAGGAGTTGGGAGGTCCTTGGACTTCCCACAGGGCAGAGAACCCTGACTGCTCTTAGGGCTGATGAGGGAGCAGGACTTGATTGGATGAGGGGGAGGGAAATGGGAGGCGGTAGCGGGGAGGAGGCAGAAATCTTTAATAATTAAATAAATAAATAAATAAATATAATTGCAATTAATATTTTATAATAAAAAAGAATTCTCGGTTTAGGTCTATACTCCATTTTTTAATTGGATTGTTTGGTTTGTTGATGTCTAGTTTATTGAGTTATTTATATATTTTGAATATCGGCCCTCTGTCATGTTTGGAGTTGGTGAAAATTTTTCCCATTCTGTAGGCTGTCATTTTGTCCTATTGAAGGTGTCCTTTGCCTTACAAGAGCTTGTCAGTTTTATGAGGTGCCATTTATTAATTGTTAATCTCAGTGCTTGTGCTATTGATGTTCTGTTCAGTAAGATGTCTCCTGTACTAATGCATTCAGTGTATCTGGATTTATGGTGAAGTCTTTGATCCACTTGGACTTGCATGGTGATATAGATATGGATCTATTTGCATTCTTCTACATGTAGACATTCAGTTAGACCAGCACCATTTGTTGAAGATTTTTTATTTTTTCCATTGTGTGTTTCTGGCTTCTTTATCAAAAATTAGATATCCATAGATGTGTGGATATACATCTGGATCTTAGATTCAATTTCATTGATCAACTTGTCTGTTTTTAGTGCCGATACCATGTGATTCCATTGATTAGCCTGTTTTTATGCCAAGATCATGAGATTCCTTTGATCAGCCTGTCTTTTTTTCTGCCAGTACCGTGCAGTTTTTATTACTATAGCTCTGTAGCACAGCTTGAAATTAGGAATGGTGATTCCTCTGGAAGTTCTTTTTTATTAAATGACTATTTTAGCTATCCTAGGAGTTTTGTTTTTTTCATGAAGTTGAGCTTTGTTTTTTGCAAGGTCTGTAAAGAATTGTGTTGAAGTTTAGATGGAAATTGCTTTGAATCTGTAGATTGCTTCTAATAAGATGCTTGTTTTTACTATGTTAATCCTATCAATCCATCAGTATGGGAGATCTTTCCATCTTCTTAAATTTTTTTCTTCAGAGACTTAAAGTTCTTGTCATATAAGTCTTTCACTTGCTTGGTTACAGTTACTCCAAGATATTTTATATTATTTATGGTCATTGTAAAGGGTGTTATTTCCTTGATTTCTTTCTTAGTCCATTTGTCATTTGTGTATAGGAGGGCTACTCGTTTTTTATTTTTTTAGTTAATATTGTATCCAGCCACTTCACTAAAGGTGTTTATCAGCTATAGAAGTTCCCTGGTAAAATTTATGGGGTCACTTATGTATGCTATCATATAATCTTTGAATAGTGATACTCTAACTTCTTCCTTTCCAAAATGTATCTCCAATGTATTTGTTCTCCATTAGTTGTCTTGTTGTTCTATCTAGAAATTCAAGTACTATATTGAATAGACATGGAGAGAGTGGACAGCCTTGTCTTGTTCTTGATTTTAGTGGATTTGCTTTTGGTTTCTCTACATTTAATTTGATGTTGGTTATAGGCTTGCTGTAAATTAAATTTATTATTTTGAGGCATGTTCCTCTTATCCCTTATCTCTCCAATACATTTATTTATCTTGAAGGGGTGTTGGGTTTCAACATCTAATGGGTTATGCAGTTATTTTTCAGTAGTTAATATGGTTGATTATACTGACAGACCTTTTAATGCTGAATCATCCCTGCATCTCTGGGATGAAGTCTACTTGACCATCTTTTTAATGTCTTCTTGGATTTCTAATATTTTATTGAATATTTTTGCATCTATATTCATGAGGGAAATTGGTCTGTAACGCTCTTTCTTTGTTGAATCCTTATGTGGTTTGGGTACCAGAGTGACTGTAAATAAATTTACCAGGTCTCATTAAATAAAGTTCCTTCTGTTTATACTTTCTGGAATAATTTGAGGAGTATTGGTATTAGCTCTTCTAAGAAAGCCTGGTAAAATTCTGAGCTAAAATCATCTGGCCCTAGGCTTTTTATTGGGTTGGGTGACTTTTAATGACTGCTTCTATTTCAGAGGTTATAGGTCCGTTAAAAATTGTTTATCTGGTTTTGATTTAACTTTAGTAAGTGGTATATTTTGAGGAAATTATCCATTTGTTTTATATTTTTCATTTTTGGGGAGTACAGGTTTTAAAATATGACTTAATGGTTCTTAGGATTTCCTCAGTGCCTTTTTTATCATATCCCCTTCTTCTTTCTGATTTTGTTAATTTAGATAATCTCTGAGTCTTTTAGTTAGTTTGAGTAAGGGTTTGTCTATCTTTTTGATTTTCTCAAAGAACAAACTCTTTGTTTTGTTGATTCTTTGCACTGTTCTCTTTGTTTCTATTTTATTGATTTCAGTCCTCAGTTTGATTGTTTCCTGGATCTACACCTCCTGGGTGAGTTTGCTTCTTTTCATTCTAGAGCTTTTAGGTGTGCTGTTAAGTTGCTAATATGAAATCTCTCCAGTTTTTTTAGGAAGGCACTTAGTGCTATGAACTTTTCTCTTAACAGTGCTTTCATTGTGTCCCATTAATCTGGGTATGTTGTACATTCATTTTCACTGAATTTTAGAAAGTATTTAATTTCTTTCTTCATTTCTGCATTTACCCAGTGGTCATTCAGTAGAGAGTTGTTCAGTTTCCAAGATTTCATAGGCTTTCTGTTGTTTCTGTTTTTGTTGAAACCCAGTTTTAATCCACGCTGGTTTGATAGGATGCAGAGGGTTATTTCAATTTTCCTGTAACTGTTGAGACTTGCTTTGTAACTGAATATGTGGTCAATTATGGAGAACGTTCTTGAGTGTTGAAAAGAAGGTATATTCTTTTGTGTTTTCGTGAAATGATCTATAGCTATCTGGTAGGTCCATTTGATTTATAATGTCTGTTAGTTCCAGTATTTCTCTTGAGTTTTTGTTGGTGAAAGTGGAGTATTGAAGTCTCCCACTACAATGTGTGAGGGTCAGTGTGTTTTAAGCTTTAGTAGTGTTTCCTTTACAAATGTGGGTGCCCTTGTGTTTGGAGCACAGATATTAAGAATTCAAAGATCATCTTGCTGGATCTTTCCTTTGACGACCATGAAGTGTTTTTCCTGTCTCTTTTGATTAATTTTGAAATCTATTTTGTTAGATATGAGAATGACTATGCCAGCTTGTTTCTTAGGTCCATTTGCTTTGAAAATCTTTTTTCCAACCCTTTACTCTGAGGTAATGTCTATCTTTGATGTTTAATTGTGTTTCTCATATACAGCAGAAGGATGGATCCTGCTTTCTCATCTTTTAGTCTCATTTCATTATGTTAGTCTGTGTCTTTTTATTGGGGAGCTGAGTCTATTGATACTGTGGGATATCAATGACCAATGATTGCTAATTCCTGTTATTTCATTGGTGGTGGTGATAGTGTGTGTGTGTGTGCTCCTTCTTTTCATTTTGTTTTTATGAGATTTCTTATTTGCTATGTTTTTCAAGGTGTAGTTAATCTTGAGTTGGAGTTTTCCTTCTAGTATCTTTTTTAGGGCTGGATTTTTGGATAGGAATTGTTGAAATTTGCCTTTATCATGGAATAGAATATATTGTTTTCTCATCTACGGTAATCGAAAGTTTTCCTGGGTATAGTAGTTTGGGCTGGCATCTGTGCTCTCTGAGTCTGCAGGTCGTCTCTCCAGGCCCTTCTGACTTTTAGAGTCTCCATGGGGCAGTCAGGTATAATACTAATCAGTCTGCCTTTATATGTTACTTGACCTTGTTCCCTTGTAGCTTTTAATATTCTTTCTTTGTTCCGTATGTTTAGTGTTTTGATTAATATGTGGTGAAGGGACTTTCTTTTCTGATCCAGTCTATTTGGTGTTCTGTAAGCTTTTTGTACCTTAATTGGAATGCCCTTAGGAAAATTTCTTCTATGATTTTATTAAAAATAGTTTCTAGGTCTTTGAGCTGGAATTCTTCTCCTTCACTTCCTATTATTCTTAGGTTTGGTCTTGATTTCATAGTGTTCCAGATTTCCTTGATGTTTTATGTCAGGATTTTTTTCCAGATTTAATATTTCCTTCCACTGATGTATCAATTTCTTCTGTTGTGTCTTCTATACCTGAAATTCTCTCTTCCATTTCCTGTATTCTATTGGTGTTGATTTGCATCTGTACTTCCTATTCACTTACTAGATGTTTCATCTCCAGGATTCCCTCAGTTTGTGTTTTCTTTGTTGCTTCTATTTCCATTTCCAGGTCTTAAACAGTTTTCTTCATCGCATTCACCGGTTAGTTGTTTGTTTTCTCTCTTGGCTTTCTTTAAGGGGTTTATTTATTTCCCCTGTTTGTTTGTGTTTTCCTTGAGGAATATATTCATTTCCTCTTTAAGGACTTGTATCATCTTTACAAAGTTGACTTTATGGTTATTTTCTTGTACTTTATTTGTGCTGGAATATTTAGGGCTTGGTGTGGTATAGCTGGGCTCTGGTGGTGTGATAATGTCCTTGCTGTTGTTGATTGTGCTCTTAGCTGCCTCTAGGCATTTGGGTTTGGGGAATTATAGGCTTATGTGCCAATTTCTGAGTTCGTCTTTGTTGGATGGGTGTTTTCCCCCCAGGTCTCTACTTGCTTTCTAGTCTTCTTACCCGGGTTTCTGGTGGCCAGTGAGTCTTCTGATCTAATAGGCTGCCTCTGCTGTGGTTGTGATGGCATGCATGAACTCTGGGGTTCTGAGTGCTGGTGTTGCCCCTGAAGTTTTGGGGAACTGGCATGTCCTCTGGTAAAGCAGGGGGCTTCCGCTGGAGTTGTAGGCCAGTGTCCCAACTCTTAAATATATGTGAGGTATTAATGTTAAGGATGTATAAGACAATTATCCATAGTTTCATTTTATATTTCTGACTTAAATTTTTCCAGCTGTCAAGCAAATGGCTCACAAAATATAGCCATCATTTCCTTAATGATGGCTGTGGTTTAAAAGTAACTACAATTTACTATGAAGGAGCATATTCTAGACTAGATTTTGACTGAGGCACTGGTGATAATTCTAACACATGAAGAATCATGAGACCATTTTACCTTGTCCGTAGTTAGGCATGGGATTCGTGTCCTCTCTGCTGCTGTACCAAACCCCACCCTGGCTTGGATGTTACACAGAAACGAGTATTTGACTTGAAGCTATTGCAGCTGCTGCTGATTGAGCTTGGCTATCTCACTGATCTTTACCCACCATCTCAAACACATCACATATCCACACAGATAGAAATCTTCCCAAACAGTTCCCTTCCCATCAACTAAATTCATTTGTCATCCCCGCCCCGTTACCTGCGATAGTATTGATTTTATCATATGTCAGCTTTGTTTAACTGTAGGAATGGAATTGTACGAATATAAAGTTAAAGGCACAAAAGTTGTGAAATGCCAAGCTAAAGCTCTCTGCCAACAATAAATCCCCCATGGCCCTCTCTGCACACCACACTGATTTAATGGCTCAACTAACCTTTCTGCACACCACATTGCTTAGTTAATAGCTCGGCTCAGCACCCTCCATTCTTTACAGGAAACTGTTAATTATGGTTTCCTGGGTTTTGCGTGGTTGTGTTCAAGTGTTTCTTTCACTTTGAAATACCTGGTTCATTTCGTTCTTTCTTTTTTACCTCTTCGTTCTAAGGTGTGGTGAAGCACCAGATGATGTAGTTGAGGAGGAAAATGGTCCCAAACTGAAAATGTCCTAAGACTTAATTCCCTCAGATTCAGGGTTCTAACTCGTCTGCATAACAAACATGTCCCACTACAGCCATGGTGCATTTTATCACTAGGGTAATTTAATGACTTGTTCCTGTCTTCAACACACCTTGCAAAGATGTGATAAACTTCTCCCTGGAACCCTTCCCTCGGTGACAGCAAATTCCCCACAATGTTGCCTGATTGGTGCTGAGGACACTGACACTGAGCGCCTCTCTGTTTGGAATTCTTTCCAGAGGCTGCCCCATGTGCAGAGCTGGCTGAGAAGGACTTGGACAGCCATGCTCAGAACTGGAAGTCCCAATAGAATAGCTGGGCAGGGAATAGCGAGAGGTCAGCATTGTGGTTAATTTCATGCTCATCTGGCTTGCCTCTTAGACTCTAGCCTCAGCCCAGAGATGCTCTGGCAGCAGTGGGAGGCAGCTGGGTGGATCAAGAAAGGCCGTTTGTCCCAGTCATTCTACAGCAGGTGTTATTTGGAGGAACAGATGCAAATGGACAGGCTTGACTTCCGTCTAATGCAGAATGGGTTTAATATCCCAAGGCTTTGCCTCAGGTTAGAACACTTCAAGTAATTGTTTAGAAGTTTTAGAAGTGTGTATTACTTCACCTTTTTGAAGCTGTAAAGAGAAATCCATGCTTCCCCCCCCCAATAAACCATTTAACTTGCATTTTAATACATAATACCAAGTATCCTTTCCCTACTTCCCTCATTCCCTTCTTTTCTTTCTTCTCTAAATAAAGGTGATCACTAAGAACATTAACAAGGGATACTCTGAGAGATGCTTAGCCTTGCAGCAAGGGAACCTGATTTTGATCCACAGAACCAAGTTTTAAAATCCAGCTGTGGTGAGACACAGCTGTAACCCCAGCCCTAGGCCAGTCTCTGGGGCGTGCAGGCCAGTCAGCCTAGCTTACTCAGAAAGCCCCAGGCCAATGAGAGACCTGTTTTGAAAGCAAGGGAGGCAGCTTCTGAAGAGCGACACTCAAGGTTGACCCCGTGCACACACAAGCATGCACAGACGTGTACACACGCAAGAATACAAACAACCCAAAAATGAATGTTAATAATAAAAGCATGGGAAAGAACCCCAACCTATCTGTATGTGCTGTTGAAAACAACCATGCAATGTTTTCATCCCTTTCTGGGGGCGGGTGTGTGTCTAGGATGGTGTGGAAAACTTCAGTTTTAAAAACAGTATCCTATGTAATCCAAAGGGGAAATTGATTTTTCACTTTGAAGTTGTTCACTAGCACAAGCACCAAAATAATGAATATTTGAGTCTCATGAGAAATGTCTGTCACTGATGCGTCCCATTGGCTCCACGTGTAGAAGCCATTCTCCCTGTCCTGACTTTAGACTCTGCCTTGGGAGACCTTTAAGAAGGACATTTTCTGAAAGCAATTAGAAACAGGATTTTGTTGTCTTAGGCACCAACTTATAACAATTGTGGAAATGTCCAGTTTCCCTAAAACGTGAAGTTGGCTGTGTTTTTGAAAACAGTAACAGTGACACAGACAGTCTGAAGTGCAGACTGTTGACGGTGGTGCGGTCTGCAGCCCTCCAGGACAGCAGCTCTGAGCACCCACATATACGGACAAAGACAAGCTCCTAGGGTTGGGCTTTGAAAACTTAGGGCTCCCCTATGGGCAGTGAAATAGATCCATTATTTTAGTCTTAAACTTCACTGCAGGCTTGGAAATAGGTGTAATTTAAATGATTCACTTTCTATGATGTCCTGTATAACACTATGAATGCCTTAAGTCTGAAATGTAAAGTCCTGAGCAAGCCCTACGTAATCACTTTCTGAAACGTGGGAAGGTGACTTAAAGAATCTATTGAACAGATCTGACTGCTAAAACTGCCCTCGTGCATGCTCTCCCGGCTTTTAAGGAATGGCACAAGCTCTGCTCCTCCAAGTTCCTCCTTAACTGGAGAGATGGCTCAGTGGGTAAAGCACTTGGCACACATGCAACCCGAGTTCAAATCCTCAGAGCCCACGTGAAGACAGACACTGTCGCACACGTCTGCAATCCCAGTGTTTCTGTGGGAGATGGGAGTTGGAGGCTCTATGGGAGGGCCAACACCCAGACTTGTTTCCTGACCACCCTGCGTCGAAGCACACACACCCCGGAAGGTGTACACTTGGGTCCACACACAACTGTGTGTATAAACACGCATATACCAAGCAAGCATTCACAAATAAGAGCACTGCTTGTGGTCTTCAGGACTAGCAGTATATGCAGCCATGCCATAGAGACCTCAGCTTTTTAAGGTGTTTAGTTTTCTCAAAAAGAAAATCCCCAAGCACAAGGCTGTGTTTGACTGAAGCAGCGCTTGCCTCCGAGAAGTAGATCTAGGTGCTGGGTGTTTATGAGGGTACAGCTGATATTTTTGAGGTGGGTGTGTATCAAAACCTGAGTAGGTGACAAAATTCAAAGCAGAAAAGAACAAGGAAGTGATCATTTTTCTTATATATTAACATAGAAATAATTATAGACACTAAAATGTCCTTGGATAGTTTACTTAGTAAAAAATAATCTTTGAAAAATTTTAAAATGAGATATTTATGGCCAAGATATCATGAAGGAACTTTTGGAGACTTTTGATTTTCAGAAAAAGATTGTGTGGTGTTTGTGGTGTGTGTGTGTGTGTGTGTGTGTGTGTGATAGAGAGAGAGAATGTGTGTGAGTGTGTTTGTATAGTGGTAGTGGTGGTGTGTGTGAGTGTGTGTATGTGTGGTAGTGTGGGTGAGTGTGCGTGAGAGTGTGTGTATGTGGTGTGTGAGTGTGTGTGTGTGTGTAAAATGAAGTTTAAATGTTGTCAATTTAACTTTGACAGTATATCTAACCAAAACAAAAGAGATAATACCAGACATTAATTAAGAAACCCTCAGGGGCTTCTAACAGCTACTTATAATTTTGAGTGTACCTGTTTGTAATCCTTTCCCCTCAGAGTCCCTGATAGCATGATTGTTTATGTTGAAAGGCTGCTGGACAGACTGTTACCCATCTCTGAGTCTCCCCTCCCCCAGACTTTATGATTAGCGTGTTCTTGGCAATGTGCACATTGATAGATTTCCTAGAGGGCCGCTGTTAAAAACTGTTCCTAAGAAATATTCATGTTCTCTTACCAGGGTGAACCACATTAGTTACAATTTTACGCTTGAGTTACTTCAATGAAAAGATTACTTAATTTAGTCATTTTAAAAATGAAAATACAGTTGGTCTGAGAGTAGTGGTGTTTAAAAATGAAAATACAAAAATAATTACAGAGACTTGATCTTTTAAATCATGACAGGATGCTATGTGCTGATGTTAGATCATGTATGTTATTTGGTGAGCTTCACAGATTAAGAATTGAACTTCTGCTTCTCAAAGCAGTGGCAGACAAGACCCTGTCTGTTGACAACTAATTAGGTCTGAAATCCTGAATAAAACATTTTAGTTTGTTCCTAGGCTTCCAGGAAGTGAGTAAAATCATCTCTAAGTCCAGATGTCTGCCTCAAATAAGAAAGAAATGGGATCAGATAGGGAAGTGTTAGACGTTGGAGCACGAACAGGTAAGTGGGCTGAGCAAAGAGCGAGAGAGCAGCCGTGTTGTCATGTGGAGATGCCGGGGGAGAGCTCGAAACTGCAATGGAGAGACTGACCCCAGAGTCAACAGCAAGAGAAGGAAACTGAGCTGACACTGACATGAAGTCCAGACCCTCGAAGAGAGCTACCGCAGTCCCAAACTGATGTCTTCCCAGCGACTCGCATAAATTCCTGTAGCAAACCACTCATAAGCTGTCTTACTGGATTCCACACACACAATTAGGCAGTTGACAACAAAGGCCAATAAGCCCTTGAGAAAGTAAGCCATGTGTATCAGAATCACCACAGAGAGAAGAGCTGCTCATGAAATACTTAGAGAAATGTTTAAAATTAAAATAAAGAGCAAGCAACAGAAGACTATCAGGAATGACCAATAGTTACCTGTTACCAATCACTAAGTAGACTGCCCTAATAGCAAATATGGACTGGAGACAGCGAAACAGAACCCTGAAGAGGGAAGTAATGACCTTGGGAATAGAAGTGAATTAAACAGAGGAAGAAGAAAAGAAAGGAATGGCTTTAAGAGTTGTTTCAAATATTGAGGAGCAAATGAGAAGTTCTGACCTATATCAGATGAGAGAGAACACCGGGAACAAAGCTCAGGAGAAAGTGAGGGTAGCTAGGCTCCTTTCCCGGGTGCTGAAGCTATGAGTCTGCTGGGAAAGTGTAGTATGGCCAAGAAGGATAAATAAAAAGAAAACCAGTGCCTCGCTGTTAAATAGAAGCTCTGTAGAAAGACAGCGGCAATTTAAAAACAGCCTGATAGGAGAAAGATCACAGAGGAAGAAATGATCGCTTCGTGTGCGGGGAAAATAAAAAGTCGTGGGACATTATATTTGGGGCTGGAGAGCGACTAGCTGCTGCCTATCAAGCATGGAAGAAGAAAGGCATTTCTAGTTAAACAGGATGAGTTCATCAAAACACTTGCACAATAGTGTTAGCTCTGAGTGCACGCCTTAGAAAGATGGTATGTTCTGATGGCAATTTAAGATAAAAGGAGTGAGTGGCAAAAGTGTTTTAGAAATTCTCATCTGTTTGCAAAGAATGCTTTTTTACAGAATATTTACAGAACAAAAGAGTAAACAAAAAGTAAATACAGAGCTGTGACGAAAAGAGCACAATTCTGTACATGGAAAACAAAACTAGAACAGGAAGACCAATCGAAAAGTTTACTTTTTGAAAACTCTTATAAAATCGACTATTCTTTCACAAGAGTTGTTGAAAAACAAAAGCGTGTAAAAGGATACGGCCTTAAAAGGTGCACACACTGTAGCAGCAACTGGAAACAGAATCCTATGAATAATTTTTTTCCAGTATGTTTCAAAACCTAGCCAAAATAATTCTCAAGAAAATATAACCTGACAAAATTGTTTTAAATTTTTAAAAACTCAAATATTCCTGAAGTAGTTAAATGTACAATCTTCTTCTAAGAACAGGCCCATATAATTTTATAGATGGAATGTTCATGGTATTCAACCACTAATTTCTATCTTCTTAAAGACTTATGATGTAGGGCTGAGGAAACAGCTCAGTATAGTTCTGTATACTTGTAATACCATTGTGAGGTAGAGGTAGGAAGATCCTTGGGCCTCACCAGCCACACAGACAGTGCCTAAGGGACAGTACCTGAGACTCTTCTCTGTTCTTCATGTAAACACATGTGCACTTATAAATGCCTCTGCACACACACAACACACCCTCACACATAGATTTATATTGTAAATAGCAAAGGAAATACTCCCAAAATCAAAAAAAATAGAAGTATTATGAGAAAAAAGAAATTCTAGGGTAGTCTTACAAGTCTAAAAAATTAACAACTAGAAAGCTGACTTGAACTTTTGAGCCCTAACAGTCATCCTCTCAGGAGCAGTGTAACAGGTGGATACTAAATATGAAAGCAAATTCTCTAATCTCTTCTTGGAATAAAAGTAATTAAAAGTCATCTATGACAAGATCAGCAATCAGATATTCAGGCAATAGAGAAGCTGCAGCAGGAAAACGTCTGCTTCTTAAGGCTGAATTACTAAAATAGAGTCAAGAGTGGACGATAGTTTGAACCATAGTGTTAGAACAATAGTTCTGACCGAGTGTCAGCATTGGTAGCTCCAGAATATAGGGAATAACTAACAAAAAATGGGCCTGGTCTTAGTCACTATTTTATTGCTGTGAAGAGGCACCATGATCAAAGCAACACATATGAAAGAAAACATTTAATTGGGAGCATGTGTACAGTTTTAGAAGTTAGTCCATTATCATCACAGCAGGAAGCATGGCAACACACAGGTAGAGAGAGAAAAAGAGAGAGAGAGAAAGAGAGAGAGACAGACAGACAGACAGACAGACAGACTCAGGGCTTGGCATGGCATGGACTTTGAAAATCTCAAATCCCATTCTCAATGATATGCTTCCTCCAACAAGGCCACACCTTCTAATCCTTTCAAAGAGTTCCACTCCCTGGTGACTAAGCATTCAGATATATGAGCTTATAAGGTCACTCTTATTCAAACCACACAGCCCTAAAAGTACAAGTGGAAGAAAATGAAAGTATGTCTTTTCTCATTGAATAAAAAATACTGATATTGTACAAAATTAAACATCTTTTTTTGGGTGTTGAGGATCAAACTGCTAGTCTTCCTTGTGCTGGGAACAGAATTTTCCAAATATGCAGAATATCTACTTCTGTGGAGGAATGCTATCCTTGAGAGCAAATGGGATGGGTTCCCAAAGCAAGACTCACCCAGAAAGCAACTCTCCACACTCCCACCCCCAGGACGCCATCCCATCGACAGACAAAGCATGGCTCAGTTCTACACAAACAGGGGAACAGTGGAATAGCACCATGGTGCAGGGACTCAAAGTCAGCTGTACAGCCCTACAGCTGCCCTCCTTAGCATGCTGGGAGCTGCATGCCCAGACATTGCTCACAAAGCAGCTCACACAAATAGAAGAGAGCTCATGCAAAGTGGGGTAGGAAGCTGCTGCCATAAACAAACAGTCCTGCAACTTCAATGCCTTCTGCTCTTCTGTACTAGAAACCTGGTTTTTCCATTACTCCAAACTAAGGCAAAATTCTTTCACCACCCAATCCCATCTTCTGCTATATTAGCAATGCAAATACTAAAAAGACAGAGGGAAAATGAATTTATGTAAAACCCACATTTAATATAAAATAACTTCTTAAGGCTTTAGTTTTAGCTTTAACTGTGTGTCTATGTGCCTGTGAGTGTGTGGGCTTGTTTTTGTATAAGAGGGTTGGCATCTCTGCATCACTAGAAGATGCCAGTACCATAACAGATGTGCACATGTCTATTTCTTAACACACCTGGCACGCCTTGGGATAAGAGCCACTGCTCTAACCACACGTTTTTCTCTTAAATTTAAAAAATGTGAGAGAATTCGAATTCTTTGGTTTAAAAGTCTCAAAAGGGATTTACCTGAAAGTCATCTGGTTTCATGTTGGGGTCCTGTTCTTCTATTAAACCAAATTACAGTAAGTTTAGTACAGAATGAGCTTTCTTGTCTGTTGCAGCAATTTTTATTAATGGCATATTTGTTGAAATGAGGAAGCTAAAGAATATACCTAGCCATTAGTGTGTGTTTAACTTTGACGACTTGCATGGGGCAATATTTTAACCATCTTAGGCACACAGTTCTGTGGTATCCATGCCATTCACAGGGCCATACAGCCATCCATAGCATTCCTGTCTTCCCGAGCTGAACTGCACTTCGCTGTAAGCTATGTACATTGCCCTTTGCCATTTCCCAGTCTCTTAGTCTGGGGTTTATATATTTTCTTCTAGAATGGGCACTTGATTGAGCTCTTCCGGCCACCAGTTTTGCATTGGCCATGACAAGGATGTAGTTTACATTTCCTGCTTCAGTTCTCTGTTAAATGAAAGAAGGATTGAAAGGTGCTCGAGGCGGAACATGCACTCACAATCCTAGGGGTTTGTCGTTGTCCTGTCCATACCTACCTGAAGCAAGTTTTGAATTACTCTATGTAACTAATATTTTTGGCATAGTCATCCTATTTTATATACAGACAACTATATCACGTTTCTGTCTCTATTCTATTAGTTTTTATAACATGTAGCTAAGTTATATAATTAAAAATACCTGAGTTTGAACACAGCTGTAAAGCCTCCAGGTACCCAGCTGAACTGATGGAGACAGAAACGTGGGCCATCTGGAGAGCCATCTCCTTGCTGTGAACATTTCAAGTGAAGGGCGCTACTGACAATATGATCTGACAAGTTGAATATTACATTAAACTAATAGATTAAAAGTAGCACTATATCTGTGTTGATTAATTTTATCTGACAGCTTGATTAAGCCACAAGGCACCTAGACGTTTAATTGTGTGTCTCTCAGGGCCCTTCCTGATGCCATCCGTACTTGAGTGAGTAGACTGAACAGAACCGACTGGCTTCCCTAATGTAGCTGGACCGTGCCCAGCCAATCAGAGACATGAGTGAAACAAAAAGGTTAAATACTAGGGATTTTATCTGCCCGACGGCCTTGCTGTGTGATGTTTGATCTAAACATCAGCTTCTCTGGGTTGACAGACTATTTGAGGCACTGCTCAAAACATTTAAGTCTGCTTAATCCTGTGAGCCAACTCTTTGTAATAAATCTCTGTTTATATATTTTCAAGTGTGTCTGTTAACAAGCATCTTTACTGTTTAATCTTATTTTGTATTTTATTATTTATTATTATGAAATGTTAAGAATAGAGGAAGCTGAATGGAGCGTATGTAGAATCCTGATGTTTACAACATCTCTCTAAACTGAAACTTACTCCAAAACAGAAATTGTTTTAAAGAGTAGTACCTACTACTACTTTTTGATATGTAATAATACATACATATGATCGCTCTTGAGGCCATTTTTAATTATATGGTTAATGTTCACAAAATGTTAGCAATCTTTCTTTGAGAGATTATTTTCCTCTCTGTAGCATTTTAGATTGCCTGACATTTAAAAATGAATATTTAATCATTTTACTAAACAGAGGAAGTTCCTCTGTAAAACATTTGAGAATCTTTGACAAAGTGACTCAAAAGGTCATTAGATTCCAAAATTACTGCTGTGATCTATTTGCTGTTAGTTTTCAGTAGACTCTTATCCCCTTTTGAGGTTTCCTTATAAATCCACAGCGTTTCTGATGAGATTCCGAGACTGACATTGTCATCAAAACTAGAAAGTCAATCCACACAGTGGTATTAGGGATATATGTTGGTCCTGGCTGTCTTGATTTATTCACGTTACTACAACTTAAATTACTATAACTTAACACCTCAACTGTCTTATAACAATTAGATGTCTTATAATAGTAGAAATTTAACTCACAGTTCTAGAGGCACAGAAGTCCACGACTTGAGCATAAATCGATTCAGTGTTGCATTGGAGTCATTTTCTGGATCATGGATGACACTTAACTCTGTGTCTTCATGGCAGAAGGAATAAAAGGATCTCTCTAGGGTCCCTTATTAGAACAGTAATCCCATTCACAAAGCCTCTGTCTTCATTTCCTGATTACTTCCCAAAGATTTCACTCCAAATACCATCTCTTGAGGGAGGGTAGGGTTTTAGTATGTGAATGGGGGTGAGGATGGGGGTCACAAACATTCGGTCTAAATACTGCCCTGCTAGAAGCTTTCTGGTATATGTGTCTTTGACCATACAGACATTGGAAGGAAGGAAAAGCTTTGGCTGCAGTCGTATGGCTCTGAGTAGCTGCGATAATTGGAACAGAGGAATAAAGAACTGGGTCTCTAAGTCAAACTGAGCTTGGCATTCAATGGTTACAGGATTCAAACGTTCTTGTTTCCTTCCCCTCTTCTCTTTATTCTTTTCATCCTGACTCCTGACATCCTACTTCTGTCTTTTGACTGCTTTATAAATTCTTAAGTGAGCCATTTCTTTTCTTTTCTGTTTTGTTTTTTGTTTGTTTGTTTAACTCCAAAACCAAATGTTTTGCACCTGGGAAAAGGAGCATCTTCGTTCGTGTTCTTGTCACCTAGCAGAGTCCCATCCATCCACCTAGGGGTGTTGAATGCTTGTTGTACCGGAGGCAATGGTCGTGAACTTAGCCACTGCTCCTAAGAGGATACTCTGGGGCCCTCTAGTTCTTCCTAGTCTCCATTTTCTTCTCTGTTGATTATCTTGCTCAGACTTGTTTGTAGTAAGACAGCTAAAGGCTCATTGGCTTTATTATGCATCTTCTTAATGTGTCTAGTGTTTGCATGGAGGATGTTTTCCCCTTAACTTTGATGTCTAAAAAGTAATAGTAGTCTATACAAACAATTCCCAAATGTTATTGGGCATCAGAGTCACCTGGAAAACTTGGTAAGAAATTATGCGTCCTGGGATCTGTGTTTCTAACTCCGTACACATGGAACAAATTCCCGGGTGATGTAGGTACTGATGCTGACGTGCTGCTTCAGAGACCACACCACGAGTCACTGACCTACAGCACAAAAGCATAAGAGTAGTTGTTTAACCCCCTATGCAGGAGAGGAAAAATTACCACCTGCGTGTCAATCTATAGAACTTAGCCATGAAATAAAAATAACAGGAAAACATCCATATTTTGTTTAAAAACAAGATAAAGAGCTTTTTCCTTATAATTATTTCCTTCAACTGAAATCATTTCCACAAAACATAAGTTAGAACTACTAAAGAAGGGAAACTATTGGTTAATTCTACTAGGATATGTAAAAAAGGTTAATTATGGTATGCACATCTTGAAGATCTTCTTGCTGTGTGAGCCATCTCCAGAAATACTTGCCATAGAACTGAAATAGAAATGATTACATGAGTAAATTATCACCCACACTCCTAGCAGGCACCATTTCATTCGGAAGCCTTTTCTCTTTTCAGGGAGTAATGGTTTTACATTTTCCTTCTGATGGCATTCTAATTGCTAAATATAATAGGGGCATTATGCTAAAAGGTAGAAAGACTGCAAGTGAGAAGATAAGTCAAATAAAGTAAGCTCATCCACCAATGACTCTTTAAAGTGTGCTCCTCTTTTCTTCCTGCTGTCCCCAATCCTGAGCCTACACATAACTGCAGAAACTGAAGAGCATAGTAGAGAAACCTAACAAGGAATCTAAAATTCCACTAGTTGTGGAATCTAACTATGACATTTGGCCACAGTCGGCCCACTGCTGATTTTCATCAATAAAATTTTATGGAAAAGTAGCAAAACTTGTTTATTTACATAGTGTTTGTGTCACCTATGACAGGCTAATCATGTGATCTAAAGCCAAAAACATTTACCTTCTCACTATTGACAAAAAAAGAAAGGAAGGAAGGAAGGAAGGAAGGAAGGAAGGAAGGAAGGAAGAAAGACAAAGACAGACAGACAGGAAGAAAAGGGGAGGAGAGGAGGGGAGGAAAGGGAAGAGGAAAGGAGAGGAGAGGAGAGGAAGGGAGGAGGGGAGGGGAGAGAAGAGGAGAGGAGAGGAGAGGAGAGGAAGGGAGGAGGGGAGGGGAGAGGAGAGGAGAGGAGAGGAAGGGAGGAGGGGAGGGGAGGGGAGAGGAGAGGAGAGGAGAGGAGAGGAGGAGAGGAGAGGAGAGGAGAGGAGAGGAGAGGAGAGGAGAGGAGAGGAGAGGAGAGGAGAGGAGAGGAGAGGTGCTCTTGGCCCAGTCCAACCCCACTCATTTAAGTGAGACTTTTGTCCTGAAGGAGGAGGCAGCTCAAAGTCACACACTCTGACAACAGCCTGCGAAGACGGCACCTTTACCCACTCCTGCTCCAGCCAAAGCGTTGGAGCTGTAGAGAAGGACATTGGTGTAAGCTTACATCTCATTACAGTTTTCAAATGGCACAGGCACCCTCAAATAAGTAAGAAAACATAAATGCGCTTTGATGTTAGTCCAAAATGTATAGATGGCATATTTTCACACACTTATGAAGTACACCAGTACCTTTTAGGACTGGGGCTGTTTCTACAATACGACCATGGATGAAAGAATTAGTAGATTTTTTTTCTTTCAGAAAATATGCTAGGATTATATCAGTTCGTATTTTCTGATGTGCAAAGCCTACAAAGGAACGTTTGGTGACAAGAATTCGTATTTTCTCAAGCTAAATTGTGTGAGCATGTATCTGTAAGTTTATATGTTTTTTAAAACACATTTTATGTACCCATGTTTAAAATAAAATTATATAATAGTGCTAGATAACCCTTACTCTCCCTTATTTATACATAAAGGAAAAATAATTATTTTGTAAACAGGAACCCAAGTTCTGTTGTTTTGGGTATAGCATTGTACAACGAATTAAAGTATTTTCACGATAGGCAATTATTTTATCCTTTAGTTCTTTGATTGTCTCCTTTCCGCCAAGAACCAACTGTGCTGAGACTACTAATATACCAGGTAGAAAGCAGACCCGAGAGTCTGATTGGAAGTGGCTATGACATCACATAAAGCCGTGCAATACAAGGTCTGCAGGGTTGGACTGGGGTGGATGGGCGTTGAAAGACTATTTGAGAGAGCCTTGAAAGAACAGGGACTTGCCATGTAGGTGCATACACTCCAGAAAATGAAGCATCAATTTTCATGTTGATGCACTTGGGAGAATTTTCAAAAATTAGTATCTATTCATGTGCACAATGGTGGGTTTCATAAATACATTTTCTCTTAAGTATATCAGGTACTTTGATCATATTTCCTCCATCATGCCTTCTCCTCCCTCCCCCTTGTTCTAAATATTCCCCTATATTTTTATGCCATGCTTGTATTATATATATATGTATATATATATAAAATATGAGATCCTCATATGAGAGAAAATGTCCTATTTGTTTGAGTCTGGCTTAATTATTACTCAATTATGATCACTAGTTCATCCATTTTCCTACCAGTAGTGCAACCTCATCCTTGTTTATGGCAGAAAGAATACATCCCATTGTGTGTATATACCGTACCTTCTGTATCTTGGACTGATCCCACAACCTGGCTATCATGAATAGTGCTACAATAAGCATGGGTGTGCAGGTGTCTCTGCATGTACTGATGTATATTCCTTTGGGTTCATTCCCAGGAGTGGTGTATACAGATCATGGTGCAGTTCTTTTTAGCATCCTGAAGAATATATATATACTGCTTTTCTTTCTTTTTTCTTTAAAGATTTTATTTATTTATTATGTATACAGCATTCTGCCAGAAGAGAACACGAGATCTCATTATAGATGGTTGTGAGCCACCATGTGGGTGCTGGAAATTGAACTCAGGACCTCTGGAAGAGCAGCCAGTGCTCTTAACCTCTGACCCATCTCTCCGGCCCACTGATTTTCATAGTGACTAGACCAATCAGCATCCCTATTAGCAATATATAAGGGCTCCTTCCCCTCTCATCTTTCCTAACATTTATTGTTAGTTTTTTTTCATTATTATGGTTATTCTGTTCGGGATGAAATACAATCTCAATGCAATTTGATTTGGTTTTTTTTTTTTTTTTCATGGTTAAGGATAGTTAACACTGTTTCATATATTGACTAGCAGTTTCTATCTTGTATTTGAGAACTGTCTGTTAATTTCTGGAATTTGAGGCTTTTAGTTCTTGATGTACACTAGATACGAATCGCCCTTTAGATGACAGCGATTTTCTTGGGAGAACTTCTTGAGCCCTCTGTCTTTGTTCCTTTAGCATGGTCTATCACGGGGATTTTTCCCTGCCTCACTTTTGAGCAATGGAGTAAATGAATGAGGATGAGGGTGTGAAGGAGTAGATGCATGAGTAATGAGAGTTAACTAACACGGAAGGGACAGGGCTGTGAACTACCCTGACCTCAGAGAACTCCTTATACAGCTGCATCACTGGACCTGATAAAGAAAACATACTACAAGATGAAACTAGAGATGAGCAAACACATAAGGGAAGATTAGAGTAACCTACACACCACTCCATGTCCTGAAATATATTGAATGTTTGAGCACTTCCATGTTGTCAATCCTCTGCTGACTAATATATGTAATTTCTTGTTCGGCTCCCAACTTGGCCTCTGCACTTACTGGGGCTCACTGTTCCACTGAAGGAATAAGATATGAAATAGGCTCTGGATACAGGCTGTCTGAGTTCTAGTACTATCTGGGAGGTAATAGAGACTTGTAGTGGTTGTGAGGATTAGAATGAGGGGAGGTGTCAAACCACCAGCACATGGAAATGCTAGGCAAACACTAGATGCTCTGATGACAGGGAAGACGGGCATTGGACAGGAACTAAAATGAAGAGTTGCAGGAAATGAATACTGCAGTGTAATTCAGAGTGCCGTAATGTTAATGGTGGTGGGCTACCAGCTAGATCTGAGGTTCAGGGACTCCCCGTCTCATGAAAGAATAGGTGGATCTGGATCTGCTGATTGAGCTATTGAAAAAGATCATGTGTCATTTATTCATGAGGCAAACATCAGACTTTAGGACTAAAGAAGGAAACAATTGAAGGTGAGGAACCATCATGGACCAGCAGAGATCAAAATGTATAGAAATGTGGTGTATATAGTGATATATACCAGAAATTCCAGAAATTTAGAGGTGGAGGTAGGAGGACTAGGAACTCACCTTGGGTTACATAAGACTCTCTCAAAAGTCAATCAGTGATAAATAGCGTAAGCATGAATGAAGGAAGCCCATTTAAACAAACAAACAAAACATAACCAGAAGGAACTCCAGGGCTAGAACAGGAACCCAGAAGAGACTGAGCAAATAACAGTTGTCAATGAGACTGGTCACAAGGGAGGTGGTGACACTGTAGAAACAAGAGGAGAGAAATGTGGCCATGGCCAATGGTATCAACTTCTACTTCATTTTTAATACGGACTGAAAATGGTCTATTTGATGTGATAATTAACTCATCTGATCAGTGTCATCTCATAGTCCTAACTTGACCAGGCTGGTTCCTAGACATCCTACCCCATATTAGAGCAAACATGAACATGTACAAAATTCCACATTAAATATTCATCTACATAGAGAAAAGGGTGTGTGGTAGACAGTTGTTCACATCCTATAGCTACTGCTAATGAATGGTTTTGTCCAAGCCTTTGTCTAGTAACTCCAACACCACCAGCAGAGCTATCAAGACCAGAGACCATGACTGTGGGAGAGGAAACACTGTTACAGCAGTTCACAATACCATGTTCTGGAAAGCATCACAGGTACTGTGTGGTGGTGTACAGTATTATGTGCAAGCCTATGGGGGGTTGGCCTTTGATTGTTTTATTAACCAAGAGGCAAGTTCTCTGGGAATAATACGTCCACCTCAGTCAAACAAATTAATTTGTCAAAAGCACCATCTATTAAGTTGATTTACATGGAGATGATCAGAGGTATATGGAAAATGTATCTACTCTGTAGGGCCATTTGGGGCAATATTAGTAAGCCATGGCTCTAGTACTAAATGGTTTTTCTAATGTCCCCAAAGAGCAAATGCAGCTGGGCGGTGGTGGTGCACACCTTTAATCCAAGCACTCGGGAGGCAGAAGCAGGCAGATCTCTGTGAGTTCAAGGTCAGCCTGGTCTACAAGAGCTAGTTCCAGGGCAAACAAAACAAAAACAAAAACAAGAAAAGAGTGAATGCACCCTCACCCACAGAGTCTCAGATGGTCCCCATGGCTATCTGCCTTCTGACATTTGCCCTCTAAGATTATAGATGCTTTTTAACTACTAGATCATTGGCCTAATTCCCACTCTACAGACAAGGAAATGGAAATTTATTCTAGGTTACTTGGCCAGTTAATGACAAAGCTTACATTAGATATTAGCCAGTTAAACTATAGCTAATAATTAGCATCCCAGTGATCGCCTCAGTAATGCTTGTGTCCAGAATAAAATTGTTCGTAGAAAAATAAACTATGAAGAGGACCACTGGTTACAAAGGGATTGATTTGAATGGTCTTTTGCAGGACAGTTTTAGTTGTGGATTTTTGTTGCTGTTCGATAGTTGTTAGTTATAAACATAAATGAAGACTCAAAATGATAAAGGAGAAATGAGGGTTGTAGAGATGGCTCAGAGGTAAAGAGAACATACTACTTTTGTGGAGGACTTGAGTTCAGTTCCCAGCATGCCCACATCAGGTGAGTCATAGATGTCTGTCTCTCTAGCTCCAGGAGGATCTGATGCCCATGATCGCCTACCGCCCATAGCCTCCTAATGCACATGATCTCCTGATGCCCATGGCCTCCCGATGCCCATGATCTCCTGATGCCCATGGCTTCTCACTGCCCATGATCTCCTGATGCCCATGATCTCCTGATGCCCATGGCTTCCTGATGCCCATGGCCTCCTGATGCTGATTTCCTGACGCCCATGATCTCTGATGCCCATGATCTCCCGATGCCCATGATCTCCTGATGCCAATGATCTCCTGATGCACATGATATCCTACTGCCCATGATCTCCTGACGCCAATGGCCTCCTGATGCCCATGATCTCATGATGCCCATGGCCTCCTGATGCCCATGATCTCCTGATGCCCATGATCTCCTGATGCCCATGATCTTCTACCTCCATGGCATCCTACTGCCCATGGCCTCCTACTGCCCGTGATCTCCTGATGCCCATGATCTCCTACTGCTCACGGCATCCACCAGCCCCTACACTCAAATACACATACCCTTATATACCCATAATTAAAAATAATAAAAGAGTCTTCTTTAAAGGGAGAAAGGAATTCTTTCACAGTAGATGATAGGAGTCGTGTGAGTTTACTTACCAGGCTCACACACTGAATAAGGTAGGTCATCTTTGGAGGCATTGCTCAGCATGAAACAAGTATCTCAGAGCCACATAGAGAATGGGGAACCACAACTCAAGGGTGCTTGTTTTGAAAATGAAAAACAACAAATAAATGGCTCCAAATCCTCACCAAGATTTTTGCCCTGGGCTTATAAAACCTGAAAATGCCCACTGGCTTGATGACATCCGGCCTCTCAGTCCACTGGCAGAAGAAGGAAGAAAAATTGCATCACCCATGGCTATTGTTCCAATACAGGCTTATTACAACCAAAAGTCACCCCTGCTTTGCAAACCATTCAACTACTAAGCCTCTGCCCTTTTAGAAGAACAGATGTGTGAGGACAAAAGCAAGAAAAATGAGTTGCCAAATGGCAAGCATATGAAACTAGAGGAAAGCCTCTCATCCTCCCAGCCTCTGTATGAGCCAAGAGCTTCCAGGCACTGCAAACGAGGTGCACATTTATAATGTTTTTTCTTAGAAGGTTAAAGTAAAAGCTACAACTTTCTCAGTGATGCTCTGTAAGCACAGTTAAACTTTGACATAGCTGCTGCTTCTTGCTTGTATATCATGATTGCATTGCATAGAAAGACAATGTTGGGTGTGAGTTTTTTTCCCCTAAAATGATAGATGTTTTGTTTGTTTGCTTTGTTTATGTCAGTAAACTAAGAATTCGGGAGGATCTGGTCTCTGAAGTCGCATGGATATCTTGTTTGTTTTGTTTTGTCACTATGATTAAATTTAGGACCTAAGCATCCAGAATAGCCCATTTTAATAAACACTGGGACCTCCCTGTGGATGTGACGCACACAGAAACAAGCCTGAATGAGGCCGAAGGGGTAGCCTGAAAAGGCAATTGGGTTTTCTTGTCTAAATAAATGATACATGTGATTATTAATCTAAATAGATAGAAGGGTCCGCAAATTATAATTGAATATACAACTCTCTGGTGATCTTGGACTTCAATAAGGTCTATGAATAAAAAATAGCCATCAGTGGATTGATTCCATAAAAATAATGCCTTGCATTTATATATCATCTTACATGGCACATAACTGAGTTTGATGTTCGCCTGTGAAGTGGGCAGGGCAGGTCTTATTCACCCCATTTCACAGATGAGCAAATGGAAGCTGTGAATAGTCCATGTGTGCTTTGCATGGGTCATAGCGCCTTTAAGTCTGGTGCAGTCTCTGATGAAAAATCATCACCTCTTTGTCCAAAGAAGGACTGAGTCTTCATTTAATATAACACTGACCAAAGATGTGCCCTAAAATATAAGAAGCGTGCTGCTGATGTATCTTCATGAGATTTAAGCAAAGATCCTCTGTTGTCTGGCATTAAAGGTTGAAGTAAGCCAGAAAGAGCCCAGTCCCACTTATCTTCAGTTGCCATCCGAATACAATGCTTGCCTTGCCTCGGTTAATGAATTTGTCAGTGGCTCCCTCAACTTTGCTCAGCCCTCAGTTCTCTCTGTCGGTGAGTTCTGGACTTGGGCCAGGATATTTGCTCTCACATTCGAGAGCTAAGCTTCCTGAAGCTGCTCCACACACTTTACCAGCTTGGTGGTGATCCCACATGCTTTCAGCCAAGGGCTCCCTCAGAGGTAAAACACTCTTTATGGCCAGCTGTCCTGCTTGCCAGATCCTTTAATTTGCATATGTTCCCTTACCGAACAAGGGAGTTTTTCTTTCTGTTTCACCAAATGCAGGTGTGCAGTCATTCCGTGAGAACTACCATAATCAGCCATGGAAAATCGCCTCCCAGGTCCAAGGTCTGAAAAATATTATTTTTTCATGAAGACAATAAAAAACCCACAATATTTGTACTTCACTCCCCCCACACACCCTGTCCTCTGAAGGTCTTCTCTCTTTGCCAGTCACAACCTCACAACCTCACAAATGGCACCAATCACTATGTTGTTGGCAATTCTTTTTCTAGCCTGTGTAGGTCCACAGTAAAAAACTAAATTCCAAACTGTAAATGTGTAATGATATGAATTAGCTCACGCTGCTCTCTGGAAAGCCTAGCGAATCTCTTTTCTGTATTTACTTCTAACGATTGCTCAGATTATTAAAAACTCTTCACTCTGTCATGTTTTCAAGCACTACTTCCTTTTCCTCCTGCAAGCTTTCCTCCAAAATATTCTTGCTTTATGACAAACCGATTGTCTTTTCTCCCTCAGTTTCATTTCTAGGCTGCCTGGAAGAAAACAAACGGCTGTGAACTGTGACTTGTTATATAGGTGACCTGGGCATATGAAAACATGGAGAGCCTCCTCAGTATTGCTGTAACCACAAGTCCAAAGGGTTTGTCAAGATCAAACATTTGCTCGTTGTTTAAATCAGACACTAGTGATAATAGGTATTTATCCCTGTGTCTTTGAAAGTAACATCCATTATATTACATCGAATATATTTTTAAAAAACTAGCATTTTCACGTAAACTGAGAATGTCACTCAGATTTCAGTCACTATCAAATATAAGATGGTTTATAAATAAATACAAAACTCAGTTCACTGAGTTCACTGAGTTTCTTTACTCGAAAATTTTACAATCACTCTATGAAGTATAAACAAGCTGTATAAATATCACCTCCAAATCACCGCCTCTATCCAGCTTTGCTTCAAGATTGCCAAGTCTATGGAAAGCGGAGAAGGAATTTGAATTCCAAGCTTCTAACTTATGATCACCTCTGTGGGCATTCAATGTCTAACTTTACCTTAGAAATCTAGTAGTGCAACCTAATTCATAGAGAGCGTGCGCACAGCCCTAGGTTTGCTTCCCAGCCTTATTTAAAGCACACAGAAGTGACCCTGTAATCCTAGAATTTAGGAAGCAGAGGCAGAAAGTGCAAGGTCATCTTTTACCACGGAGGAGTTCAAGGCCAGCCTAGGCTGCGGGAGACTCTGTCTTAAAAACAAAAGAGCAAATAGGAAAAAGAAATTTACATTTTACAGCAAAGGAAGAAGACTAGTAAAGTTGGTTTCTTTAGTAAATTGGAGGTGAGACCTTCAATCTCTTTCAGTGATAGTTTGATCAGAAAACAATTCATGTTTATATTGTAATATTTGTTTGGCTGATATCAGATTGTCAGCCTCTCTCTACCCCACCTCAGTGAACTGGACAGGCCATGCTGCTGGAGGGGCTGGCTGGGCAGAGGGAGAACTCCAAGAATTCATATAGCAACTTGAGAGACTCGGACACACTTGAGAGATTCCAAGTCTCAATAGACTTTGCAAACACACAAAATGAACAGTTTGTGCCATACACACAGGCAATTCCCCAGAATTTCCATCTTAAATATGCGCTCTGATCAGCTCTATTCCCTTTCTGTGGGTCAGATTGGAACGGGCAAAAGGATTCTTGCAAAGAGTTCGTTCTTCTGGAAATCACCCCCCCACACACACACCCTCCTCAATTGCTCAGTCAGTCACCTCCCCTCTCCTGCCCGTGTGTGGAGCTCATGCCTGTCTTTCCCACTTAAAATGAAACCAACCTGCTTTCTTCAGCAGGTCGTTGGCGCTAAGGAAATAGTGCCATTTGTAGTAATAACAGTGAAGATAATGAATCCTAAAACACCTACGGAATCTTGGTGAACTCTCTGTGATGTTACAGCCGTGGCTGATAAACAGTGATAATGACTGAAAATGAGGTGAAAAATTACTGTGCAGATTGTGGGTGGCTTCTAAGTGCCTCAAAAGAAGGACTTTTCATAACAGACAAACCCCACAGACAAATATATGTCCAACATAATAGGCATACTAGGACTATAACTCAATTTTTCCTCCTGTTTTACAATAATCTGCTTCATAAAACACAGGGACACCGAAGGACTTGTCAAACACTTCTGAGGTCAAGTGCCTTGGGAGGGGAAAATTAAGGCTGTGTTTGCCCTTTGTTCAATGTTGCATTGTTCCTGGGTCTGTACGCAGGACTTTAGAGACTCCACCAACATAAACATAAAACTACCTAGTTATGAGCCTGTGTTTACACAGCCAGGAGCAAAAGCACATTGCTCATTTGCATTTACTTACCAGAAGTGTCTTGATTCTTTTTTTTAAAGAGCAATAATTAATATTATGATGCCATTTACTCTCAAGGTTAATTTTGATTTAGACATTTTATATAAAAGGCCTCCTATTCTTTCCAAGTTGCTAGCACTTTTCTTTTCTTTTCTTTTGCACTGACTGTTCTTTTCTAAGGAACTAATGACCGCATGGCAGATAGTCGGATCATTGCAGGGAGCACAGATGAAAAGCCTGTTACTCCAAAGGATTAAATTACAATTCTTAGTGAACCTTTGCCAACCTATTTTTTTTTCCAAACCCAGGGAGGATTGGAAATAGGAAATGTTATGGCTAGAAAATGGGTGGGGATGGTTGAGTGGATGAGCAAGAATAACCAAGTGTTATTACATTCTCTTCAAGTACAATCATGAAGCAAATAAAAGATGATAAAAATCTATAAAATATCCAAGTGATCAGAGATAATAAAGAAAAGAAGTCAGATCATGGAGGTTTCCTGAAGAGAAAATCAAAGGGATACAATGTCATAATAAGGGATGCACACACTAATATATATTTTCATAATAAGGGATGCACACACTAATATATAAAAAGAATTAAATGTTAGCTCTGCTTTAGAACCTCCCAGGCTTATGGAGTCAGAAAACCTAACATTTGCAAGTTGCTTGAGTAAAAGCTTTCTTGGGAATGACTCTACATGATATCATAATGGGGGGGGGGGCTAGAACCATCCTGTTCTAATGCAGGACTAGTACTGTCTCCAAAATGTAATTGGGCACTAAGAGGAGATTGAGTTCTGGTTGAGGTACCAAACACCAGGAAATATAGAACCGGGGGACAGACAAGTTAAAAAAAGTTTTGGAAACAGCACTCAGGAGGCTGAGGCAGGCAGATATCTTTGAGTTCAAGGCCAGACTGCTCTACAGAGTAAGTACCAGGCCAGCCAGGACTAGACAGATCCTGTTTCAAAAATGCAAGCAAACAACAAAATGTGATAGTCATTGATTCATCAGTCTGATAGATCTTTAAAAGAGGAAAAAGAAATTTGGGAAAGATGATTTCACAAAAGAGAGGTTTCCAAATTCGATTATGCAATGTGTGTTAACAACCTGAGAGGAAGACGCAGAAAATGACCAGAAGAAACTGAAGAAGGGTGAAGAACTGACTTTTCACCTGTGTCCTCGCTGTGACAGGGAGTCTTTGGGATGCCACTGTGGCTTTGTGTGTGTCATCCTGGAGGAGTCAGGAGCAGACCCCACACGAAATACTGACCAAAGTTATTTCATGGTTCTGGACCCAACCAAGCATGATGGTTCCAAGTTAAAGGGTGGGTGTTGTACAGTCACTGCTCTCTGGAAGCTTATAGCATTTGGGAGAAAAGAGAGATGTCCTAGTTGATGAGCACAGTAAAATTTGAAGCAGATTCTAAAAGGAAATGTCACATAAAGGAAGTTAAAGAGCCTGTAACTTCAGAGAAATCAAAGACTTCGGAGAGAAGCTGAACTGAGTCTTAAGGGATGAAAACGAGTTTCCCAGTCAAGCAAACTAAGGATCAAAATCTATGGTGTATGCAGCATGACATATTCTGGGGGCATGGGTCAGGGACACCAGATGAGGGCTGGGGATGGTAGGATCTGACTGTGGAGGTAGTCCGTGTGTGCCAAGGGGTTCGACCTCATCAAGTCAAGTGGAAGAGAATTGTGCGCTTTGGAGTCAGAGTATGGCACAGTCCAGTGTTTCAGAAGAGAAGTTCTGGCTGTGAGGAGAAGGGAAAGACGCGAGTCTACAGAGAAGGCCATTGGGGTAGCAATAGAAAAGAGTCGTGCAGATAGACCTGAAGTCTTGGTAGTGGGATGAAAAGATTTTGAACAGCTATTAGATGTTCAGGGTGAGGAAGAGGGGAAAGTTGAGCAGAACTCCAGTCCCAAACACGTTGACCCCACCGAGATAGAGAACGCTGCAGAAAAGATACATCGCTTATGCCATGGCTCCACACTATAGCAGGAGGCAACAGAGACGGACAGGACTGTGGTTAAAGTCTTTACGTAGTAGAGACACTTCAAGTAAAAAATAAAAACAGCAGCAGCAACAACAACAAACCAGCAGGAACTGAGCAGGAACACTCTATACGCTCGTGTGTCCTTGAAGAAACTCGAGGGGATCAGAAAACATTTTGCTGGAATCTTACTTAATTTTTAACTATTATAAAACTCTTTGTGTGGTAGAGACCAACAATACACTAACTTGTCCCTGGGGTTAGCTCTTTGGGTGCAATTCTCAAAACGAATGAAATTCCCCCCTTGTTCTTTGTAAATGGAACACTACCCTAGATTGCAAGGCAACCGGCCTAAAAAGTTCATTTTGGGAAACATTCCCACAGTACAGCTCTGTCACCAAGAAATCTGGGTGCTGTGCAACCAATAGGAGCTCGCAGACACAAACCGGCTGCTAAGGCTCCTGTGAAATATTTGTTATCACAGGCCCCAATTTTTACTTTTAACTTTTGGTGTTTATCAAAAAAGCCTTACTTTTCCAACTCACTGAATTTAAATAATTATGATAAATTTGAACTGTTTAATACAAAGGTCTCATTTTTCATATAGTCCTTACATGGATAGTTATTCTTTATTAGAGTCCTTCTAACATGGAATTCTTCATCTGAAAGTGTTTTTTCAATTCTTTTCTTTTCTTTTGGTTTTTCAAGACAGGGTTTCTCTGTGCCTTTGGAGCTTGTCCTGGAACTAGCTCTGGTAGACCAGGCTCGCCTTGAACTCACAGAGATCCGCCTGCCTCTGCGAGCGAGTCCTGGGATTAAAGGCGTGCGCCACCACCGCCTGGCCAAAATTCTTAAGATATTATACTACGGGGCTGGAGAGATGACTCAGTGGTTAAGAGCACTGGTTGCTCTTCCAGAGGGCCCTGGTTCAATTCCCAGCATCCACATGGCAGCTCACAACTGTCTGTAGCTCCAGTTCCAGACACCTTCACACCGATGCACATAAATAGGTTAAATAAATTCATATATATATATATATACACACACACACACACACACACACACACACACACACTACATCCTCGGTTTTATTTTTTGGATTGCTTACCAAGTGACCTCTTTTATAATTCTAAAAGCACACATCCCTATTCTTCCTGATCCCCACTTCTTTCTCTGAGCTAAGGGCTTGTGCAAGAAGCTAGCAGCAACAAGCTGGCTTTCAGTCATACTAACGAGTCAAAATGTCACTCATCCACTTTGTTTTTATTTCCCTTAACCACAACAGCATCCAAAGGCAGGAACAGTGAGCTGCTCTGAAGCCTGCATTTCGAGGACACTTATTGGCTGACGTGGATGACTTACTCTGTCATTGTTGTTTTTGGTGTGAAAACAATAACCTGGACAGCCAGGCAAAAATGCGTTTTAAAGCAGCTGACATTTTGTGGAAGAATAAAAATGTATGTTAATTCAATTTACATTCATTTTATTAGTTTATAAAATCTTATCTAAGCCATCAAGTATTCTGTTTCATATAACTTTTTAAATATGTTATTCGAATTTCATCAACAATGTCTTGATTGGGTCTCACGCACTAATCAAAAACATCACGAGTATTATTGGGGATGTAAACATCTTGCATCCATCATAAAGAGTAAGCAGGACCGTAATGGGTAATCGCATTAGCATAATTTTCAAATGCCGAACTCAAATAACTTTTCCCCTAAGACTTGTAGTAAAACCATACAAACAATGAGACTGAAATGATTCATTACACCGTGGGCTTGTTTATATTATAACATAGTTATATGCCTGGCAGAATGAGACCGTAAAACTGCCATTAACAAGAAGAGGAAAGTGCTTCTGGCTTTTACTAAATCGCACCAACTTATGCTGAAGGCATACAGAAAGCAGTAGCCACTCTTTGCTGCTGTGTCTTCTCGGGATAGCAAAGTTCCCTTTTGGTTCTTTCAAGAATTGCATTCGTGTGTGTGTGTGTGTGTGTGTGTACATGTGTGTGAGTTTTCTGGGAGTTGCTTCTCTCCTTCTACCAAGTGAGTCTGGGGTATTGACCTGAGGCCTTCAGACTTGGCCAGGGAGTGCCTTTACCCGCTGAGCCATTGTGCTGGCCCCCAAACATTGTTTTAAATAGATTTTTCCATGAATCTGTACTTTGCAAGGCTCACTCAGGCTGTAAATAAATAGAGCAATTTATGAGCGAATTTCTGCTCTTGCAGAAAAGCAGTGAATTTGCAGGTGAAGCCAGAACTGAACCATGTAGGGAAGGGGAATTGCGTTGTCAGAGAGAAGACACCAAGGCATAGCAACCAATCAACCACTCCCTCCTCTGTTTCACAGCCACTCAGAAATCTTTACTACCAAAACTGATGTGTTCACTGGTTTTCTCTGAATGGTTTCGTTAAAATGTAGTTACTGAGTTCAGAGCCCAGCACTTCAGATACAGCTGGTTAAAAAAAAAAAATGTAGTAAAAAAACATAAATGAATCTGATGTTTAGATTACAGTTTAAAGAGTTCTACCAAGGAGGTACTAGCAGGTAGGCTTCCTGGTGTCATAACAGCATGGGTGCCTGAAATGTGGCGTAAGTTTACTAGAGGATAGGCCATGAAGCCCAGCAGTTCTGACAAAGATTAGTAGCTAACATAAATGCTTAAAAACTGAGAATAATTTATACTTAGATTATTAAGTAAATGTTAGTTCTATGAACATTGGTTACTAGAAAAACTATAGCAACAGATGAAACCAGAAGGGATTTAGGGATTCGGAGTAGCTATCCATATCACCCCTTCCAAGGAACAGGGAGCATCCTAGAAGAGGGGGCAGAGAAAATGTAAGAGCCAGACAATGGGAGAAAACTGAACCGCTTTTCTGGTTGCCTGCACAGGGCCGGCCCAAGACTGAACACAACATTCCATCATGGATCCGGGAGGGGCTCTTGGAGCCTGACCCTCCCTAGGGATTATTGGCAATTGGCGGCTGCTTGTGAACTGGGCGTCCTTGCCTCAGTGAGTTGCCCACGCTCCAGTGGCTACTCCACACCATGACTATGTTAACAGTTCTGCTTAAACTCAGTGAGTCACGAAATTAATCTATGTGATGGGGGGCGGGGCTTGCAGGGAGGGAGCAGAAGGTTTGGAGGTGGGGAGATGGATAAGAGATGATAGTTGGAGGGTAAATGAAACCTCTGTGCATGTGTGTGTGTCTGTGTGTGTATGTGTGTGTGTACATGTGCGTGTTTATGTGTATGTACATGTTTGTGTGTGCGCATATGCGTGTTTGTGTGTGTATACACATTTGTGTGTGTGCATGTGTGTTTGTGTGTATAAGTACATGTTTGTGTGTGTGTGTGTGTCTTTGTGTGGAGAGATGGAGGAGGGATACACACACACAGAAGTTGTCAAACAATAATAAAAAAATTAAAGCTGGTAGGAATCTATCAACATCCAAGCAAAACATGGCTTCTGTCCTCAAAGATCTTATAGTTTAGTAAGAGAAATGATTTTAAAAAATAATTCATACACTGGACATAATGGTGCATGCCTTTATCCCCAGCGGCTAGATCTCTGTGAGTTAGAGGTCAGCCTGGCCTACATAATGAGTTCCAGGACAGTCAGAGCTACATAGTGAGACCCTGTCTCAGAAACAAAACAAAAACCACAACTGCACACAACAGTGTTCAGTATTTAAGAACCCTGTGGAGAAAGCAGACAGGTTCTGGAAGGGAGGACCTGCTTGAAAGTGGTCAGGGTGGTGCCTGCCTTGGTGAGGAGACTGGAGGGGTGGAAAGATCAGATCCTGAAGGGCTCAGACTTCTCAGGACGCTGGGGTTTTTTATCTTGGGCCTTATCCAGTTTAAAGGCTTCAGGCAATGGAGAGACGGAGTCAGTTTGCTGTTTCAGACAAGCCTTTCTAGCAAAGTCTGCAGATGAACAAGACACCAGATAGGGAGACCAGTTCGATGGCTTTTCCACTCAACTGGGTGAGAGTTGACGCCTGAGTGCTGGAATCTCTTGGCAACAGCAGCTTTAAGTGAGGGGGAAGTATGGTCAAGTATTTAACAATACTTTTGGCTCCAGCACTGACCCATTTGAATGGTTGCTGGCCTGGGTACCAGAGCAGAGTCTGTGGGCCTCTGCAGGGCCAGCTGTATCCAGAGGTGGAGCAAGCATGGACAGGGACTGGGGCCAGCTGCTCTTTGTAACCGGTGTTAGAAGTCTTTCGGTATTTTCCTTAAAAATGCAGCTAGCCTGGGAAACATTAAGGAGATAAATAGGAAAGAGAAAGCCTGCATCTTAGTAATGGGAGCGGAAGCTGAAGGGAAGGTAGTGACAAGGTTCTGGTTTCTATTGAGGCAAGAAGGTAAACTAATTTATGTATTCAATAATATTTCCTTACCACTCTGTGTTTAAGAGATCCAGAGGCTTGGCATTTGATACAGGAGGAAAGAGCTAGGCTGAAGAAATAAACTTGGGAACATAAAGATGCCATTTAAAGTGACGGAACAGATGAGGTCTTCTAGGGAAACAGTGGGGAAAGAAGCAGCAGACCCCAGGAGGAGGCCTGAGCCATGCCAACATTCAGTGTTTGTGAAGAGGAGACACGTGACAGCTGGGGAGTAGCTGTGGCTGTAGCAGGAAAGCAGTCATGGGAACTCACAGGAGTGAAGAGCGGACAGGTTTCCAGAAGGATGAGGGAGTGCCTGGCTATGTGGAAAGTTGTGGAGAGATTGAGAAAGAGCGACCTGAACTATCTTAGGGAACTAGCAATGTGGAGATTGTCAGTGACCTTATTCTGTGTTCTGTATCCTGCAGTGTAATAATCGAAGGGGGACAAACAGTCATTCTGGTAAGTTCAGGAACCGGAGTCCGATTAGAAGTGTTTGTCATCAAGGGTGGTGCAAGCCTCTTACAGGCCACAGCTGTGCCCTTTTGAGTCACTGAAAAAATTGGGTCCCCTGAATATTGACTTAGGGCAGTTGTCCCAAGTCATCCCACTCTAGGGAGGACTGGATGTGGGAAACCATGCATAAACCTGTCCTTTAGCTTTTTTGGAACATAGTGCATGGAATAATAGATCATCCCTACTAACCCCGTGACTTTTAGGGAGGTGTAACTCTGGAAAACTGTCCTGGCTTCCTGCACAGCTGATTTGGGTTTATTAAATCCACATAGAATTCTCAAGCTGCTGAATTTGTAATATTTCAGAGAGCATATATTTGACAACATGTCACCTGGTAACTAAAGAAGGATGCCCCAAACAGGCAGAGATTCTTGGAAGATAGAAAAGTCAGGAACTGTGGCTGGGGACGTAGTTTGGTCGTAGAGTGCTTGCTTTTATGACAAGGTTGTGGGTTGTATTCTCAGCAGTGTATAAACCAGGAATAGTGACAGATAGCTATGATCTTCGAACTCAGGAGGAAAGGGCAGGAGGATGAGAAGTTCAAGGTCATCTTCTCTTTCACAGAAAATTCAACCAGTTTGGACTATGAGAAACTCTGTCTGAAAAAAGAGGAATCTAAATGATAGTCATTACATTACCATGAGCCGACACTGTGGATCCCTGCTGGCTTTCTATTGTATGCATGCCATAACTGGGGTCATTAATATCAACATGTTGGAGTGTTAGTCACAAAGTTTGGATAGCAAATAATATGATTAACCTCCTAGAGTTAGTTATAAATATCATTAATAAAATATACATTTTAAGGAAAGCATTTATGGTGTGAAGACTTAGGCATTCTATATTGAGATATTAATGGTAGAAACTGAAGAAATCTAAAGGTCCAAACATCATATTTGAGAAATAGATAAGACCCAGAGGCTGGGCGGTAGTAGCGCAGACTTTTAATCCCAGGACTTGGGAGGCAGAGGCAGGCAGATTAGCCTGGTCTACAAAGTGAGTTCTAGGACAGCTAGGACTGTTAAAAAAAAAAAAAAAAAAAAAAAAAAAAAAAACCTCAGAAAGGCTACATGATGTGTCCAACACCATGGGGAGTCAAGCATTAATGAAGCCTACGATCTATGTTCAGTGTCTCTCTCATTATAACACCCTCATTTTACAGGAATTTTCATTTTACAGGATACTTCATTGATAAGGATCTGATTACTATAGCTGCATAATAAATTGTCCACTACTCAAAGATATATATGTCCACCGAGTTTGTGCCTCACCCTAGCGCCCGGCACTTAGGCCATGGCTTGTTTCTGATCTTCACTCTGGGATCAGCAGAGGGGTCACTTAAATGTCTACTGACTGACATGACCTATGGCTCAGCTGGGTCTGTGGGCCCAAACACGCACCATAAGCCTTTCTGCTTAGAGTCTCCTTACTATATGGTGACTGACTTTCAGAAGCTTAAAAAATACTCATCTACATACGTTTGGGTATAGAGAGGGAACTATGATTATAATTATAAATTTATAGAAAATAGGAATAATGAAAATACAGGGCCACAGAGAAACCCTGTCTCGAAAAACCAAAAAAAAAAAAAAAAAAAAAAAGAATAATGAAAATACTACATATCAGAAGTCACGGCATATGCCTAAAGTTACCTGGAAGGTCACAGCATATCAAGAAGTGAGCTAAGACTGCAGCAGTAGAGGCTGATTCCTAAGTGTCTGACACTGGCCTAAGGCTTTACACGTAGCAACACGTTTAGTGTCCAGCAATCCATAGGTGGGCACTGTCCAGCTCATTCTTATTTAATCAAAGAAAAAAACCTGAAGCAGAGAAGGGCTAAATGAGTGCAGCGAGGACAAGGGCATAGAGTCCACGCAGTGCTCTAGTGTTGTCATGGGAACAGAGACGCAGACACAGGCACCCTCTTTGCTAGCAACTTGTTTTGGCGGTGTAGAGTCAGAGGAACGGAGAACCTTCTCCTTCTCCAACATGGCCTCTACTGAGGTCGAGTGAGTGGCAGAGATGGCCTCATGACTCCCCCACCATACTGCTGCCTCTGATGGTACCCCAACAAGAAGGGAGGAGAAACTTTGTTACTAGCAGGTTCTGTGTGAAGGTCAGACTCCCCAGATGGTCTCCATTGGCACTGCGGGCAGAATGGCTCTTTAGTGTCTGATAGGAAATCTACACAGCATTCTCTTCTTAACTTGCGTATTTGCATGTGTTACACAGCCTAGTGGAAGGTTCAAGCCTAAGCCTCCCCATCATGATTTGCTGGTGTGAACGGGACAGGGAACACTTTTTAAAAAGAATTTCCTGTGGCTTTGGCTGAAGTAGAATCTAGATTGTCTAGGAGTTTTCTTTTTGGCTAGACTGATGTTTTCTTGTTCTTTGGCAAGACAAAACAGGTTTTTGTTATGACCGTTTGCCTTTGCCTTTTAAGTTTGCAATTTGCTAGCATGTTCTAATCAACTTCTAGGAATACAAGAAAATAAACAAAGAGCCACAGGAATTAGCTGCTGGATTTTCTCAGTACTCCTGACTGGTCGATCTTCTCTCCCCTCTCTATTTTCTTACATGTAGTTTCCAGGTTTTCCCCATTTCTCCCAGTGAACCAGCAAGGGGAAACATTACTACTTCCTCTTCTAGAAGCAAAATCATCTGCCGGGTCTTGAGGAATCCGACAGCAAGTGCACACATTTAGAGCAGAAACAGGAACATGATATTGGGTGGAGCATAATTTATAACCAGGAGGATAGGAAGGGTATGGGAGCCACACCAAGTTCACAAATCATAAAAGAGCGATCTGAGATTAGATTACACATCTGGGCCCAGAGGTGTGGTGATAGCACACGAAGGTCTTGGCGGTTAGCTTCCGTTTTCTTAATGGAATGGGAAGGGAGTCGTTCACTGAGGAGAGAAGAGGGTTGGGAAGGCTGGTGATGGGAAGGGGTTGAACCTTGCTTTGAAAGGCACTGAAGTGGGACTGTTCTCTCAGGAAGTCATGAGAATTTGGGTGGAAACCAGTCAGGAGTACAGACTGGGGAGGGAGAGTCAGGTGTTCTTGTCAGCTTGGCTAGAAAGGCACAAGGGCAGAGAAGGTATGTCCCTAGTGCCTGGGACAGCTCTGGGAGACACAATTTACTTTGTACTTGGCCACCTTGTGACCCTGTATGGATTTGAAAAGGTGGACTGTAAGCATTCAGAATAATGGGATCGGGAGTCTCAACAGGGGTGACAAATTGCTAAACAGAAACTGTTCAATTAGAGGCACTCAGGACAGGGGAAAATGGCCATGGAGTAAACATTTGGAATTGAGATCAGGAGGTATAAGAGGGGCTGGAAATGAAACCCTTTCGGCCAGGGTGGGGGACTCTATAGCTGAAGTGGGATGGATGAAAAGCCTGATTCTTTCACCAATCTTCCCACTGAAAATAATTTTAAATTATGGATAATTCATATATTTATTTGAATATTTTAGAGTGCTGTTGGAAATGTGGGTCTCATATATGCTAGGCAGAAACTTTACCTCTGAACATTATCACCAGTCCCATGAAAACACACTTTTAAATGCATCGTGAACTAGAACAAAGGTAGCACAAAATGAATCCAGAGTTCCAGGAGAGGATCAAGTCACTGAGGACTTTCAACAGACTTAGGTCTTCTTGAGTTCCAGTTTCCATAGCCTTGAGAGAGGCCTTAATCATAGTTCAGAAGCAGGCCAAAAAAGGGAGTCTGAAACAGCATCCTAGGGCAGGGGTTAGCTCAGGTAATAAAGGACCTGAGTTCACTCTCCAGAACTCATATTTAAAAAAGAAACCTGGGTGTGGTGACTCAGTTTGTAATCTAAACACGGGGTGAGGGTGGGGGGTCAAGATACATAGATATCTGGGGCTCCCTGGCTAGCTAGTCTATTCTACTAAGCTAGCTCCAGGGTAATGAAAGACCCTGCTTGAAAAGTTGGATGGTGCCTGAGGAGTAAGACTTGAGACTGTCCTATACCCTTTACATGCATGTGCACACGTGTGCTCATTTGTTCATAGGTACACACACACACACACACACAGAGAGAGAGAGAGAGAGAGAGGGAGAGGGAGAGAGAGAGAGAGAGAGAGAGAGAGAGAGAACGATCTGTATGAAGCTCAAAAGAATGTACTTAACATAAAATTGTCCCCCACAGTACACAACAAGGAAAACTCAAAATTTGGCACTGGGAAAAAAAGGAGAAAAACTTACCTAGAAGTCTTTAAGCTCAAGACAGCTCTTAAATATTTTGCTCCCTGAATCTCACTTCCTGGGTAGTCTGAGAAAAAAAAAAATCGAGCTGAGAATTCAGTTTACAGCAGCCTTTCCTCACTAGTACCCATGGGCATCTGGCAGGAACAAATCCAAATCCTCTTTAAATGAACCCTCCAGCACTGGCTTCAAAGAGTTCCCATAGAAATACAAACCCACAGTTAAATAGCAGAAGCACTGAATGTCACTCACAAATTTCAGTCAGATATGAGAAACCCAGACAGTAGGAAATGTATACATCATTTATAAAGGTTGCTGAAACCACGGGATCATCATTTGTGGATGATGAGATAGTTTACAAAGACAGTGTAGGCAAATGTACACCAAACAGAATTAAGATTCCTAGAAAGTTGTAATTTAAAAAGTCAATATTTTGGATGTGCATTTCTATGTATAAGCATGTGCTTTACCACAGGGCTACACTCCAGCCCCTGTGATCAATATTTAATAAAAATAATACCAAAGCGTTTTTTTTTCATGTTAAAAGTCAGAAATGGCGAAGATCCCAAGACTTTATAAAAGAATCCATTCAGCAATGAAATATGATACACAGACATGCATGTACTGATATGAGAAGGCAGGTCTCATACGGGAGAGGAAAGGAACTGGGTGCAGAGCAAGGCATTATCCCATCTGACACCCCTCTGCTCAGGAAGATAGGCTCCCATAGATAAGTCTGTAATTGTTCAGCAGACACACCAGAAAGTTAATAATATTGAATTCAGAGCATGGTTTGCTAAGATTATATATACATGATTTTCTTCTTGATTTTTCCTATTTTTCTACCATAGACATATGCTCCTCTCATACCAAAAAAATTAGAGAAAAAATAACAAAGAATAAGAAAAATTAGAATAAATATAACTATAAAATATGTGGAGACGACCTTCATAAAACATGCCTTGTACTTGAAAAAAACTACTGTATTCCTTGACCTGATAAAAATAAGACTAACAGTGAGTGAAGTGTGTATGTGTGTGTGTGTGTGCGCGCGCGCGCACGTGTGTGCACACGCACTCACGCACACATGTGCACGCTCGTGTGCCTGTGTTGGTGGGGCAGGGGAGGTGCATTAAGTTTCTGGCTAAAAAGACTAAGTGTAATAAAGTTAAATTCCTCTCAATTTAATAATCATAAACAAAACCCTAATTGATGCTTTCACCTTGATAAAAGGTTTCCAAAGTTCATCTGGAAAAAATAAATGACACTACTAATAATGTAATTCTGAAAATTAAGGAATTGCAAGCTAAGAGTAGCTCAGTCTATTTAGTGTTATTTGTGTGTGTGTGTTCAGGGCTGACCATTTGATACTGAATAACCAATTTTGCGCGCTTCCCTGGGGAAGACTATTTCTCCCACTCTCAACGTTCCTTAGGTATGTAGGGCTGAGGCTTGCTGGGCTTTCCCATGTACACTTTGACATACCTGTTGTTATTGTCTTTGTTCAGCTCTTGTTTTGGAAGCCGTGTTGGTGAGACTTTTAAAGTGTAGCTTCTGACGTTGCTAGGAGACACAGTCTCACAGCAAGCATCCTGGTCTTCTGGGAATTTACGTTTACACTTCTTTGAAAATCTTTTTCTGCCCCCTTTTCCATAATGTTTCCTGAGCTTTAGGTATGAGAACTGTTTTGTAGCTGTATCCATTGGGACTGGGTTCCACAACTCTGCATTTTGATTGGTTGTAAATTTCTGTGATAGTCTCTCTTTGTTGCAAAGAGATGTTTCTTTGATGAAGGGTGAGAACTACACTCATCTATGGGTATAAAGACAAATGTTTAGAATGTCATAAAGAAATTTTGCTAGTTTGATAAAGTGGTGGTTGTTGGTCCTTCTCGAAGATCCATGACTTGGGCAGTCCTGAGTAGTTGGCCATGATTTTAGTACAAAGGCATGATTTTTCTCTTGTGGAGGGGTCTTAAGTACAATTAGTGAGGAGTTGGTTACTGCCAAGATGTCTATGCCACTACTACACCCTATGGTTATCATGTCATGCTATCATGGTTCATAGGTGTCATAACTGGTAGGATCATTGTATTTTTAAAAGTGTGTGGTGAAGTGAATGCAATGAAAAATGTGATGAATCATTTGCTAAACAACATTGTAACAATAATTTTTTGAAGGTAGATATCTTCGTACCTTAAGTTGTATTCCAAAATAAATTCTAAATAAATGATTATAAAAGAAGAACACATTATAGATAGGAAGGAGTGCAAAAACTATGTTCTAGATTCAGAATGGTGTGACTTACTAACAACTCTTGACTACTAACCCTTTTCTTCTTTCTGCTTTCATAATAGACTGACTGCCCCCAGCACTTGGGCTACTCTTTTCCTAGTGCCATTATGGACCAGCCTCTTCTGAAGACCCACATGTTTGAATATCCTAGGGTTCAGTCCTTCTCTAGATTTTCTCCTGAAATAATCTCATACCTAGGCAGAGCTCAAATTCCTACCTCCATTCAGGTGACTCACTGATTTAACCAAACTTTAGCAATTTCTAAAATATCAGTGTTAGTCAGGCTCCATGGAGGAAAACAGTGGCATATTCAAAATAGTAATTAAGTACATTTTAGTTGAGATCATTTACAGAGCATCAAATGATGATAGTATACACTGTTTCAGGGAGCAATTACCGCCTTGATCCTGAAGGAGCTTGGAGGAAGAAGTTGTTGAAGGGGAAAGGACTGTGGCGATGAGGAAAAGGAGATTTGGAAAAGGCCATGTGGGATGGAAGAGTGTGAGGAAGAGGATGTAGGGAGAATGGACCAGAGAAGATGGGAGGAAAGGATGCAGTCTATTCTTTCCTCCATTCTTCTCTCTTCACCTCCTACTCCTGAACCTAAAAAGTCGAAAGACAAGGGAGCTTATTGCTGGTGAGGAGTGGGATGCTAATTTGTTCTCTGCAGGGCTGTCTCTCTGGACATAGCAGTAGAGAGAAAAATGGCTCTACATTAGCTAGCAGAAGACATCAGCCTAGCCTTTCCCTCCTCCTCTTTTCCTTCTGTAGGGCATATCAAACTCAACAGGCTCAAAATTGAACTCAGAATTCTTACTCTATAGGCTTTCCTCTTAGAACTCAAAACACTAACAAAATCCCAAAACATACTTTTTAGAGCCGAGCTGTAGTGGTGCACACCTTTAATCCCAGAACTTGGGAGGCAGAGGCAGGTGGATCTCTGTAGTTTGAGACCAGCCTGGACTATAAGAGCTAGTTCCAGGACAGGCTCCAAAGCACAGAGAAACCCTGTCTCAAAATAAAAAAACAAACAAACAAAAAAAAAACGCATACCCTTTTTTTTTTTAGCAATTATTTTCTTTTCTTAGCTACACAAATTATTGTTCTTGTTGTTGTTCTTTTTCTCTTTGTACTCTTCAGGGGCCCACTACCCAGCTCCCAAATAAATACACGAAGGCTTATTCTTTCTTATGAATGCCTGGCCTTAGCTTGACTTATTTCTAGCTGGCTTTTCTTAACTGAAATTATCCCATCTATCTTTGGCTTCTGCCCTTTACCTTTCTCTATTCTATATCCCTTTCTTTACTTCTTGTTCCATGGCTTGCTGTGTAGCGGAGCAACTAGCCCCTGGAGTCCTCTCTCCTTTTCTTTTCTCACTCCTCAATCTCTTTCCCATATTTCTCTTCCTGTTTATTTTCTCGGCATGGCAGCTCTGCCTATCTTTTCTACTGCCTACCTATTGGGCATTCAGCTCTTAATTAGATCAATTGGGTGTTTTAGACAAGCACAGTAGCATAGCTTTACAGAGTAAAACAAGTGCAACATAAAAGAATGCAGTACATCTTTGCATTATTAAACAAATATTCCACAGCATAAGTGAATGTAACATCTTCAGATAATATTCTACAACAAATTATCTTTTTGAGTTAAAAATATTATATATATTTAAGGTGTAAAGTATGTTTTGCTATGCATATTAGTGATGAGATTACTACAGTTAAGCAAATCAACCTGGTCACATACTTACTGTATGTATATGTTTCAAAAGTAGATAGAATCTACTCTTGTATCAAGAGTATCTCATGTGCAGTGCAATATCATCTAGAATACCCCTCATTCTAGGTCACTGGATGCTATCTGTTGTGTTTGCATTCTCAGAATTATGTAAGAATGAACCAGAGTAGACAAAAGTGGGTATACATGAGTCATAATAGAGGCTATGCAGGCGAGAGGAGATAGTATTTAAAAATGACCTGGAGAGCAGTGGTAAAACATGGGAGGAAGTGGAGGAAAGTAACTAAAGAGAAAAAGAAAATCTGTAACACTTGGGATTGGATTGGCTGTTGAAGGTGAAGTTGGTATAGCTGTCATTGTACCATGTTGAAAGGTTTCCTGTAGATGTTAGGAATCTTCAAGCTTCCCGTGTTTGCCTCTGAGAGGGGTCTTTGCTCTGAGGAGTCCCTCAGTCTGCAGTCGTCTTTCTGAACAACCCAAATCCTTTTTATTATTCAGAGTCTGAACACTGCTTTCTCAGGCAGCTTCCTCGGAATTTCCTAGTTGAGTCTGATCATTCTACTAAAAGTCTTATATACTATGTACCAGCCGCTCAGATCCATTTATGTGGCTTTATAGCTGGTGACTGACTCACAGTCACTTCTCTGTAGGGTGTCAGCTTATGAGGGTAGGGACTGCTCTTTGATGCTTGCTTAGTATTGTTAGTGCGAGAAAAACACACATCGAGAGAAATTTAGAAAGAGAACCAAAACACACACAGAGAGAAACACATATGCAGAGAGGAAGAGAGAATCTTTGGTAAATGAATAACAGTAAAAGCAATGATGCACATCAGAAAGAAAAAACACTGATAGAGTTTATTAGAACCGTTAGAATAGGATTATTTTCTCTATACTGATAAGAATAAAGAAAAACTACAAACAACTCCTTTGGAGACATAAAGACAAACATTGTCGGAGTTCTTAGGCTGGGTGAGGTCACTTCTACCTGTACCTATAACCCTAGCCAGCACTTGGAAGTCTGCAGCAGGAGGATTAGTACCTGAATTTCAGGCTAGTCTTTGCTGCATAGTGAGGTTCAGTTTTGGGCCACCAGGCTTTAGAAAGAGACCCTGTCACAAAACAAGAAGAAAAGAAAAAACAAGAACAAAATGTCCACATCAACAATAGAAAAACAGAAACATTGACAATTGTTGAGGACAATTGTCGATAAAAACAAAACAAGAATCCCCAGAACCAAAGTATGTGACAGCTTCTTAGAAAATTTAGAGCCACCAGTCAGGCTGACCTAGTTACTGAGGAAATTCGTTGGAGAATATTGTTTTAAGGTGTGTTGCTTTTGTTTAGGGTGCATTTGTTTAACTCTGTGAAACTGTGATTCATTGCCTGTCTAAAACACCTGATGGTCTAATAAAGAGCTGAATGGCCAATAGTGAGGCAGGAGAAAGGACGGGCGGGGGTGGCGGCAGAGAGAAGAAGAGAAAGGAGGAAGAATAGAGAAGAGAACAAGGAGAGGAGGACATCAGGGGTAGGCCACCCAACTACACAGCAAGCCCGAATAAGGAAGGAAGGTATACAGAATAGAGAAAGATAAAAGCCCAGAGGCAAAAGGTAGTCAGGATAATTTCAGAAAAGCTGGCAAGAAATTAGCCAAGTTAAAGCCAGACATTCATAACTAAGAATAAGATCAGCCTCTGTGTGTGATTTCTTTGGGAGCTGGGTGGTGGGCCCCTCAAAAAGACTAAAGAATAAAACATCAAACAACAGAAATTGATTAATATGGGATGGAGAACATGTAGAGGGTTGAAGTATTGAGCAATATTTTCCTCTTATTGCTTCCTTCCTTCCTTCCTTCCTTCCTTCCTTCCTTCCTTCCTTCCTTCCTTCCTTCCTTCCTTCCTTCCTTTCTTCCTTCCTTTCTTCCTTCCCTCCTTTCTTCCGTCTTTCTTTCTTTCTTTCTTTCTTTCTTTCTTTCTTTCTTTCTTTCTTTCTTTCTTTCTTTCTTTCTCTCTTTCGACTGGGTCTTTGACTTAGGATTTCTATTGCTGTGATGAAACACCATGACCAAAGAGCAATTTGGGGAGGACAGGGTTTATATAGCTCACATTTCAGCATTGCTGTTCACCACTGAAGGAAGTTAGGACAGGAACTCAGACAGGGCTGGAACATGGAGGCAGCACCTGATGCAGAGACCATGGAAGTGAGCTGTTTGCTGGTTGCTTCCCCTGGCTGGTTCAGCCTGCTTTCATATAGAACCCAGGACCAGTAACCCAGGGATGGCATCCCTCACCATGGGGCTGGGCCTTCCCCACTGGTCACTAATTGAGAAAACAGCTTAATTTCCTCAACTGAGGCTCCTTCCTCTGGTCACTCTAACTTGTGTCAAGTTGACACACAAAACCAGCCGGTATATTCCTTTACCAAACCTAGAACTCACTAAATGATGAGGATCACTGACCAGCAAGACCCCAGGTTCTGACTGCTTGCCTGCTGCACTCCTAGCTCTGGGTTACAGATATGTGTTGCTGTGTAGTCTCTACCTGAATACTGGATACTTGAACACAGGTCCTCATGCTTGTGTGATAAGCACTTTACGTACTGAGCCACTCCCCCTGCCCTGGGAATGTGTTAACTTATGTAATTAGAAACCCAGAAGGACTTTACTCAGGATGCCAAGAGGCAGCCAGCAGCCACTAGAGCCAGAATGCTTCCTTACCACGCCCCTCAGAGAAGTGGGTTTCCTTCCCGGCAGTGACAGGACAGTATTCCTTCTCAGCCATATCTGATGAATTTAGTACTAACGTGGGTCAAATCTCCTGCTGGGAGCGCTAGACTACGAACCAGCTATCCTGTAGGAGTGTGTGCTTTGGAGCTGGGGTCTCCAGCAACTAGTTAACCTAGTTTGGTCCATGAATGTTCTGTCTTTGGATTTTGTCTCAAAATTTCCTAATTCCCAGCCCACTTCCCCAGTTGTCTTTCTGTCTTAACCATGGCCTTTCTGAGTTATCTCAAATCAGTCACCTAATAATTCCTACTGTGACCTTTCTGGAAATAGGTCTCTGCGTAGACTCTTCTTTCTTTCAACCATATTTTGAAGCAAAGCAATAGGTGAAGTCTCCCTGGTTCTAGGGATTTGCAGTAGCATGTGAGGCAATGTGGGAGCGTTGCATCCTAAGCCTCCTTTTAAGGAGAGAACCAGCTCTTTCAGCTCGATGAGATAGTAATAGGCATGCCAGCAGCAGAATCCACTCCGCTCAGCAGAGTTTCAGGAACTCCAGCAAGCCAACAGCTCAGCTCCTACCTAAACTGGTCTTGACCAGACTACTGAAGACAACAAAGAGGCAGGAAATCGCTTCTATTGATTTCATCAGCAGCTTGACTCGCGGTGCCAGGCAGCTGTGTCTCTCATTGGTCACAGCTGTGGAGAGCAGCAGGCTGAGGGTTGACCTACATCTGTCCTCTCTAGGTCAACCCCTGAATTTGTTTGTAGAAGCTTCAGTCTTCTAAAACACCAAGTTTAGCTTAGTCCCTACCACAGTAGCACGATTTTATCAGGAAGTGAGATACCCCACACCTGTGAAGAGCTGACATCTGCGGGCTTCCCCAGCTCCGGCTCCTTTTGCTTTGCTTCTCAACTGCCACCTCCCTCCTGGTCCTCGCTTGCTATTTTTGTTCCCCACCCCTGCTTCCATCGTTCTCTGGGTGAGAGGGGCTGTGATGGTCACAGCTGTGTGATTGCCAGAAGGTTTCCCGTCCAGGTTTTATCTGACCATGCCATACCCATTCCTTTCAGTTGCAGCCACCATCCCAGGTGCACACAAGCCTGTGCCCGAGTATCCCCTCCTGGGCCACCAAAGGCTTTACTAGGACGTGTCAGTTGCTAGTTACAGCTGCAGTTGTAAACAGAACAGTAATATGCACACATTTCGAGTTCCTTAATTTCTACACAGTAATTGTTTTTTCATTGTTCTTTTTTATGGGCAAGTAATTTTTAAAAGATAGACTGTAAGTCTTTTTTCAAGATTAGAGAGTCTTAGAGAAATTTTATTTTTGTAGCTACCGTCCAAATGCCCTTTGTCTTGGGGCTGGATCAGTATGAACATGTTGCCTCAGGTCTCAGTTGGTAGACAAGTTTTCTTACGCTGACCTCGCAATGGGAAGCTAATCCTCGTCTGTGCACAGAAGCATCAGGGCCCTGTAGGCTTCTATTTGTAGCACAGGCTCTGTTTCCATTACCTGTGATGATTTCTTTAATAATAACAATAAAGAAGCTGGGATGATGGAAAAATGATTCCAGCAGCTCAGGTCCCTGTGTACCCCAGCTACATCACAGTCATTTGAGCTGGGAAAGACCTACTAAGCCAGCTCAGTGACTGTCTGAGGGCTCGTGGTGGTTTTGCCTTCCCTGGTATGCCTGGCTACATTTTAGTGCCTTTTCCAATTGCAAACAGTGCAAGAGAAAGGGTTTCTGGCTTTCCCCAGGGGACAGTGCCACACAGGCGCTAATAGACCTCTCCATTACGGCATGTGACCTGCTCTGCCACCTTAATCATCTGTATTTTGACTTTCACTTCCACCACTCCTTCTCCTGTCCCCTTGGACGACACTAAATAACTTCTCTCCATCCATGCTGTTTACACCCTTCAAGTCATCTTGGCTGTGGTCAATGAGCCAGTCCCTGATGGCTAGCCCCTGATGGCCGTGCTGAGAGACTTTCCTCTTCCACCTTCCTCTGGAAGGCAGACCCTAAAACTCATGTTTGTTGCTTTTCAGGGAATATCCAGCAGTTTCTCAATATCTGGTCTCATTTCGTTTCCACTCAAACTACTCAGGAAAATCCCTTTGCTGTCTCTGTTGTCACAAAGTAAACTGATGGTAGTAGAATCTCTGCTTCCAGAAAACGGGGCAGAGCTCTTCAGCCTGGGTAAGTGTCATAGCTCAGGCCAGCTGCCTTCTCCTCCCTTCCCTGCTGTGCTCCTGGGGATTCCGTTTGGATACAGGCAAGCCTTTGTTTGGGTGGCTTATTGTTAACTCTCATTAGTGGCTTAAATCATATTTTGCTGCCCATATAAATGTCTGGTTGAAAACACCTCCCTCAACTCCCTCAGAAGATTGCCAACCTCTTTTCTGTTAATAATTCGGTTTACTAAGACCAAATCAGCAGTGTCTGACACCTTTGCTAAAGAGGAGTTCATGTTCTGTGAGGCAGAACAAGTCCTTTACCTTGAAAGAACAGGAATGGTACCACCACAAGGCAAGGAAACACAGAGTGTTTTTAGAACACCAGTGTTAACGGTATTCAGTCTGTTTCCTTTGCAACCCTCTCTTCTACATCGAAAGCACTGAATTTAATGAGGCCTGGCTTAACATGCTCAGTGTTCATGTTTGAACAATAATGATAACACCGGCATGAGCGTACAAATGGTTCTCTAACCGCATCATCGTATGTAACAGTTGAAGCCATGATGGAAGGGAGGGATTATCTTTACTTACCAGGGAGGCTTAGAGAGGTTTTGTTATCAGTTTCACAAATAGCCAATAAATTCTCCCTTGAGTCTTTTTCATTCTACCACTAGGATGTTTCCTGAACAGTTTGTGAAGAGCAACAGACTGCATGAATATTGCTGGGGTTGGCATGTTCTTTCTGGGAAAAATAGAGCAACCTACATAGGCACAATCTAATATGAGTCCTGGTGTTTATCAATAGAATAATTCAGCTGTTGTTTGATGACAGAAAGAGTATATTAAATTTCTAAGGCATACCCTGCTATCTCATTCTAACAATAATGTAATAGTATTGACCCAGAGTAAAAGTGAGCATATCTCTTTAAATGCCAATTCAGATGCGATATAGATGTCTGTTCTTCTCTGTGAAGCTAGTGATATACACCAAGAAAACACAGAGGTGTATTTCAAATGCTAACAATATAATTTGAGGGAAATGAAGAACCCAAAGAATCTACTTTTATGTTTGAATAACATGCAAAGCAGCAATATAATTTTATACCCAATATGTGGTCAGGGCAACATAGTGTCCTAAAATTACAGTGCTGGTCAGACAAAGAAGTGCCATTTAGTGACTGTGTCAATTTGTTCACATGGTGCTTATTAGTATTTTAAATTTGGAGCAAGTGAGGGAGTCCTATGCTAATGTGGTCTTATGCTCTAAGGTATAAAAGCAACATTTAAATAAAAGACTCTTTAGCGCCAGCATTTTGAACAAAATCCAGATTTAAAAAAATTATGCTTCCAAGTCAATTGCTCCCTTTTGTCCTGGCAGGAGAAGACAAACTGCACGTGTACACATTCACTGTCAGTACAGAATCTGTGGCGGTCTCCTTCCCTGTCACTCTGTATCAGTTTGTGGTCCCCGGTGGTCTCACATATGGCTACACGTAGATTGGAATCTGTGGCTTCACTGGAGGTGTTTCATTCCTGCAACTCCTCAGGAAGGAATTATCTGAAACAACCTCATCCTTGAAGATGCATCCTTAAAGATGTCAGTTGTAGTTTATAATACTCATTATTTAGTTGTTTAAAAAGAAAACCCTATTATTCTTTTATAATTATATCATACAGTTATATGATACAGTACAGGTTGATCATGGCTAAATTTAGAAAGAGATAAAAGAAAACAAATTCCAATAATTTTCATGCAAAACCTTCTAAGTTTTATCTATGCATCTAAGTAATTTCATGCATGTGCATTAATATACGTATTTTTATATATTCATCTTTTGAAAAACAATAGATTATTGGGGTAGGGAATATAACACAATATTAGAATACTTGCCTAATGTATAAGACATTCTAAATTCATTTCTCACTACTTCAAATAAATAAAAATTAAAAATATAAAACACTGTACTGCTTGAACTCCATGATCTCTAACACACTTAATGAAGAACTCACCTATGTGTTTAAAAATTCATCTTATTTATATGAGTCTGAAAGGTTCTAGTTTTTTTTAGAGTATAAGACAGTTCTTTCCAACCAAACCTTGGATGGATTTGGACTATTTGGGGCATCTGACATTTTTGGGGAAAAGAATCTCATCTATGGGTTGCAGTATAGGACAATCTCCAGTTCAGCTTGAAGGGACCAAGACTGACTGGGCTCAGCTTTCTCAAGCTTAGTGGGTGAGGTAGAGAGACCATACTGAACTTAGCTTGGAGGTATTTCAGCTCCTTATGTCTCCCAACATATGACGGAGCTTGTCACCTGTGTCCCGAGATTATCCCATTATTTAAAGTGCAGTGCAGAAAGCCATGCTGCTAACTGAACATACTGTTCATTTTAGACTTTATCCATCTTTCAGAGATATTAAAATGTGAACCAGTGTCTTATAGTAAATGAACTGTGGCAATTTGCTTAACACCTACCAATTGCATAAAAAATATTCAGTCATATTTTGCGAACAGATTTTCAGAACTCAGTACGTATTCATCAATGTACAGTGAAGTTCAACTTAAAACAGGACTCTCTGGCATTTTATTTATTATTTCTAGAGTGAAATAAAGGCAAAATGCTAACATTTTGACATTTATGTGTCTGTAAAGTTTTTTTTTTTATGCCTTCCATTGCTTTCTTAGAGTAGACTAAAACACCATCCTGTAATTTGAACTCTTTATTTTTCTTTCCTCAGAGACAACTGATTCTGTCAGATACCCTTTTACCTCAAGAAGCATGACTGGTTCTTTTCTTTGATCTTCACATTTCCTGTTACTCACTTAATATAGTTTAAAAAAATTCATCAGGCATAGGGATTGCAGACTCATTCTAATTATGAATATTATGTCTTTTGCTGGAGCAGTTTAATTACCAGATTTTACAGATGAGCAACGAAAGCCAGGCCAGGCAGATTTTGTGATGGGCTCTTATGCTGCCTGGGAAAGTCTACCCACAGAAGTCTGATCCTCCTGAAGCCTCCTTTAATCTTACTGGTCCAAATGTGTTCTTTCTGTTTCCTGAGAAATCTGTCCCTGGCAGATCTTCTGAAATGGAAATCCATGCTCTTTTTAAGTATTCTGCCTCATGTTGGCAGTTACTGTTTGCTTTCCAAATCTAGAGTCACACAGCTTCCCCTGGGAAGAGAGAAGGAAAGGGAAGGGGAGAGGGAGGGAGGAAGAGCCCCTTATCCACAAGGGTCCCATAGTACTTGGAATACAGACAAGGAACCACCAGGCAATCATATAAATTGGCTCTAATAAATGGGAACAATCCTTCTTAGGCTCTCATCTTTTTCCATTTGAGTTTTACCTAGAATGTCTTGTTTTAAACTTATCTTTAAGTTACATGATCAAAATAGAAAGGAACATAAATGTACATATTTAAAATCTGAAATTTTAATGAAGTATTTGAAAAATTGTAGTGAGCACATAATGAGGAACTTGAAACCTGTTAGCACCAGTTTACCTAACTTCCTACTAGATGGTGCTGGGAACCACCTCCAGTCTTCTCCTCCTTCCTCCCTCAATATTGTGTTTCCTGGGGCACAAAATGAACCTGTTAGCTAATAAACAAGCTAGGTGAGGGAGAGCAAGGTTGGCATACCTCTCCCAAAATTTCTTCCTGGGAAAAGGAGAAGCCTGAATAATCACAGGGAGGTGGATCTCACCTCCCCTGAATAATCACAGGAAGGTGGAGCTCACCTCCCCTGGATAATCACAGGGAGGGAGAGCTCACCTCCAATGTCATTCATTAGCAGAGGTCCTAGAAGTCAACACAGTGTTTCTGAGGGTCAGAAGATGAGGTGAGACAGGGTAGGGATGTTGTGTGAGGTATATACCCTAATTGTATTATTCTTGAGATGGATCTTCCCTCTGTAGCCTAGACTGACCTTACTGTAGAAGGAGCTGCAGGCCTGCTTTTCATCCCGCCCGGCTCCCACACAGATACCTTGCTTATGCCCCGAAATAACAACACACAAACTGTACTCATTTAAACACTGCCTGGCCCATTGTATCTAGCCTCTTCTTGGCTAATTCTCACATCTTGCTTAACCCATATTTAGTAATCTGTGTAGCACCAGGAGGTGGTGTCTTACCAGGAAGATTCTAGTGTACGTCTATCTTGGGCTGAAGCTTCATCGCATCTGATTCCATGGCATCTGACCTCACTTCCCTTCTTCCAGCATTCTGTTCTGTCTACTCCACCCACTTAAGGGCTGGCCTATCAAATGGGCCAAGGCAGTTTCTTTATTAACCAATGAAATCAAGAGACACATGACCTTCCCACATCACCTTACCCTCATGACCCTCCTGCTTCAGTCTCCTGTGGGCTGGGACTATAGTGTGCACTGCCATGCTTGACTCCTAATTGCATTTTTGAGATGATTCCACTTGGCAGGAGACGTTCTTATTGCTCAAACAAAAATTTATTTGCCACCAAGTCATTTGGTCGTTGGTTCTTTTTTATCTCTTAAGTTATCTTCAGCTCACAACAGAGAAAGTCCATAAATAAGATTAAACTTAGATGTTTAAAACTCCCCCACGTTTATGAGGAATTCTTTTATCAACTATAATTTAAGTTTTCATAAGGTAACTGGAATTTTTATTCTTTTGTTTAAATTTATCATTTTTTGAGAATTCCTTTCAGGAATTTACTGTATTTATAGCAGTTCTACCCATCCTTCTTCCAGTCCAACTCCCTCTCACATTCATGACTTCTTCTTTAATTATTGTTGTCATATATATATATTTATACATACATATACACATATGATTTGTATTTATGCATATTGAAAAACTTACTGAGTTTATTTAGTGTTGCTTACATTTACGTGTGTGTAGGACAGATCGATTGGGCTGGGAGTACCTATTACGTGACTAGGCCCTGAAGAAAACTGGTTCTTCCTCTCTTGGAAGCCATTGATTGCCTATATCTCTTCATCTAGGAGTGGGGCCTTGTGACATTTTCACTACTCACATTGGCATGCCAACTGGTCATTATGCTGGTCTTGTTTAGGCAACCATATTGCTGTGATTTCACGGGTGCGGCTTACCTACCACATAGAAGACACTAACTATCTGGGAGCAGATACCTTTGGTCCTCTGGCTCTGGTGATCTTTCTTCTTTTTCCTCTCCCCAGTTTCCCCTGAGCCTCAGGCATAGGGGTTATGTTGATGTAGCAAATGGGTATCCCATGATCCCTTATTCTTTGCCAGTTGTGGGTCTCAGTAGTGGCCTCCATCAGCTGCCAGAGGAAACTCCTTTCATGAGTGGTGAGAGTTAAACTTACCTGTGGGCATTAAGATAAATATTTAGGATGCAGTTAGATATTTACTAGTTTAGGTAAGTGTCTGTGAGGCTTTTATTCCTAATCTTGAAATGTGATATCAGTGATATGAGAAAACACCTGGAACAGCAGCTCGAGGGCTAGATATGGTGGCACACACTCAAGCGACAGCAGGGGGTGACTGCAAATTCAATCACAACCTGGTCTACGTGCTCACAGGCCAGCCAGGGCTACACAGTAAGACTGGGTCAAAAGTAAAGGAAAGGGCACACCTGCAACTGAAGGAAGGAAGCACTTATTTATTTTGTTCCCATTGTGAGGTTATAGTCCATCCATCGTGGCAAGGAAGAAAGGGGGAAGCAGGAGCACGAGAGAGCTGGCCACCCCGCATCTCCAGTCAGGCAGTAGAGAGGGAGGGATGCTAGTTCTTGGCTGGTTTTCTCCTCTTCATTTAGCCAATGGAATGGAGACACCCACGCTTGGGACAGATTCTTACCTCAATTAACCCAGTTTACACACCCCCTCACAGACATGCCAGAGGTTTGTGTCCATGGTGATTCTAGACCCATCAAGTTGACACTGATCATATTAAGATATTTGTATATATACATATATCTTAATCCATATTCTTAAGTTAAACCATTTATAAAATGTAGGACTGAACAGTTTTTAACTAACATAGATGACTAAATCATATTAACAAGTACGTGTCCTCAAATGGACAATGATATTTTCATCAAAGAATTTTAAATATGCTTTTAAAAATAATTGTAAAGGATGTATCTAAATTCAGAACTGTTTATAAAGCACTAAGATTTTCCCTTTATCCCATTTATTTTTTGGTTGCACAAACCTAAGTCAGACAATTAAGGCAAAACCTGAATTATGCCATGACTAAATTTCTTGCTTTTGGAACTCATTAAGTAGGAGAATGAAATGAGCTATATAATTATGACGTGTCAAAGATTCCTTTTGACTCCACCTTTATTAATTGAAGGCTATTTTAAAAGAGGTATGTGTACTAGGTGGTTGGCAGGAGTTTCTTGGATCCACAACCATTCTCTTCTGTAGAATTCTTCAATAGTAAGAGCAGAACTCCCCAAACAGATAGCCCTTGTTGGATGTTAGCCGTGTTCCGGGCACTGTGCTGGGAGCATCAGAAGTCTTGCTTTACTGTTTTATTTCTAAAAACTTCATGAGTTAGGTATTATTTATTTCAATTTTCAAACAAAGTGCTGTACATTCTGCTGTGGTTTCTGTGTGTCCTCTAAATAAAGGGATTCAGGCAAGAGTTAAAGAAACTCTGGCAGTTATATGTGACCATTTTAGCACAATAAGAAAGCACATAGAGAGCCAATTTTATTTGCAATGTGGGCGAAGTTCGAGTTTGCTGCCAACCATGGGCTTTTTGCCATTTAATAAACTTTCCTATATAATTGTATTCATAATATATTATTATTCTATTTATAAATTTCAAGAAATTTGCAGGAAACACTATGAGTGCCTGTGCACTGTGTAAAGCATTCTTTTTAGCAATATATGTAAGGACATGTTCAGCTTGCAAAAGTGCAGCACAAAAGCCCCTAGATATTCTAATACCCATTAAGTAGCTACTGTTAACTTTTGGTTTACATATGCCCAGTTGTTTTAGTACATGCATATGTAAATAGATGTTTAAATCAAATTTAAAATACACTTAATAGTTTGGTTTTGTTTTTCTGGGCTTTTATTTATTTGGCAATATATCATAAACATTTCCATAAGTCATTAAAATTTCTATCACATAAATACAACCATAATATAGAAAGCCCATTGTTTGGTTATACTCTAATTGATTGGACTGATTCCTTGTTTTGGATATTTAAGTAGGTGGAGAAAATGTTGGAATGTAAATATCGAAATCTCACTCATGCTATAGGTCTCAATTTTGTTTTGTTTTGTTTTATGTTTTTCAAGACAGGGCTTCTCTGTGTAGCTCTGGTTGTCCTGAAACTCACTCTGTAGACCAGACTGGCCTCAAACTCACGGATATCAACCTGCCTCTGCCTTTCAAGTGGTGAGATTAAAGGTGTGAGCCACCACCAACCTGCTCAAAACTTTATTGATTGAAATAAGTGTGTGCCCAATAAAAAAAAAATCTTAAATCACACTTGTGTTGGTTTGAATTTTAATCTAAAATTTCAAGGCAGAATGCAATTAGCCTCATAGGAATTTAGCTCATTTTTCTGTTTCTAGACTGGCCTAGATCACTATTTAAGATATAGTCTCAAAAAACTGCTTTTGCATTTAATAAGGGAAGAAGATCTCACAGGCTTGCCTGATGTAGTTTGGCAGTGATTAGGTGTGGTGGCAAGGCTCTGAAGTCATTGCCAATACCAGGGAGAGGACTTTAACCCTGACTTTGCTTCCCTCTATCTAGTCTCAATTTCTGTGTGGCAGTTTTTTGTAGTTTTTTTTTTCATGTGGAAGAACAGCAACCTTTATTTTGCCCAGCAACCTTTTATACCTCTACTCCTTCTATGTTTTTTTTTTTCTATGATAATGAACATCATGTCCCTGGTACAGGGCAGGTTCTAAATATTCACTATTTCCTTCCATTACCCTGAAATCTGTAACATTTCTATGCATTCATTCTAAAATGAACTACTGCCAAATGCCAACATCTATGGTACTAAATATACACAGAAGTCATGAATTAAGCCTGCTCTGAACTGTTTCTCCAAGGTGAGACCTAATCCATTTGATTCTTTCTAAAGTCTGCTTTCATAATTTTTTTTTGAACATCTAGGCCCTCAAAGTTGTGGGATACCAAATTCGATGAACATATTGCAATTGATATTGCTGGTGATGGAGATGGTGGGAGGTTCCACCGAACCTCACGCGTGGTTGTGTGCGGCCATTGAACTCTAGCAAAAACTTGTTACGTTCTTTAAGAGAAGTCACGGTGCTGGCAAATCCTCAGACCTGACATGTCTACACCATGACAGTAGGACTGCTCTGCTCTGCTTTCTTTCCTTTTTAAAAATGCTTATTTATTTATTTATTTATTTATTTATTTATTTATTTATATTCTGTGTATATGTCTGTGCCACAGCACACACATGGAGTCAGAGAACAGCCTGTGGGAGTTGGTTCTCTCCTATCATATAGTTCCATCCTGGGGTTGAATTTAGGTCGTCAAGCTCGGCAGCAAGTGCCTTAATCTGTTGAGCTGGCTCCCTGGTACTGTAGTTATTTCTTGATACCGATTCATCATTTGTCAAACCAGTTCTTTCATCGTTTCAAGTTGGCTTCATGAATTAAGGTTAGTCTTCCAAGATTTCAGTTTACTCTTAAGACCTAAGAGATGCATGAACTTTGTCTTTTTTTTTTTAAAGTTCTCGATTAAATCTAGAGGCAAATGTATTTATATACACTTCCACCGATCAAGAGGATACCATTATACATCCATGTAGTAGAATATACAAGTGACCCAATGAATGGAATGGAAGCTGCAGCTCTTTGCTTGCCCAGGGTAAGTACCACTGCCCATTGCTTCATGCTTGCCCAGGGTAAGTACCATTGCCCATTGCTTCATGCTTGCCCAGGGTAAGTACCATTGCCCATTGCTTCATGCTTCATGCTTGCATGGATCTTAGAGTGGCAGCTCTGTGGCTCTGCATCTGCAGGCATTGACTCTGAGGTCTGTAATTACCACGTCTGAAAGACATCTGTGAGGGGGGCTACTGAAAAAGCGTAATAGCAGATTTATTGAGCAAAGAAACTCTCAGGTGAGTTCTCCAGTCCCAGAGATTGAGGACAGGGAAGTAGTGAGCCCAGGCCAGAGAGGGAAGGTTTTATAGATTGTAGGTAAGGATGATGACGTGTCCGCTACAAGCTGGGTTTTTGCCCAAGCATGGTCAAAACTTGGGCACTTAGGCAGGGACTAGGGCCACTGGCAAATTCAGGGGAGGAAGCTCAAATAGCCACCAAGAATTCATGACACCTTTCCTTTGTTCCGAGACTCTCTGGCCGCTGGTTCAGAAAGAGAAAGAGACAGGAATGGGTCTTTCAAGACCCTGGAGGGGAAGCCAGAGGCTCCAACCTGTGATCACCACACTCAGCTTTTCTGTCAGTGTTTTCATAGGCCTAAAGCACGAGGACCACCTTTAATCAGGGCGAGCTGCCGGGTTGCCTTGAATGTATGTAATCAATCTTCTGGCCACCAAGTGTCCTCTTATCCATCTGTTAAGTCATAGATCATCAGAGGCCAAGAGGGAAAAGCTCATGCCCCTGCCCTCCTCGAGGATCAGTGCCCTGAGTCTGGCTACAGACAGTTTAAGAGAAGGAAAACCACTGGGTTAGGTCAGGGTTTGTAGGTCTGGTTCCCCATCTGTAAAAGGAAGAGAGTGTTCATAGTCTGACTATTCCATAGACCTGTGATAAAATCACCATAGATTTGAAAGCGCTTAAAGAATGCTATGCGGTCCCTAGAAGATCCAGGAGAGCAGAGGGAGAAGTTACTTAGAGCTGTGGCACTTTGAATGTTTGAACAGTTTCAGTTTATACCTGTGTCTAAGCGTTGCACATACATGTGTAATATTTATGGAAACATGAAATGCATAGCTATACTCTGAAAAGCAATGACTGGGAAGTGTTGAGAGAAGTCACACGTTCCTTTGAAAATGAACAAAAGGACTAATCCCTTCAAGGGGATAGGCAGCTTAGCCCTGGCTCAGTGTACCTGTGCTCTGATTTTCCTCCAAGTTCCCCTTTGAGAGTTTTCTAAGAACAAGTTTAGGAGGGTTGGTCCTCGAGGAAGGGAGGTAGGTAGCTCAAACCTCTCTCCTCACTTTAAGGAACTTGTTTGTTTTCGTGTTATTAAGTGATACTTGTGCAAATACTTTGTTGAGTAATGGTGCTGTGGCAAAACTAAAGCTTCTGTAGACACGGCTCCTCCCAAGGTGAGCAATTAGAGATGGTGTGTAAATTCAGCTACCCCGTCCATAAGTAAGCAGTACCAGAAGGAAGCGGGGGAGTTGGAATATACGCCATGGTTGGGCGTGGGAAGAAGGAGGAAGGCAGGACATGAGGATGCTGGTGGGGAATCTATAATGAGTGGAATTTCGTTCTGACTACTGAGTCCAGTATATCTAGTTAATACAAATAGAAGTAACACAAGATTTATTAAGACAAAAAGAGATTATCCTCCCAAATGGTATAATACAAGCCATATTACTTTAAATGCAGCCAGGAAGGGTTGAGTTTTCTCATGGGATGAGGTTTTTTCTCTTCCTGCATCTGGGGAAATGACAGCTAATATTGATTTAGCACCACTTTAAAACTGCTGGTCAAGGCAAGCTACAAAGGAAGAAAACTTGGGAAAATCAGTGGCTCTGTTGTCCCAGAAAGGGACCAGGCTACCGTGGTTATACATTGAGCCAAGAAACTCTTTCTGAAGGGAGAAAAGGTTTTTCACAGACTCGCTCTCCCCTCAGCACCCTGGCCGCTAGAGTGTGGCTAAAGGTTTGTCTAAGGCTCTTAGGAGTGGTTGAGACAAAGTGATAGCCTTAGATTTTATTATACTTAGCTTACTAATCTGGGATGTAAGCAAACTAGAAGCAGAATGCCTTTTAAAATATTGGAGTCATTATCCTATTACAAATAATAGCTGCTGGCAAGTCCGGCCCATTTACCTGTTTCTCAGTGAAATTCTCTGTAATTAAGATATATCTGCCCTGCTGGGGCTGGAGAGGTAGATCGGCAGTTAAGAGCCCTGGCTGCTCATGCAGAGGACTCTGTTGAGTTCCAAGCGCCCGCATGGTGGCTTATAATTGTTTATAACTCCAATCCCAAGAAATCCAACTTCCTCTGACTTCACAGGGCACCATGCATACACGTGTTACAGACATACATGCAAGCAAAACACCCAAAAGTCATAAAATAAAAAGATTAAAGATACAGTTTTACTCTCATTTACATTTTGAATATCACTGTAGCTTATCTGGAGCCATATGATTGGATGCCAGTTACGGAAAATGCCAGACTGCTTAGATTATTTTCTAGGAAGTCAGGTAGAACTTTGGCAGCTTTCTTTTGGGAACTTTCATGATTTGATGGCATATATCAGTGTTTATCTGCAATTCACTGAGAAAGAGAAAATATTTGGGGCCTACAATAATGCTTGGGAAATTTATATTTAGTTCCAAACTACTGTTTCCCAGATTTGCCCGATCATAACAGTCTGCAAGGGAACTTGTTAAAACTTTTTCCATTGCTTCCTTGAAGTCGGGGCAGCCTTGATCGCCCACATGAGACCCTTAGAAGACTGAGCCATTGGCATTCCCTTGTGCAGGGGAGGGAAGGCTTACAAGGTGATAAACAATACCCATCAACAGCTCCTGGTGTGGAGTAGGCCAATGTTCTTTGGCAGGTGGCTTTTTTATAAGATGCCCACCCATCTGAGGATAAGCAACCTCAATTAAATATATTGGTTCACCATCTAAAGCTGTGTGGAATCATTTCTTTGGTTTATGGATAGCACAGTATCAGGGGAGAATAGATGTTTGCTCACATTTCCCCAGTAAAATAATAATACCTGTCCAAAATCATATGACATTGTTAACCACCCCGTCCTTCTAAAATTTCATCAAAAGTGACCATGTGATGTAAAAGCAGAAGCCTACTGATACGGTTTGAATCTGGGATGCCCCCAAGGGTTCATGTGTTGAGGGCTTGGTTACCAGCTGATAGCTTTTGGGAAGAGACTGGATCCTGAGGACTTGAAGTTAACCAATGTATTTATTTCTCGAGATCATCATAATATGATGGCAATTTTAGGAGTTAGTAAAGAGGAGTATTTGGTTGGTCTTTGAGGGTATGCTATCATGCAGAAACACACCTTGTGCCATGACATTGTATGTGTCTCTGCTTCTTGGACTGAGCAGCTCTCCTCCGTCATGCCTCACCTTCCATGATATGCTGCTGGCTTCTGGGCAAGGCAGTGGACCTCCCTGACTTTAGACTGAAATGTCCGAAACAATGAGCTCATCTTCCCTCCTTCTAATGGATCTCTACAAGTCCTTGTCACCTCAATGCGCACTTTAACCTGCTGACTCAGAGAGCGAACAAGAGTAGCTTAGCAGAAGACAGTACGATTTTCTCCCCCGGAAAGTGCAGTACGTAGATATATTAATAAGGAACTAGGAAACTATCAACAACCAGTGAAATTGCAGTCAGTAATTACCGGCACCTGCTGTATTTTAGTCTCCGTGTTCAGTGACCAGCTAATGAATAGGAAAGGCAAGGTCTCTGCACCTGGGGACTTTACAATCTCATGGGGAAGCAGAGAAATGCATGTTTATAACCTGTAATGAGTCCTATGGCAGAAACAAAGTGACTTCATGACGAATTATTAGTGACAAGTGAGAACTCAGAAACGACATTTTAAATATCTGCCTTTTGAAACCTGAAACATGTGAAGGAAGTGCTCGGGATCTGAGTAGGCCGAGGACACACCTGTGCAGGGGCTCTGCCGAGGTGTTTCGGAGGAAGTGAAAGGAAGCCATGTGGCTGGAGCCCGCAGCAGAGCAAGATGAGGTGGGGAGGAGGCAGGAGGCAGAACAGGCCAGGCTTTCTGAACTGGTAGGGAACCTGGATTTCACTGAAAAGTTACTGGAAGATGTTGTCCAGCACACTTTCTAGGGTACTTTGACTGATAACTGATACCTAAAAAAAATAGGGAAGTGCAGTTGAACAACTGTAACAAGCACTTGGTCAAGAGATATTAGTATTAAGGTATTAATATTAATATTAATGAGATTAATATTTCAGATTGATGTAGTCGCAGAAGAGATGGAAGTGGGTGCACTGGGTACCTATGCATGAGGAACAAAGAAGCTGAGCTGAGGGGCTGGAGATGGGGAGTGAGGGAGGTGACAATCCCAGATTATGGTCCAGGTTTCTAATTTTAATGAATGGAAAGATAGTAACACTATTTATAGAAATCGGGGGAAAATGAAGACAGAAGTCTTTAGGGTTGTTGAGAGGAATAGGAATACAGGAGTTAAGAACTTATTTTCATTGTGAACATATTTAATTGAGGCATTCATGAAGGTTTCACGTTCCTGGAGGTCATTAGATGCATGAATTTTGAACTTGGAGGAAATGTCTGGCCTGGGGAAATGGATTTAAGAGTTGTCAGTATTTCACAGTATTTAAAGCTGAGATTAACAGGAAGATGGGTGACAGAGAAGAAAGTAGAGATTATAGTCCAGTTTCTGTAGATACATAGAGGAAAAAGAATCTGCGAAGGCACCAAGCGGTCGCACTTAAGGAAGAGGACATACCCAGCAAGTGTCTTAGATTTCAACAGTAGAGAACATTCAATGAGTTGAGTTTGATACAAAGTGTGTGAAAAATGGTTAAACGTTGGTGTAGGATCAGGACTGGTGGGGATCCACTGGGGCCTAAGGTATGGTTTCTGTGTTTACCCAAACTATAATAGAATAATTTTGTTTCCTTTTATTAGCATATATTAATTTGCAGAGGGATTCCGCTGTAACACTTCTATATATGTATATAATGGACTTTATCATATTTATGTTATTACTCTTTCTTTAAATTCTGTCTTAGATTTATTCATTTTACACTTATGTATATTAGTGTTTTGCTTACCTGTATGTATGTGCACCACGTGTGTGCCTGGGGCCTGCAGAGGTCAGAAGTAGGGTTACGATTCTCTGAAAATGGAGTTAAGTGTGGCTGTAAGCTACCGCGTGAGTTCTGGAAACCGAACCTAGATCTTGAAGAAGAACAGGTCCCCACCCCGCCCCTGCCGCCTCTCTCTCTCTCTCTCTCTCTCTCTCTCTCTCTCTCTCTCTCTCTCTCTCTCCTTTAGTGCAGTCTTCTGAGACAAGATCACAGGATTTCTTTTTATTGGTTTCTAGGCTGTTCCCATGCTTTCTATCAAAGTCTTTGTGATGCAGGACAACCCTGTTTCCTAAAAGCTGGGGCTTACTGAGAGCTCACTGTAAGTTTCTTTTGAATCACCAACCAGCTCCCAAATAATGACTACAGAGACTTCTTATTAGTTATGAATGTTTAGCCTTATATTATGCTTGTCCCACTAGCTCTTATAACTTAACCTGTTTCTCTACATCCGTGTTTTGCCTCAGGGCTTTTTACCTGTCTTTCTGAATATCTTACTTTCGCTGCTTCTTGTGTCTGGCTACCTGGTGGCTGCCTGGCTTCTGGCCCTAGGCTTGTCCCTTTCTTTCTCCCTCATTCTCTTCCTTCCTTTTCTTCTGAACCTAGATTTATCCACCTACTTATCCTCCATGCCTTTCAGCCTGTCTATCCCCTTCCTACCTAGCATTGGCCATTCAGCTTTTTATCAGACCAATCAGGTGCCTTGGGCAAGCAAGGTAAAACAAAGGCAACACACCTTTACATAATTAGACAAATGCAGCAGAAACAAATTTAACACATCTTTGCCTAGTAAAAATTGTATTTTACCATAGCTAACCAGTGGACTTTAGCACCCAATAATACTGGTAAGTTTCAGGGGTGGGTAGCTAGCAAAAGGTTCTCTTAACAGCTAAGCCATTACTCTAGTCCCTATTCTTTCTTACCTCTCTTCCCTCCCACCTGCCCTCTCCTTTCCCCTCTCCTCCCTCCTGTCCCCCCACGCACAGATTCCACAGGAGAGAAAACATGCTCTCCTAGTCTTTGTGCGTCTGGCTTATTTCACTTAACATGATTATCTTTAGTTCCATTGATTTTCTTGGAGATGACACAATTTCTTTCTTCTATATGGCTGAATAAAACTCTATGTGTATATCATCATATTTTTCCATTCATCTACTGATAGGCACTTAGCTACAGTAACCTGGATGTCATGAATAATGCAGCAAAAATACGGGCATGACGGCATCTCTGAAGAAAAGGAACTGATTGTTTGGGGTGTATACTTTAAAGTGGTATAGCTTAATCTTTCAATTCTCAGTTCTAAATTCCCAGGAGAGAAAATATGATTGCATGAGTCTTAATTACTCATTGAACATAAGTCAAATCAGCTATAGTCAGGGGGCAAGATTATTGGGTACAAACATAACAGCCAAGCCCATGCTTTCTGGGTGCTGGGAGAGGAGTCCTAGAGAAGGACATTAACTTGCTAGCTACCGTACAAAGCATCTACTAAACTTACTTTTTGAGACACTAACTCTGTTTTGTGAAGAATACTCCTCTCTGGCTTTTATTTCTGATTTTCTCCCCCTTTTGTTTACTCTTTTCTTCCCATTCATGTATAATTTTTCAATCAATTTTTTCCTTGACATTCTTGTCCTTTATTGCTTTGTTTCTCTCTTTTGCCAAATTTCCTGGTGAATTCAAATACTGTGTGTAAAAGTATAATTCCCAAATCCATATATTAACCGTTTTCAAGTTCAGTACTAAGGAGGAAGAGAAAGTGGTGGTGATTACTGGGCCTGGAGGAGAAGGAAAATGAGGAGAATGAGCAGGAGGAGGAGGAGGGTGATAAGGAGGAAAACCTCTAGTTTAATATCTTCTGGGCTTTGAATTAATAGCTGGACTCCTTTTTTCCCCAATCCCTTCCTTGTGTTGGCTGCATGCTCCTGACGAAGGCATCACTGTCTTCTCGGGCATCCAGACTTGAAGGTTCAGAGGATCATCAGCCAAGAAAGACCACTTGAATCCTTGCACGTTTCCATGCCCTCTGCCTTTCTCCTCATTGAGCCCACTGCTCAAAACAGAGCATCCTCCAAGCCTCCTTCATTATCTTCCAGCCATCAGTCTCCATTCGTACTGAAAACCATTCATACATTCGTCTTCTCCACTCATGCTTTTGCACCTGTTCAAGAATTTCCAGCAGTTCCTCACTGCATGCTCAGTAAAGTGCATGCCTTCCTTGGCAGCTAGACGTTCCCCTGGTGCAACATTATCTTTCATTGACAATCAGCCAAGGCACACTCCAGTCTTCTCAAAGGTCCCATGCATTCCTTACTCTATGACTTTTTATGCACTTCTTAACAGTTTCCCATAAAAGGGAATTTTCCTTTCCCATGGTTTCAAGGATACTTTATTTTTGTATCTCTTTTATCTTGGAGGTATATCCTTTTGCTCCTAAATAGATCACACCTTACCAAAGTGTGAGAATGGGTATAGTCTGTGGTCTGTAGAAGACAGTTCAGACACTTCAAGGATATTTAATGAATAACTTCATGAAGAGTTATTATGGCTTGCTGTGCTGTTATTGCTACTAAGTCTTCTTGCATGCTTATTAGATATATGAGTGTAGACCTTTTAAATAGAATGCTAAGTAGGCACTGTGAAAACTGCATACTACCAAAGATCAAAATAATAAACTTCATTAATCAAGTACTGCTATATGATGTTTTGCCTGGATATGTTTGTGTATGATGTGTATGCCTGGTACACATGGAGTTGACAGGATGGAATTGGACCCCCTGGGACTGGAGTTCTAGTTAGTTGTGAGCCTGTCATGGGGGCTTGTTGTAATAATGAGCGGCAGGGCTGTGTCCCCGGCACCCGGCCGCCCGCATGGCTTATGTCCCAAAATAATTACATGGAAACTGTATTTTTTTAATCACTGTCTGGCCCATTAGTTTTAGCCTCTTATTGGCTAGCTCTTACATATTGATCTAACCCATTTCTAATATTTTATGTAATACCATAAGCTGGCTTACCAGAAAAGATCTTAACCTGCGTTTGTCTGGAATGGGAGAATCATGGCGACTCCTAACTTGGCTTCTTTCTCCCAACATTCTGTCTGTTTACTCCACCCACCTAAGGGCTGGCCTATAAATGGGCCAAGGCAGTATTTTTATTAAATAAAAGTAACTCCTCCATCAGGGGCTCTGAGAATTGAACCTGCATTCTCTGGAAGAGCAACAAGTGATCTTAACCGAGGAGCTAATTCTCTCGCCTTTGCCTGCATTTTAAGAACAATCTTCAACACACTCATTTGGGTTATAAAAAAGTCATTGATAGATGAAGAAATTAGTTTAGAGGCACATGCTAATCCTTATACAGTCATCTACAATATAATAAAGCAGATTTCTTTCCCATGATTACCACTGCTTTAATATATTACAGACCCCGCATTTGGGAATTAAACAAAAGCAGTGTCATCTATCTCGGGTTATTTCTGTCATATGGCCTCTGGGATGCGCCATTGACTTCACGCTTGGAAGCCAGAGTTGCCATCGGGGTTTAAAGCTAAAACCCTGTGGTTCCCTGTAGGGCCATTGTCCACTTGTGAATTTTGTCATACTACCAGCTAAAAATAAAATATATTCTGGTTTCTATTATTTCTTCTGAATTTCTTTTAGCAGCAAAACAAAATTTTCCTAACTTACAGGTGATGGTCTATGCTACAGAGTTAAATATTTTTCAGTTCCTTTATACAAGCTCTTGGGAATAGCTATTATAAAATAAGGCAGGGCACCTACCATTCAGCAGATGTCATGCATTAACCAATCTTCCTCAGCTGTCCTCTGGCAATTCTTTCTTTTTCTGGTAAGTTTAAACTACCTTTTGAAAAGTGCAATTTTTAGTTCATGAGACAGACAGTGACTAAATTTTGCCACTTTCTGCTCACCATTAAACAAGCATTTATTGCCATATCCTAAGCATTGTAGAGACTGGGCAGTTGTAAATCTGATAAATCTTCATGACTCTTTTATTGTAGACACAACAAAACTTATTATATAATGGGTTGGATGATGATAGGTACATCAGGGAAATATAAGGGAGAAGAGGAAGCCTAAAGGGTGCTTGCAATTTTTGAGAGGGTAACCAGGAGGGTGGCGATATTTGAGAGGGAACTGTTATAAATGAGGGAGGAAACACAGCAAGTGTAAGCAAGGGCATTTATGGGACGGCGACACCAGTCTAAAGCTTGGCTGTCGCGAGTAGTGCAGAGTTTTTCAAGCATATGCCAGGCATACAAACCAGGCATGGCTATGTTGCTGTGGTTAGGGATCCACTACAAGAGAAGGTAATCAGCTTAAGGTGAACATCAGTACGGATCTGTTCAGTGTTCACCTCGTCCCTTCCCTCCCCCCATGACCTCATTGTTAATCTCCTCTGCTTGGATTACCACTCTGACTGGGGTGGGCCCTGAATGCTGTTTAGCCTGTTTTCCATTGCTATAACAAAGTCCCCGAAGCAACTTATTTGTCAAATTGTTTCAGCTGGCTCGTTGTTCAGGAAGTATAAAATTGGGGGATGGTGTTTCTTCTGATGCTAGTCTTCTTGTTGGCAGTGTCCTTTGGTGATGAAAGGCACTGTAGACCAAGAGACATGAAGCCTGTGTGTTTGTATGTCTAGTCTCTCTTCCTCTTCTTAGACGTCCAACAGATTGAATCATGGAGGCTCCACCCTAATGTCCTTCTTGCCCCACCTCTTAAGCCAATATAGAGTGTGTGTGTGTGCCCAGTGGACATGTCACAGTGCACACAAGGAGGTCAGAAGACAGTTGTTAGGAGCTGGTTCTCTCTTTTCACCAAGTGGGTTCTTGGACTGAAGTCTGGCTCTGAGGTCTGTTGTCCAAGCTCCCTTATCTGTGGAGTTAGCTCACTGGCTCAAGTTTTCCATATACTTTAAAAACATCAAAATAGCAAAACAACAACTTCTAAAATTTTAATTTTATGAGTATAGGTGTTTTCCCTGCATGTATAGCTGTGTAGTATGTGTGTGCCTGGTGCCCTCAGAGATCAGAATAGGGTGATGGTTACAGATAATTTTGAGCCATCATGTAGGTGCTGGAAATTGAGTCTGGGTCCTCTAGAAAAGAAGCAAGTGCTCTTAACAGCTGGGCCATCTCTCCAGCTCTGAGTTTCCACCTTCTTAATATCTTACAGAGGGGATAAATTTCAGCATGACTTCTGGGGAACAAATTTATTCAAATTATGGATGATACTAAGCCTGAAAAACATGGCTTAAGAACCAGGCAGATGATTTCGGTAGCTCTATAGGCTGCACAATTTTTTAACTTGTTCTCTCACTGTGAAGGGCAGTATCGGTAATCTCATGCAGTCAGAGACTTTCTGCTTTCTCCTGCAGTAAGTGTATGCATGGTCCTGAGATTTGCAAACTGTTGTTGCACAGACACCTAAAGCATTAAGCCTAAGAAAAGAGGTGTTTTGTCTTATAATTTTTATTACATTTATTTAGTTTGGATAGAGGGTTGTATATGTGCCACAGTATATGTGGTGTGGTGGTGGCTGTAGTGGAGGTGGTGACTGTGTGTGTGTGTGTGTGTGTGTGTGTGTGTAAGTCAGAAGATAACTTGGGCATGTTGGATCTCTCCTTTTATCCTGTGGGTTCTGGGGAATCACACTCGTGTGGTCAGGTTTGACAGAAGTGCTTTTCCCACTGAGCCAAAGAGGTTTGTCTAATGTCACCAACTTGTGCTTTCACTCTCTCAAGACAGTGCAGTGTAGTAACAGATTCATAACTAACATTGAGCCTTATGCAAAAGTTTCAGAGGTTATTACACTCGCATTCAACAAACAGGGAAACTGCAGTGGGCCCTTCTATGCCACAGCTCAAATAGTAATACAACAACGGGCTTCAAATCCTGCAACCCACACTGTGGCTACAGGCTTTAAATTTCCTAAGAATCTTTTCCTTATGCTTCTGTGTTCTCTTGGCTTTCATTAGCACCTTCAATAAGAACAAAGCATCAAGCATTTAACTAACAGACCCTTGAAAGCAGGTGCTACATTTATTCTTGATCACTTGAATTCCTCGGGGTGACTGGCACTCCTTGGTTCATAAAAATAAAGCTTTAAAAGGAAACCATGGTTTCTTAAATAAAGACAAAGAGATTTTTGAGTTCTCAAGAGGTCATGGTGAGTTACCAGCAACTGAAAATAGCATTGTAAGATCAGAATTGTTGGAAGGGGGCCGCTAGTTAGTTCCCAGCCGTTTAGCCCCGAAATAATCGCACAGAAACTGTATTAATTAAATTGCTGTTTGGCCCATTAGCTCTAGCTTCTTATTAGCTAACTCTTACATATTAATTTAACCAATTTCTATTAATTTGTGTATCACCACAAGGTTGTGGCCTACCAGCAAATTTTCACCACAACTATCTCCAGTGGTGGTTCCATGATGTCTCTCTGACTCCGTCCTTCTTCCTCCCAGCATTCAGCTTAATTTTCCCTGCCTACCTAAGTTCTGCCCTCTCAACAGGCCAAGTCAGTTTTCTTTATTTATTAATGGTAATCACAGCACACAGAGGGAACTCCCACACCAGATAGTACCTGGGGATGGAGCTCAGTGGCACAGCAATTTTTGCATCAGATGCCAACAGAAGACCATTTAAAAAGTCATACAAATTCTCTCTGCAGTTCATTTAGAGTTTAGATCCAATTGAAGTTTGCTACATTAGATGGACAGGAAAGCTAAAATTAGGCCAGCTATATTGTTTTAGAACCAAATGAGTATTGATCATGGCCAACTGTGGCTTAGCATGAATTTAGAATTATAATAATGTAATGTGTTGAGGTTGTTTCAAGTTCAGATTTAGGAGTTACCAGAGGAGATATTTCTATAATGAAACTATGCTGTAATCAAATCATCAACTTAGATATTTGCCAGTATTTTTGAAAGCTATAAATTTTAATATGAACTTGGTATAATAGCTTTCTTTGCTAGTCTGAAAAAGAAAACACCAGTCATGAAAGATTATAACTTCTTATAGGGATCCATTAATTTTTAGATGGAAAAACTATATAATAGGTCAATTATGTCAAATTTCAAAGAGTCATTTTGTTTTATATATAATGAAAATATGTGTTGTTCGAGAAAGTAAAAACAGGGAGCTGGCTTTTGATTATAAAATCTCTCTTGAGCTGGGTGGTGGTAGTGCATACCTTTAATCCAAGCACTCGGGAGGGAGGCAGAGGCAGAGGTAGGCAGACCTCTGAGTTTGAAGTCACCCTGATCTACAGAGCGAGTTCCAGGACAGTCAGGGATACAGACACAGAGAAACTCTGTCTCGAAAAGCAAAACAAAACAAATATCTCTTTGTTTGGGAATTTATTTAACAGGTGACATTGTGGTCTACTGTAAGTCCTATTGATCGTGTGTGCCCACATCATACATTTTATGTTGTGGGGCACTAAAGCACAGGGCTTCCTCAGCCTGAGTCGGGGCCTCTAGGCAACTCTCGGCTTCCCACTTACTAGCTGACTAATCTCAGACAAGACATTTAGTGTCTTTGTGCCCCAGCTGGGAAAACAGTGGGGTAATAATAGTACATACCTTGTGGGTCATATGAAGAATGGATGAGTTGACACATAGTAATGTCGTTAGAACAGGGACTGGCACGTGTAAATGTTTAGTAAATGTTAGCTGGTATTTTAATGTGTCATAAAGCGTGGGACGATGACTCATCTAGTGGAATATAGTACTAGATACTATTTTTGCACTTTGATTAGACATCATCGATTTTTTTTTCTCAAAAAAGAATTTAGTGTGCTTTTTGTTTGAGCACACAGGAAGCACAGAGAGTTGGCTCCTGTGAGTGAAACTGACCCATTTAGTGCCTGGAATCAGAGGAAACGTCAGTGTGAGCAGACACTAGGAGTAGACCAATCAGACATTCCTCTTCTTAATTTTTAAAATCTTTTTTTTTCCTCACGGGAATTTATAGTAGGTATTTGATGTAGACCCTTAATTATACCTAATTAGGGTTTTATACACTTTCTTACGCCCATGTAAAATCTTTATACTTCTCACTTTCCTTGCAGAAGAATAAAACAACCCCTCCCGGCCGGGCGGTGGTGGCGCACGCCTTTAATCCCAGCACTTGGGAGGCAGACGCAGGCGGATCTCTGTGAGTTCGAGACCAGCCTGGTCTACAAGAGCTAGTTCCAGGACAGGCTCCAAAACCACAGAGAAACCCTGTCTCGAAAAACCAAAAAAAAAAAAAAAACAACAACCCCTCCCCCCAGGAAATTACCACAATGAATTGTTATATTATGCCAGGTATTTTTTTTTTCCTTCCAAGAGACCATCTGCTCCTGGATAGCCAACTGGGTGCCCTGCATTAATGAATGTGATTATGTAAAATTTCTTACTGACGTCCATGATTCAGAATCTGATGCTCTCCACACCAGTTTGTAACTACAAATGGCTGTAATGGCAGGCGCATTTTGTTCAGTCTAGCTTCGAGACATTACTCCCGAAGTTACTTTGATTCGTAAAGCTACCAAGACACTAAAGGGGTGAGGGATCCTTTATTCAGTTGAAACTAACGCATCACACCGGATGCAGGTGTGTTTGCCTTCAGCGTCCTCAGCCTCAGGTTGTGGACGGCACGGGAGGGTGGAGCTCTTACAACCTGCTTATCGCAGCGTGCGCGTGTCTGTGGGCGTCGGAGCACGCGCAGGACACCCAGGGACCCACTTTTCTAGTCTCACCTCAAAGGCTGTCAACTCTGCGGTCCCTCCTTCGGCGCACAACCCCGCCTCTCTCATCCACTCGCACGCCCCGCCCCTAGAGCGGAAACGCCGTACTGCAATTGGCCACCTCTCCTCTCACTCCGACTGCACAGCCAATGCCTGGAATCCTGGGGGAGGTTAGCGCGGCCAATCGGGGTGCTCGCAGCGGCAGGAGCCGGGTCCGGACCGCCCGGAGGCGGGGCCGGGGGCGGGGCGCCAGCCCGGGATTAGTTGCCATTCCGAGTGAGAAGCGGGTCGAGGTGGCGGCGGCGGCGGCGGCGGCAGCGGCGTTTGCGGTGGCGCGGGCTTCGCGCAGCGCGAGGCGCCTCGAGGCCCTTTTCTCTCCTCGGAGGCCAGAGTCGCGGCGCCACCCGCGGCCGCCGGGTCCTGTCGCGCGGGCGACCCCCTGCGGGGGCTGAGGAGCCGCGGGAGCCCGGCGAGTGCCCTGTCAGCGCGATGCCCGGGGCGGCGGCGGCCATGGGCTCGACGCGGGCCGGGCCGTGAGCGCCCCGCCGAGCACCGCCGGGCGGTTGGGGCCGTTGGACGTTGGCCGTCGCGGCGTCCCCTCCCCCTCGGCGGCGGGGTGCGCGTCGGAAAGGGAGCCCCGCGGCTCCGCCCCTCGCCTCCCCTCCCCCGTACACATCGCACGCACCGCGGCGCCGGTCTCACACGCTCGCGCGCTCGCCCGCCCGCGGAGCCACCATGTCCACCGCGTCCTCCAGTTCCTCTCAGACCCCTCACCCCGCGCCGCAGAGGATGCGGCGCAGCACCGCGGGCTCCCCGCCCGCCGCTGGCGGCAGCGGGACAGGACCGGCCGGGAGCTGCGCCCCCGCTGCGGGAGCGGGTCGGCTGCTGCAGCCCATCCGCGCCACCGTGCCCTACCAGCTCCTGCGGGGCAGCCAGCACAGCCCCACGCGCCCGGCCGCCGCCGCTGCCGCCGCCACGCTCGCCGGTCTCCCCGGGTCCGGCGCGGCCCGCGGCCCCAGCCCGTCTAGCCCGACTCCACCGCCGGTCGCTGCCCCGGCTGAGCAGGCGCCTCGCGCCAAGGGCCGCCCGAGACGGTCCCCCGAGAACCAGCGGAGGAGCAGCTCACCTGAGAGACGGAGTCCCGGCTCGCCCGTGTGCAGAGGTAGCGAGCCCAACCCTCCCGTCCTCCCGGGCTGCGTCTCCCCGACGGTGCCCTGCGTGGAAACTTCAGCCTCTCCGGGCTTCTGTTTGCTAGTGCATTACTGAAGGTGTGAAAGTGGCTTTGGGAATCTCACCCCCCTGAGGTCGCTGCAGGGCTTGGAGGAGCGACCTGAAAATCAACTTTAATCTGACCCTCACACCGCCCCTCCGATTTTATCTTGCATCCCTGGTCTGCAAGGAAAAGTGTTTCGGTTTAATAGCTTCTTAGCTTTCTGTGTTTGTAGGGGTAGGAGTTGCTGGGTGAAACCCTTAAACAGGCACACAAACTCTCTAGCGGCGGATAAGGTGGTACTAGGAATCTCTGCAGCCTTTGTGCTTTCCCACGAAGTTCTAGTCAGTAGTATGCGTTGCTTGTTTTGTGTTTTGGAGGATTGATGGCGTTAGTTACGGCGCAGGCTATCCTTTACATGTGTAGAGGAGACAGTTTTGAATGTGCACCTGAAGTGTATAGGGTCAACCCACCCTCTCCTCTGTGTTATATAGCCATGCATTAGATCGCTACTACACTACAAAAGGCTTACTGCCCAAAAGGTGATTTTCATAGAGAATTTCTTGAAGCCTGTTTGCGGAGTGTGTTTACTTTTTCCTTCCATCCTTAAGTATACTTAGCAGTTCAGCTGAACTGTGTAGGGCTCTCAAGTTTCTTTTTTGTTATGTGTCAAAGGTAATGGTGAGTGGGTGGATGCTGTGGACTCTCCTTAATGTTTTCTGTTTGGATTTGGTTTTGTTTATGTCGAGGGACATAGTGCATGATCTAGATGAGTCCTGGGGGAGAGAAGAAAATTAGGCATAACAGGGACGTAAGGCCATAAGGGAGAGTCAAGTATTAATATTCTGAGATACCAGCTTAGAGCTGCAGTTGCTGCCGCTACCTTGTGGAAGGAAGGAATCATACGGAGTAGGGTAAGACAACAACAACAAAACCTACTCAGAAGGAAAACATTACCAAGCTCCATACAATGTTTAGGTGGTATGTGGATTTTTTGCATAAGATGGACGTTCTAAAGTGTTTAGAGTTGGAGAAAGTGATTGCAATAGGATAGATCAATGTTTAGGTATTTTTGCTTTATTTAGACCTGTGATTAGCGTGCTGCTAAAGCACTTGCTTTAGAGCACTTGATGGAAAGCCCCTGTGTGGGATGAAGTGCCACGGAATAAGTGCAGGAGCACAAGAAGCACATCCTGTAATCTGTATGCTGGGAGGAATTTGCTCCCCCTCTACTCCCCCAGGTCAAGCCAGCTGCTGCAGAAACTGACATCCTCCAGCAAATCCTGAATGAATGAATGAAAACAACGTGATCGCCCTAATAATGACCACAACTGAACACACATCTCTGGCTGTATTTTATAGAAAAGTCCACCATTTTCTAACAGATTAATGCCATATGCAACTGCCTTGCACAGTTTCTGGGGCTGCTTTAAATGAGAGGTTACAGAAGAAAAGAAGGCAGTAGTCATAGACATTTTTCAATGATTTGGCTTTAACGGTTTGTTAATGGAGTTTGGGGATTTTCTTTCAGAGAACAACGTAAAAAAATAAGAATTGTAGATTGTGTGCAGAGAATTTTGTGGGCAGAGTTAGAGAAGTTTTGGCAATTGCTGCATCAGTATAATGGCCACCTTCCCTTTTGTTGATAAACAGTAACATCTTACCATAGATAATAGTACAACTTGTTTTTCTACATCCCTCGAAAGCCCTAATTGCTTAAGAATTACATGCCCCATCATGAAGTAGTTTTAATGAAATTTGTGATCAGGCTTAAATTCTACTCTTTGTTGTAAAACGGCACATCAGAGTTTAATGCAATTTTAATGCAATCATGATGAAAACACTTAGTTCTGAGTCCGGTTGTGCAATAAGCAGATTTGCAGGGTCAAAGCTTGTGCTGGGAATTGAAGGGCTTTTTCTGCTGTTTATAACATCAGGTGTTTCTGTCAGTTTCTCGCACTGAAGGGATTATTGAATACAGGCTCTTGTGCTCCTGGTTCCTTGATTGTATTGCCCTATGTTACTTGTTCATATTCTGCCTTGTTCCTCGCCATCCTTATTGAAACTACAACATGTAACTAATAGGTTCTGTTTAGCTGCTTAAAAATCTATCCTGTGACTTGAAATTTCAATTAGTTTCTTTTGAATTCACTAAGGTTCTGACTTCAGTGGGTTTTAGTTTCCACTGACCAAAGCGCCTGCTGCTGTTCCTGCTGCTGCAGACACTGACATCACTCTGCTGCATGAATGAAAAACAACAGCGTGCTCCTTCCTCGGCTCTTCTGTCCTTCCTTTTTCTGCACATTTTAAGGTGTGGGGATAGACATTGTACTATTGAAACTACACAAAAAATATTTAAGTAGGTGGTGACTGAAGGGGTATATATTTCATGTAGATATGTTGTTTATGGAAAGCTTTAAAAGCTACGGGCATTTGGGTTGTAGGTGATAACTAAAAATTCAGAATTTTATTCATCTCTTGTCTGATTATGAAGGAAAATAGAGAAACTTAAGTTTTCTGATTCTTTTTATCAAGAAATGTGAACAGAATTTTGAACACATAATGTCAGTATTTTTCTCATATACACTCTTAGCATGCATATTTATGGGGTTAAGGCTAGAGCAATAAAGTTGATACTTAGAAACCTGAGGAAAACTGAATTCTGTAAATAGAAACAATCAGTTTTAAAATTTATCACATTAATATATAAGATCCAGCAGAAAGATAATAATTCCCTTTAATTTTGGACCATAGCTTTAGATAACTTAAGTGGTTACTATAACAGAAGATGCGTAGACCTGCTAACATCATGCTTTATTTAAAAAATATGGATATTTACAAATTGAAAGTTGTTTTTTGTTGGTGTTCCTGGATCATCCTCATTTTGTATGTTTTTCTTTCCTGGGTATTCTAAAACTTCAAGGTTTACTATTTATATTCACTTCTGTTCTATTAGCAAAATGTCATCCTTCCCCTTGTTTGGTTCTGAAAGGTTTGAAGTGGTGAATGACAAGCTACTGAATGCATCATTTGGCTCCCTGTGATGTGTTTGTAATAGATGTAAAATCATAAAGTATTATGCAAATAATTATTTTTTGTCATGGTAATAACAAACTCTACCTTTGAGATAAGTAGAACAATTCAAATGAGACTAAAATGCAATGCTAGAGTTAAAACTAGTGATCTAAAGAAAACACAAAGCAGAAACCAGGGATTTAAACACTAAACACAAAGCTAGTAGGTAGCATGTGGAAATCTCACACACACATGTGTGTTGTGTGCGTAAATATCCACCATTAAATAATTATAGGTTATAAAAAAATTAAAATTATTGTATTAGAGTACGCTAGTTGGAAAACCCTGCTTATGTTTATTTTACCAAATCTAGTAACAGAAGTTCTGACGATCCTGTAACTTTCTAGTTCCTTCTATGAAAAATAGTGTGTTAATCTTTTATTTAACCTTCCAGATTTATTTAGGCCTCATACTCCTCTAAGAGATTGGCAACCCTACAGTGAAATTTGATCAGATGTATTTTCCTCAGGAATCTTGAAAAATCTCTTGTCTTATACATAAAGAAATTATGCCTATTATTAAAAGATAATACAAAGCCAATAAGCATAGAATGTTTAACTGTAGCACTATATTAATGTATATATGTGTGCTTAACCATTTGATTTGCTTTAAGTTTTTTAGTTTTTTGTTAATTTCCCTTTTTGAGTCTTTTTTTTTCCCCCAAGACAGGGATTCTCTGTAGCTTTGGAGCCTTTCCTGGAACTAGCTCTTGTAGATCAGGCAGGCCTCGAACTCACAGAGATCCACCTGCCTCTTCTTCCTGAGTGCTGGGATTAAAGGCGTGCCCGGCCTAGAGTCATTTTGATACTGTCCTTAGTTGTGAAATACAAACATTTTGATAAGTTTTTCTCTGTCAGAAATATTCTTCAGTATTCTTTTTGAAAGTTAATTATCTGACTAAAATTCTTAGAGATTGAGGTTCTCTGCACTCCGTTCCCCATTTAAAATTTACTTTCCCAGAGTCCTTATCGGAGGTTACTTCTAAACTTTCCTGAATAGAGTGAAAGTATACTAAGCTATAAGTTTCCAGGATTCCAAATTCTGATTTGGGGGAAGATTTTTAATCTCTTAGAATTGAACTAAATAGTGTTAATTAATGGCACTGATATTTTCTCTCCCTGTCAGTTACTTTATGGTGCATAAGATGTCAAAATCAGTTGTATGAGTAGCAGAGGTTATTTAATCAATCTACTTTATGTTCAAAGATTGTGCTTTTCCCAAACACATTACTCTGAATACCTAAGGTGTATAAAGTAGATTAATGACTTTTTATCTATATATAAAGTTTTATGTGTGGTTATTGAATTGAAAATCATCTTATTAATTGAAGTAATTTTTTCAAAAGAATAATTGATTCTGGTTTACATTTTTGGAAGACCTTTTTTACATTGGAGAAATACTGAAAGGTAATGGCATTCTTCTGATTATTTGTGCTAATGTGGGCTGCATTTGAACTAAAGAAACAAAGCTTAGCTCCATGTCACAAATTAAATAAATGTAAACAAAAAACAACATTCAAATTAAGTGTAAAATTTAAAAAGAAAATATAAAGTTCAGTTTTACCAAAACTTTCACTTGCAGCTAATACTGTGTCAAGTGTATATGACCGATGACTCTGGGTTTTAATTTTAGTTCAGTTTTCTTTCCAGAGCTTAGACTTCTCATACCCCACCCAGATAGGCTTTTCTATAGCTCCTGTCCTGGACCTGTGCCTAGTATGTTTTTGCTTGTCTTCAGTATGTATTTCTGTTCTGTTAAATGTCTAAGAAACCAAGTGTTTTACAGCCTTTCTTTGTGTCCAACATATTATTTATTTAAAAAAAAAAGTTGAGCTGATCTAATGTATGGTCTCTTAATTGGTCTGCTAAAATTAAACTGAAGAAAGAGAATACTGCTCATTTACTGATAAAAGTCTAGGGAATTGATAAATGACCAAAACTATCAAACTTTCCCTTACCCTTTATCTGGACCCCTAGAAATGACCAGAACCTAATTAATTTTTTCTGGCAATTTAGAAAATATTTGCATTTATTCTGCAGAATAAATTTTAATAGGTTAGTGTTAAGTCTGAAATATCTAAAGATATTATTTATGGACAAATTATAGAAAAATACCTACCGCAAATCTTGTTTTTATAGAAACAGATATGACTGATACCTTTATCACTGTGGTTTTCGTGAATGGTGTTGAGGCGAATAGCAGGAGGAGGCAAGTTCACGAATACTTGGTGACTTCTTTGTATTATCCTGTCTTTGGTTGCTGTAGATAGAAAGGAAGAAAACAGGGTGACTATTTGGCAAGCTACGTATACTTTGAAATTCACCAATAAAATGGGTGTAGAATTCTGTTCTTTTAATTATAGATTAAATGTTGACTCCACAGTTGATGAACTGCTGGGATTTTTCTAGCTAAAAGAATGACAAAGAAATGGATTTTCTTTTGTGTTTCCATGGCACTCTTCCTTGGTGCTGGGACATGCACTTAGAAGAGGTTTGACTGTAACTAAAATAGAATATGGAAGGATAGCCACTTTCTCTGCTTGCTTCTTACAGGGGAGGGGGCACTCACACGTGCGCATGGGGGAGTCAGAGATTGTACCTTGTTCCTGGGGCTCAGGGTTATGAAGTTATTATAGCTGGTTGCATTTACATGTAACAATCTATGCTGTCTCTTGAGTCACATTATATTGTGCAGAATGCTTTTCGCCTTTCACAGATGTTTAGATTAGTTATAAATGGTGGTGATCTGACTTGACTGCTGCCTAAGGAATTGCTAAGCAGGTACTGGTCTCAAGTAATTGTCTCAGTAGCTTGAATCAGCCTTCCTGGGAGCCAACAGCTGCGCTTGCAATGTGACTTTGAGCCCCACATATATAATTTAACGGAGTACTACCATGTTGCACCTTAATTATGACTTGTCCAAATTAAGAAGGAGTTGAAGATAGTGAAACCATAGTAGTTTGGCAAGGTTAGTGTTCAAGATTATCTGCCAAGTTATTGGAATTAAGTAATTCACCAGTCATGAAGCAGTATTTCATAACAGAAAACTAAAAAAAAGCACTGCTACTTGCTGTCTGGCTGAAGGTCAAAACCATCAACAACTAATAGTAATAAGTAATATTTTCTTATCCACTATGGTCATGGGGAAACTTTTTGAAGAGTTCATCAGCTGATTTTTATCTTTTCTACTCTTAGAAAAACCATAAGCTAATACACTTAGAGAATAATTTAATCGACAGGGTCACCCTGTATAGTTTAGAGTAGTTCAAGCTGGCCAACTTCCTGATTCAAGTTCCCAAGTTATGCTGTACCATACCCACTCTGCTCTTCCTAAGAATCTTTAGTCACTGACTATAGTTGTACATTTACAAAGCATTCTTTCAAATGTCTGAACAGTGGAGCGGCCCAGGGGGTTACTTTAAAGTTACCACTCTGTTTATATAATTTTTCTTTTATTTTTGAAACTGAGAATAGCTTCATCCAATGGCTTCTATAATATTTCTGGATCTACTGCATATCATTGCATATACATAATGTTTTTCTGTAGTTTGACTTAGGGTGATGTCAATGGCCCTTATGTGCTCCAGACACACATGCATTTTGTTGTAGAAGTCTGAATTGTTTTTGAACGTGGTTTCTTGTGTAGTGTTGTAGAATGTGCAGCAATACTTAATGATGTCTTTTGACTATTGAAATGAACATGGCTTGGCTTTGCCTAAAATACCTGCTGCTACTGAGTAAGAAAGGGAGATATAAGCCTTTTTCTATAGTACCATTTATGTGCTGTCTTAGGTGAGTGCTCAATGTTATTTTCATTTCTTATACTCAGAATTTATGTATTTTATTTTTATTCCCTTGTAGTTTTTATTTTAAAGTAATATTAGCATTAGAGCCTTCACCTTTGCTCTTTGCTTATGTTCATTTTTAAGATGATTGCTGTGTTTTCACTTTTTAAGCCATGTGACCAAAAGTTAGCATCTTTATGAAGATAACTATTATTTAAGGATTAAATTTTACACCTAATATATGAAAGAATAAACAGATGCTTAGTAAACCATATTTTGTGTGCCACTCTTTTCTAATGTTGCAGAAAGAGTATTGAAGAAAAGTGTATGGCCACTGAATATAATCATGTAAGCATCTGAAAATTTAAATAGGTATTTAGGAAATAGGAAGATTCAGAAATTCATGAAGTAAACTATTGTTTTATATTTATTAAAAATACTCCATTCGTAAAAATATATAAAGAAAGTAAATATACAGTATAGTTTGCATGTTTGATCCACATTACTAATCTACATAATTATATTATTTATATGGAATATAACTAAATAAAATAATTAATAAAATTATGTAGCTGTTTGCAACTCCTTGGCAGTTTAGCTGTGGTTATGACTTTTCTATATCTCTGTATGCAAGGTAATTCTTGTGGATATGTGTGCTTTACCTAATACACCTATTATTTTTAGCATTACAGTATGTAGCGTGGTATCTAATACTTAAAAGGCCTTACAGTAAATATTAGTTAAAATTCACATACAGGATTTACAGAGATTTCTGCTTGAACTATATAAATACACATATATGTACACTAAGAGACAAGTATGCATACCCTGGAGTTAAGTCACTGAAGAATGATCACAAGGACATGAAATCTTATAAATATGTGATAGATTAAATTTAATAGATTGTTTATGCTGCCCCTTTCATATAATTAGCTGTTTTTGGTCTTTGTTTGGGGCCTGACATTCAGTGGCTGTGGTTAAGCTTGAAAAAACATGGATTTATATCTTTGTATAATGTGGAGGATCTAATGTTGGCTGTAGAAATAGTTGGAACAAAAATGAATTTTACAGAAGTGTTTATTTTTAGAAAGACATAATACAGAGTGAGGTTGGGTTTTTTTGGTATAACATACAGTGTTTAGACATAACTATGCATGTTTTTAGTCGTAGATACATAGTGTGAAATGTACTAAAATGACTTTAAAGTAGTCGCTTACAGAGTCACTTAAAAGACTAACATGAACCATTACTTAAATGGACCTTGACCTTGAGACAATTCCGGAAGAAGCCAAGTCTGAAATGTAAAGATAAATTTTTTTTGTAATTTTTTTTGATACATATACTAATTATCTTTTTGGTCCCTTTCTTTCCACCTCCACTCCTCAAATTCATGGCTTGTTTTCCTTTTATTGTTACAAACATAACACTTGTGTATATAGAAATGCATGACAATATAAATACAACCTATCAAGTACATTTAGTGTTGCTTATATGTATATGATTTCAGGGTTGAGCACCTGTTATTGGATAGCCAATTAGGGTGCTCATTCCTGGGGAAAACTAATTTTCTTCTTCTTCAGCAATCATTTAGAATTCTGCCAAGTGGATTTTTATCTATTGAGATTTCATGGAATAAGCACCAAATTTATTATATTTCCAGTAATTTAACACCTCAAGATCAGTGTGCTCTTTCAGTTAGAAATTGAAATGTAGTATTTCTAAAAACTCATATATGGAGAATGTGAGTTATATATTAATTTGTGTATATTATGATGAAAACTTAAATTGTCAGGCAGGTTTTCAGGTGGTTATTTGCTTTACTTATGTGTAAGCAAAATAATTTAATTTACCAAAATATTTACACAAACTATTTAAGAAGTCAGTCACACAAGGTTTATCTGAGGTTGTTAAAACATATTACTGACTAGTGTAATTTCTCTTTGCTGAATAACTATTCTGACATTTAACAAAATTAGCTAATACCCAAGTATTAGCTGTTCTAAATATGAAAATATCATTTCCATTACGTCCCTACTTTGAGTTTTAAAGTTCTTAGAAATTTGGTATTCAAATAACTCCTAAAAAGGAAAGAACTGTTGTACTAATTGTTTTTCACTCTTCTTGTGAGAAGATGTGTTTATTTTATGTAAATATTCCAAGCTCTGTTCTAGAATGTTTTGTTCTTATCAAACAAACAAAATTTCCTAATGCTGTTCCTAAGCAGCCGTAGGGAGTAGTCCTCCTTCCTTGGGAAAAAACTTGTAGAAGCCCTTGTATTCTTATCACTCTCAGGAAGACAAAACAACGAGTAAACATTTGCAGGAATGCATGCTTTTATTTTTAGTCATATATTCCTAGAGGGTGATTTTTTTCTTTTACATGAAGCTTCCGAGGTTGGGCATAGAGAGGAGGGAGTAGGAGAGGAGAATGGGGTTGCACACACACGTGTCTGTGCTTTCAAGATCACACTCCTTTCTCAGCAGTCACAAGATAACGAAAAGTTCCCGGTACTCAGTCCACATAGAGGCTTATGATCATCTTTTTTTTTTTTTTTTTTTTTTTTTTGTGGTGCCTTAATTTTAGTATACAAGTAGTATGACTTAAATTTTTCCCACTCACACAACATAAAATCAGTGGAGACCCAACTAGACAGAGTTTTGAAGTTCTTCCTTGTGATTATGGGGTAATTTACTAACTTATGTCATTACAACTATGTTTCTTTCCTGGAGGGATGCTTGAAATGTTGAGCCTGTGGACTAAACTGCTTACTTAAAGTTGATAAGAAATAGGTTTGTTGATTTGGTTTGGAGAAAAATTTAGTTTCAATCTGAATCATTAAACACAATTTGAATTCAAATTGTCTATAATTTATTACTTTTTAAAAACGTATTTTTTTATGTGTATAGATATTTTGTCCTGCATGTATATATCCCTGTGCCGCACAGTGCTTGGTGCCCATGGAGGCCAGAAGAGGGTGTCAGATCCCCTGGGACTGGAGTTACAGATAGTTGTAAGCTGGCATGTGGGTGCTGGGAATCAAACTCAGATGTTCTTCACCATTGAGCGTCTTTCCAGCCTATTTATTATTCTTAACAAATGCATCATACTTTTCTGTTAGAGCCTTTATAATTAGCGAGTTCAAAATTGTGTTTTTACATTCAAAATTGAAACAAACTTTGAAAAGTGTACTTATAAGCTAGACATGGCAATGTATGCTGGTAATATTAGTGCTCAGAGACCGCGACAGGAGGGCAGAGATCTTAGAGCCAGTCAGAGCAAGAGACCCTGCGGGAATTTAAGGTAAAAATGTAGGGCTTGAGAAATGGCTCAGAAGCTGAGTGCCTGCTGCTCTTGCAGTTACAGGACTTACATTCCTAGCACCCAGGTCTTTGTGACCCCCTCATCTGGCTTCTGAAGGCAACCATAGGCAGATGGGCACACCAACCACAAGAAGTAAATCTTTAGAAAGTATGTGTGGCATTTCTGTGGACTAGAGTGGTCATTTTTAGAGGTAGAACTTGTTAATAGCAGATTAAAACTGATATCCCTATATTCTACAAACTTAAAAATCTAAATATTTTAAAGAAGATTTGTTAGTGCTTTTTTTCTTAGACCTATGTTTTCACAGAGTAGAACACACCATACTCTTTTAGCATGGAAATTAATGTTCAGTTTAGATGCTTTGAAAAAGTAGACTATTGTTTTATGATACTGGGAGAATAAATAATTTAATAAAATTTTAACTATATATAGTTAGACAATTGAATTATGCTTTAATGATTTACTTGTACAGAGATATGATTTAGAAATACAGTTATCAAGATCAGAATATTGAATGATTAAAGTTTAGATTCAGAGACTTGATGTGGGAATGATTAAATGGTTTCTTTGTTGGTACTATGGAGCATAGTCTTGGTAGACGTTCAGACTTAAGAGTATTGGATGATGATAATTATTATTATTTTACTTTGTGTAGTGAGGAGGCGAGCAGGCCTGCTTTTCGTCCTGTCCGGCTCCCACACAGCTAGCTTTACCTGAAATAATTACATGGAAACTGTATTCATTTAAATACTGCCTGGCTCATTGTATCTAGCCTCTTCTTGGCTAACTTTCATATATTGCTTTAACCCATATCTAGTAATCTGTGTATCACCACGGGGTTGTGGCTTACCAGGAAGCTTCTAACCCACATCTATCTCGGGCCGGAGCTTCATGGCGGTTTCCTGACTCTGTTTTCTTTCTCCCAGAATTCTGTTCTGTCTTCCCCACCTACCTATGTTCTGACCTATCAGGCCAAGCAGTTTTCTTTATTAATTAACCAATAAAACAACAGATAGATAGAATACCCTCCTACATCAACTTTGGGCCAGCATAAAGCTTGGCTTTTCCTTCTATCTTATTTCTCCCTCTGATTACTATATATTATTCCATCTCAGAATTCTCTTTGGTCTGTGAGTCTTTTTTCCCTTGCCTATTAGAGGTCTAGAGGTCCCCTCAATAGATCCCAACTATTTCCTGTTGAACTATAGACTGCTTAGTACTCTTAGGTCTTTCCCTGCCATTAGATTTTTATTTTGCTATTTTTCTACAATTAAGTATAGTCTATCTTTAGAAGAAAAAAAATGTGATTTTTTTTTTTTTTTTTTTTTTTTGTAAAAAGATTTCTTAGTTACGGTTAATAAGAAATAAAGTCCATTATGTTTAGCTTGGCGTAAAAGACTCACTCATCTTAATGTATCCATTTTGTACTTGTATTCCTACTAGCTTGAACTCACTGTTTTGTTTTGTTTTTTTTTAAAATATTTTTGTTTTCTTAAGGATATGTTAGTATTCTTTGTAACTCTTTGCCTTGGATTCATGGTCTCTTTCAGGAATGTCTCTTTCTCTAATATATGTGTGTTTTTGCTGAAAACTCCTGAATTCTTTGCAAAGTAGTCCTTCAGATAATCTCAACTTTTTCAGGTTGAGATAATTGTTATTCCTCTATGTTATTTAAGCACCATATACATGTCTTTATGTTATGTTGAAGCTATTTAAGGAACATGTGTTCTTACTTAAAATGTCAGGGTTTTTTAGAGTAGGAATTTAGTCACTTTTGTATGTCACTGCCCACCAAATATATTCCGCTATTTGAATGTTTTAATGTTGTATCAGCTTGTTTGAAATTTTACTAAAGATTCTTTTGAGTTGACAATTACTTTTAACTTTTTAAAATTTATTTTATTGAGCTATACATTTTTATCTGCTCTCCTCCCTTCCTCTCCCCTCCAACCCTCTCCCATGTCCCATGCTGTTGTTGGAGCTGCGGGCTGTGTTCCTGCCGCCCCAGCTCCTGGTCGCCTGGCTAGCTTATGTCCCAAAATAACGACACACAAACTGTATTCTTTTAAACACTGCTTGGCCCATTATAGCTAGCCTCTTCTCGGCTAACTCTCGCACCTGGACTAGTCCATTTCTAATAATGTGTGTAGCGCCCCAAGGTGCGCTTACTGGGAAGATTCTAGCCTACGTCCATCCTGGGTCGGAGCTTCATCACATCTGCCCTGGCGATGAGCTGCATTGTGTCTGTCTCTGAGAGGACCTGCCCTGCATCTGAGCTCACTTCCTCTTCCTCCCATCATTCTGTTCTGTTTACTCCACCCACCTATGTTCTAACCTATGAGGGCCAAGCAGTTTCTTTATTTTTTAACCAATGACCTTCCTCCATTACCATGCTCTCAATTTACTCAGGAGATCTTGTATTTTTCCATTTCCCATGTAGATTAGGTCCATGTAAGGACATTGAGACTTGTTATATGTGTATGACTTAATTCAATTATATTCTTTCCCTTGTGCTACTTAGATGAAAACAGAGTACTAAGAGATTGGATGTTTTCTTAAAAGTAGGAGGGAATGATGAATATAATCCTTTTTGAATAGAAAGTGCTGGTCTTTCAGTAAGATATTAAGCATTTGAAAATAGAACCTCTAGTCTCCAAATGGTTCCCAATCCTATAACCTAGAACAGATGATAGCACTGAATTCCTTGCTTACTAAGAGGTTTTAGTTTATCACAAACTGTTTTATAGGCCAGTGAGGTGGCTCAGTAGGCAAAAAGCCTGCCACTGAGCCTAATCTGAGTCCAGTCTTCTGGGCCCACGTGATAGAAGGGGATAGCGGACCCATGAAAGTTGTTTTGTAAACTGCATATTTGATGCAAATGTGCAGTAAGCACAATCAATTAAAAGATAGTTTAAAAGTGTTTTATAGTTAAATCTACTGTTAAACTTACTCAGAAAACTTAACTTCAATATTTTGTTTTAATGTTGCTTCGCAGAGTTTTTTTCCCTATTAGATGCTACACACATGAGTATAGTTATAATCTGTTTGAAATGGCATGCCACATTTCTCTTGTAAATTCGTAGAACTTCGAGGTAAGTCTACCATTCTCCAAACCTACTTAAAGAGATCATATTGAGGAAATACTTATGTATCCTAACATTTTTTTAAACCTTTTTGAAAGAACTTTTCTTTTACGGTATTCTCAATGATGGTGAATCTCTTTTAGGAGTGAATAAAACTTTTAAAAATAACCAAGAACGTTATTAGGAACTTAGTGTTGATTAGGTTAGATTATCTGTTTGCAATGACCAAATATGATGATAGCCCAGACAGACTGACTTTGAAATTTGTTTCAAATTGTCTCCAAATATAAATCCAGACCTTTCTGTTGTAAAGATTTTTGTTTTTGCTAAATCCTGTTATATCTTCCTGTACTTCCACTTCTAGACTATCATTCATAGCCTTGTTCCTTACTTTAAAGAAGCAAAATTACTTACTTCATCCTGCTCAATTTAAAAATGTTAGTTCAACCTTCCTTATTCTTGATCTTCCCTCTTCTGCTAGCTGAACCAAGAGATTCTTGCAGAAGACTGATGAGGCCTAGATGAATGGTGATCTGTAAGATGAAGGAAGTCTGAATCAGTGAACGATGATACTGAGGGCCATCTGTCAGCCAGGAAGACACACATTAGGCTGTTACTGTGATAAGCCACTTGGTTTTTCAAATAGCAGCACAAAGTACTAACCCACATTACTATATTTTAGAACTTAGAAGAAAGGAGATGAACCAGCATTTATCTTTGCGGTTACTTTAATAGTTCTCCTTCATAGTCCTTCTCTTTCTTTTTTTGATTTGTTAAATAGGTGGGTACAACCCATTGTATATGTCTGACACTTCATCAAATTGATCATGTGACTTCAATGGAATATATTTATTTGAGAATGATTAGCTAACACCTACCAAAGCACCTATAACTGTTTCTGATTAAAATATTGAAAAATCATCTTGAAAAAAGTTTAGAGATATCTTAGGTATGGCAACCTCAGAGAAACAAGACCAGAGTCTACTAGAGTATCTGCAAAACACAAAGATCTTAGTGTGATTGCTAAATGATCTTAACACTTTGTTTAGTTCTGATCTTACCTCAACACATCATTGAAAGGATTAAGAAAAACACATGGAAAGGAAGAGAGAAGAAGGGACAATCACTTTGTTATCTTTTTTGTATAATTAGGTTGGTGTGGTTTGGAGGCAGTGCTCAACGTTTATATTATAGTTGTCCTATTCTGATGTTTATTTTTAATGACAAGTTGTATCCCAAACTAAAATCTTGATTATTTCACTCATGTTGGGAGGCACTGGAATTGAATGATATTGTATTATTTAAGCTAATTTTTTTAAAACTCAGATGTTAATAAACCCTGAAACTTCCTTTTCTATTTACTGGGGAGTGCCATCTTGACTCAACAATTGTCAGTTACTTTCCTAGACTACTGTTGACTAAGATGAATGACCAGTTTTATGCTTAGAGGACGAAAGAATGATGCTATTCTGAAATACTTCTAGCAGTCAGTGCCTTTGCTTTATTTTCAAGTTGTTTTCAATCCTTGCCAATGCTTCCTGGAAATCTTTTATGCACAATATTGGTAGAATTGTTGGGATGGAATGTGTTCTGTGTATGCAAACACAAATTACTGTTTTATCTGTTCTTTTTTTAACTCCCCACCCAGCCTTGATGAAGGTTTCATTTCACTTTATTTTGTTTTCACTTTGTTCGTTATTTCCCAGGACTTTTTCTTCTGTTTTTGTTTATATCAGCTCTAATGAAGCATTTATTTTTGGATAAACTGTTTCATAGTTTGATTCTTTGATTCTTTGGTGTCAATATTTTTTAAATTAAATGCTAGAATAAACATTTGTGCCTCCCTGTTTCTGAAGCCTTCATTTTGATTACTCTAGACAAGTGAGATTTTGTATTTCCAGTCAATGGTCTGTTCACCTTTGCTGTGTCTAAGGATACTATTGTGAGAAAATACAACTTGTAGGGTATATTTAATTTACTAGTCTGTTCTATGTTGAGAAATTGATGGGTTTGCATATATTTTAGTGCAGATTTCTGTTTATAATCTTGGCATCAGTAGATCAACTTAAATGATGTCATATATCCCTAAGGTTTTAAGCAGTTATTCTTTTTTTTTTATTTATAAGTTAATTTATTTGTATCTTCTGTACCCAGAAGGCAAAACTAAATCATTGTTATATAAATGTAGAACATGCCTTTCATCATTTTACAGAAGTCTCAAGACTTCACATCCCTTGAGTCACAGTTAATTCTTTCAGCTCACAGATATTTTGAGCTGGTTATACCCTCTATTCTGTTTTTTTTTTTTTATTTTATTTATTTTTTATTCTTTTTTAATTAAAATTTCCACCTGCTCCCCGTTTCCCATTTCCCTCCCCTCCTCCCAAATATTGCCCCCTCCCCCCACTCCCCTCCCCCTATCCCCACTCCTCTTCTCCTCCCCCCACACCATTCCCCCTCCCTCTCGATACTGAAGAGCAGTCCAAATTCTCTGCCCTGCGGGAAGACGAAGGTCTTCTATCTACGTCCAGGAAGGTGAGCGTCTAAACAGGCTAAGCTCCCACGAAGCCAGTTCATGTATTAGGATCGAAACCTAGTGCCATTGTCCTTGGGTTCTCATCAAGCAGTTATTCTTTTCCTAAACCTTTTCTCCCTTCATCTCATGTACAGTTTACTGTGGATTTAACTGTTCAATTATTAGGCTGTTATTGGCTAATCTGTAATTGTTATTATTAGAAGCAAAGTATTCTAAGTAATCGAACCTTTTCATTTATAAGTTCTATGCTGAAATATACTTGGACTTACATTTCTACAGATTTTCAAATTTTTACTTGTTTAGCCAGACTGATGTTTTCAGGAATTTATTAAGTCATTTTGTTACTGTTCAAATAGGGAAAAAATTTTATAGTTTTTCCAGAGTGCTTTTTTATGTTGTTTTAAAAAATTACAGAAACTTTAAGAATGCAGTAGCTCACATATCTCATTTTACATTTTCATGTTATATCTATTTATGCTGTATCTTAACTTGATATAATTTGATATTCTTTTATAGAGTTTCCATAATAATAATTCAGTTCATTCTTTTCTTGCTTTAAAATTTTGAGGTGCAGATGATATATTTATGAGAGTAAAGATGCTTGCTCTCAATCCTGAAAACGTGAGTTCAGTCCCTGAAAATCTTGTGGTGGAAGGCCAGAACCAACTTCTGTAAGATTTCCTGACCTCTGTACACACTCTCTCTCTGAATAAAATGTAAACAGTATTTTAAAAAGACTCTTCGTTTTTGACTCGTCCAGTGGATTATTCTTAGTCCCTTCAGAGTCATTTTAGCCCTTCACGACAAGGCTTCATTCCGTGATGTCTGTGTCATATAGCACTAGCGTTAAGTCTGTGAGTCCTGGCCAGCCATTTCCTGTAATGGGAATCCTGGATTCCTGTTTCTGGATCCTTTCGTGGTATCTGCTGTAGGCTTCTCTAGGATGGTCTTTGGAATTTACTCTGATGAGCTACTGTGGAGGGCAAGAATAGGTCAAAACTGTGCTAGTAGAGTGCAGGTGGCTGCTCAGATTTCAGTTTCTTTCTTTTCTAGACTAAGTAGAAACTAATTTTTGTCTTTCTACTAAGAAGGAAATACATTTCTAAACTTAGCCAACTCAACAAAAGTATAATTGAATATGAGAAGTGTATACACACACACACACACGTGTACACACACACGCACACATTCAAACATATCTAAAGCTATTATCTTGATGTCTGGCTTTAGAAAGAATTTGGCATCACATAATCACATGTTCCAGAAATTCAGGCCTAAATAGTTAAGAAGAACACTGATTTTACTATGCTGTAGTCACTAGTTTTACTCTACTGTAGGTCAGTATTTATTTGATTTATTTGAACATGCTCTTGCTGTCCATTTTCAAAGATTCGAGCTGAACAGTTCCTACATCCCAGCCGTCCTTAATTGCTTTGCTTGCATATTTTAGGTTCAATTTCTTCTCAAGTAGATTCTTTCAAAAAATATTCAGGAAGAATTATTATTAAAATATATTAAAATTATTATTTTAATTCTTGCTGATTTGCACAGCAAGAACTCAGATGTAGTTTTCATTAATATAAATTTTAAATTCTTGATACTTTCAAACTTTTTAATAATGAGATATATCCACCCCCACCTCTCCACCTCCCTGTATTTCTTTCATCACATCTCCATCCCAATCTCTTCCTTTTTTCTTCTTTTTATTTTTTTTTTATAAACTACTAACTCCAGTCAGAGCTGCCCATGTGTCCATATCCTGGAACAGGAGAAGCCAACTAGTGATCACACACCTCCAAAGAAAAATGGCATCAACAGCCAATAGCGCCACAGTAAGGGATGGGGCCTGGAGAGCATCTCCTTCAACATTCTGTGCTAAAATTTTGGTCTTATGAAGATAACCATATCAGCTGTGAATTAATGAATGCAATGTGTCATGTCCTGAAGAAAGCATTTCACAGCACTCTACCCAATTATCCAGCTCATATTCATTCTGCATCCTCTTTCTGTGATGTTCCCTCAGTTGTAATTTTATCTATAGCTCAAGCAGATGCTAGCACCATGCCTTTGAATTTACTAGCTTGATGAACTATGAACCCTTATGAATCTCTTTTCTTTACAAATTATCCTGTTTCTAATATTCTGTTGTTGCAACAAAAATGGACTATGACAGTGGCTCATGTATTGATCTAATTTTTCTTTACTTTTGTGCCAAGGAAGACAGACCAGTAAAGGATGCTGGTAAAATGCCTAGAACATGCTGACTAGAAAACTAAACTAGTCAGAATTATGTTAGGTAATCAATATTATTATACATCAGATTGGATAGAGTTACGTATTCCCTTCCTACAGGTTTTTTCTTTTTTGAGACAGGGTCTCATGATGTAGCCTTAGCTGGCATGGAACTCATTATATATACTAGAATGGGAATCTGCCTGCTCTTGCTTCTCAAATGCTAGATTTAAAAGTATACACCACTATGTCTGGCCCCCATTTTTTTCTTATTCTCACTTATCCAGTTTTAATTTCTCTTAAAAATCATTCTTTGTAATTATGAGGCAAGATAAAATATAATTTGGTAGTGATAATATTTAAATATTTATGTAATACATAATAAACTATATTTAAACCTATAGTTTCTAAGATAATAGCTCTTATTAAAATATACAAAAGCTAAATCTATTTATAAGTGAAATTTTATCAATTTTGTCTTTAACTATAGTGAACCAATGGCATGCACATTCTCTACTTGCATATAATTTGTGGCTATTTTCAAATCTCAGATTAAAAAGTATATCATTTTTAAGCTGGGTGGTGGTGGCACATGCCTTTAATCCCAGCATGCAGGAGACAGAGGCAAGTGGATTTCTGTGAATTCGAGGCCAACCTGGTCTTTAAGAGCTAGTTCCAGGACAGGCTCTAAAGCTACAGAGAAACCCTGTTTTGAAAAACCAAAAAAAAAAGTATTATTTAGAATATTTTGAAATTGGAGAAAAATCACCTAAAATTTTTCAGTCTCAGTGCATTTGCTATTTTGATTTGATTTCTATGAAGATTAAAATGGGTTAAACTTTATAAAACACTATCTTTAAAGGGTAAAAGTTGTCTTCTCAGATGGATATATGGTGTCTTAATTTTAGGGTCAGGATTAAATCGTTCAATAAAACTAAACTGTCATGGCTGCAGTTTCACCCTGCTTAAACATCTCAGTTCTACTGTACTCACATATTAAAGCCGTCTTTAATTTTGCCTTTGCACTTTGTATAAAGAAAGCCTTTTGAGACTACCTTATATTTTTCAGTAAATGACTTTTATTATAGTCAGCTTTCATTGCACTACCAATGCTTTATTTAAGTGCTTGAATATTTACCCAAGCTTTTTTTTCTCTTTCCCATAGTACTTTGATTGCCTTAACCTCCCACTTTTTCTAATAACTCTTCTTAGATCCGCCCTCATCACTTTTTTTTTTTAGATAGCCCTACTGAGTCCAGTTTGTACTATTAATATTCTCATAGTTGTGAGGCCGTCCACTGGAGTATGGTTGACCTGCCAGAGACTATTTTCTTAAAGAATACATAATTACCCTTGCCAAGAAGCCATCAACATCATTAGCTCCTGCAGGGAGGCTCAGGAGCCCTCCCTCTCCTATTCTTCTCTTTTTCTTTTTGGTGTTGTAGCCCTGGCTGACCTGGAACTCACTCTGTAGCCCAGGCTGTCCTGGCACTCAGAGATCCGCCTGCCTCTGCCTTCCCAGTGCTGGAACTAAAGGTGTGCCACCTGGCTGACTTGGCTACTTGTGTGCAGGCAGTCAGAGCTAGTGTGAGTTCATGAGTGCAGGTATCTTGTCCTGTCCAGACGACAGTGTTTTCACTCTGATTCTCCCTAACCTCTGACTCTTAAAAATATTTCTGTCTTCTCTTCTACGATGGTCCCTGAAGCTTGGTAGGGGGTGATGATAAAGATGTCCTATTTGTGACTGAGCACTCCATCTCATGACCTCTTAATTCTTTGCACGTTGATGTTATGAATTTGTATTAACCACCACCACTGTGCGAAGAAACTTATGATGAAGATGGATAGCTGCACTAATCTGTAGGTACAGAGAGAAGAATTTACAGGATAGTTTGATATTGTGTCTTTTTAACAAAAAAATAGGAATAGCTTTACCCCCTGCGGCCTGTGAATACATCAGCCATGGGTTCTTAGCTGGATTAACAATACTAGAAATGCTTTTCCTTTGTGGAGTGAGTCTTAAATCTGACTTAACTGGTAAAGCAACTGTTTACTGTTGTAACATTTCACGCTACTATTGCACCCATGGGCATATCTTGTCATACTGGTCATTGTGGTTCACAAGGTTCTCAGTTGGGTAAAGCTGTTGCTGACTTCCTCCCAGCAGCCTGCATCAGATCCTTCTGATAGTATGAAAGCTGTCTGGCAAGAAGAAGCTTCTTGGTCAGTACCCACTTGATTTCTCCATGTCCTGTGAGCAAAAATGTGATGCCTTCAACAATAGTGTCTTATCAAATTCTCGTCTTCAACTGAGAACAGGGATAGTAGCCTGTAATTCTTTTTGCAGGGGTAGGGTGTCTTTGGGTTAGCCATCACAACCATGATGTATCTGGGCCTGGCATTGGGGTTTGCATTTAGCAACATAAAGCTTCTGGAGAATTAATCCCTTGTGTAGGGTAACTCAAGTTAAATTCCTTTATATGAATAAATAAATGTATGCATGTGTATAAAACAAAAGATGTTTCTGTATGCTTTTCAAAACATCTTTAGTGTTATCCAAATCTTTATTCAGCTTTTATCTTCCTAATGTTCATAAGTATTTGCCTGAGCTTTTTATTGAAAATTTGCTGTAAGGCTAGTGCTTAGTTTGGAAAGTGACCTTTTTGAAGGAGCAGGCTTGGTTATTAAAATTAGTTAGATCTAGAAGTTTAGCATATCATTGCAAATTTCGAAAAACTATTTGCCGTTTATGTAGCAGGGTGTTTTGTTGAGTCTACCTTATATATATATATTTTCTCTCTCTCTCTCTCTCTCTCTCTCTCTCTCTCTCTCTCTCTCTCTCTCTCTCTCTCTCTCTCTGTGTGTGTGTGTGTGTTTAAACACCTGGATCCTAAAGATTTAGTTCCAGTTTTCCAGCCATTGGCTTTTGAGCTTTTGTAGAATTTGGGTGGCCTGGTACCCTGAACAGTTCATTTGAAATGTTCAGCTTCCTTCTACCAAATTCTCTTAGACAGGATTTTGCTGTGTATCTCAGGGTCCTGACTTTAGGATCCTCCTTCCTCAGCCTCTTGAGTGTTATAGTATTAATAGGCATATAATGCTTGGTGAAAAACAAGAACAGATCTTGTGTCTTGTGTTTGGATATGTGTTTGTGCCAAGGCATGTCTGTGAAGGGCTGAGGAAAACTCAGGTGTTAGTTTTTTCAACTTGATTGAGAAAGGTCACTTCTTTGTTACATAAGGTATGCTAGCTGGCATGAGAAAGTCTTTGAAGATATTCCTTTCCCTGCTTCCCATTTCCATGTAAGAATATGTTACTGAGATTCTATTGGCTAGTATTATTAGTTCAGTATTTGTATTAAAATGCTATATGATTTCTGTATAGAAAATAAGTGGAAGAAATAATGTTAGTACTTATTTTCTTAAGCATGTTGCTGAATACTTTTATGTTAGGATTCTTTGCATTTGTAATAAGGTTCTTGAATTAAGGATAAAGTAGTTGATTCTTTTTTCTTTCTTTCTTTCTTTCTTTTTTTTTTTTTTTTTTTTTTTTTTTTTGCTTTTTCAAGACAGGGTTTCTCTGTGGTTTTGGAGCCTGTCCTGGAACTAGCTCTTGTAGACCAGTCTGGTCTCGAACTCCCAGAGATCCGCCTGCCTCTGCCTCCCGAGTGCTGGGATTAAAGGCGTCCGCCACCTCCGCCCGGCCAAAGTAGTTGATTCTTATTGGTGCTGTTGTGACAGCTGTTTCATAGAATTACTGTCTATACAATACTTCTGGGAATGGCAGCTCTATTTAAAGATCTAAATATAAGTGATTTAAGTTTATGCTTTGTGTCATTGTAAATGGAAAGCTTTGGCTGATCTTGATTTGATTGAGGTCTAAACCTAGAGGACTGATAGTTTTTATTTGCTCAAACAGACTGAGTCTAATAAAGATTGGGAGAACTCCGTGTATTGTATGCTTTTCGTTATGCATGATGTTGCTACTGTTCAGTATTGGGTCTGTCATTCAAGGAGTAATTGTTTTTAATCCTGTTTCTTTTTTTTTTTTTTTTTTTTTTTTTTTTTTGGATTTTCGAGACAGGGTTTCTCTGTGGTTTTGGAGCCTGTCCTGGAACTAGCTCTTGTAGACCAGGCTGGTCTTGAACTCACAGATATCCGCCTGCCTCTGCCTCCCGAGTGCTGGGATTAAAGGCATGCGCCACCACCACCCGGCTTGAAGTAACTTTTAAAAACCTTAAGAAGGGCATGCCATTAAATTGTAAGATACACATTAATGTTGTTTTTTGCAGTTTATAAAATTAATAAATATTGTTTTTATAAACTTGGAAAAGTACTGGAAACAATTGAAAGGAGGTGATAATAAAGAGGAACAAGGAAAAATAATAAAAAGCACGTAGGAAGGAAGCATTAGAAAATGGGAAAAAATACAGTACAAGCCGATAACAATTGGGATTTGTGGGATAAACAAAAAATACACATTAAATTTGATTAGATATACTGAGAATAAACATACAAGACAAAGTTTGGAGCCATAATATTTAGTTTGATGGTATTTTAAAGTAAAAAGTAGTAAATGAGGCAGATTTTAATTACAGTAAATATAAGTATTAATGACATGCATTAAATTGTAAAGAACAAAAATATAGGTATGGATTTTTTTTCCAAAAGAGAAAAATTTTAGAACTCAGTAGTAGAATTAGAGTACCTTTCTAAGTAACAGATCAAGTGGCTCTTTACTCTAGATTTTTATTTAATTCAGTTGATAAGTTGAATGCTAAATGTAGCTTCTTTATTTCTCAGGAAAATTAGTCATTTTCTTCACAAAGCAAATTACAGGTGGTTACAAACAATAGAAATAGACAGCATTAGATTTTCTACCTTTTGTGCACAGTAAACTTTCATTAAGTAATAAAAATAAAGACTGAAGCAGTATGCTTCCTGATTTAAAATAGGACTGTAAAGGCTGAGTCTTGGGAGCTTGATTGGTTCCTAATGCCCTGAACTTTATTATAGGTACATATTAATTGTAAGGTTTTTTTTGTGGTAGATACATGGTCAATCTTTTAATTTCTAGAGATGATGTGTAGCTTACAGATCTCTGGAATGATTGGGCTTTTGAGGATCTGTGAGAAGGTGTGTTTCACACACACACACACACACACACACATGAATATTGCCTTGGAAAAGGGTCCATAACTTTCATCAGCTTATACAAGAGGGTTATTAGAGTTTGTATATTACTAGAAAAAGTGACGGAATGATATTTATAAACTTTGAGGTTTATTAATTTAAAAATATGCTCTGACGTCTAATCTAATGTTTTTTTCACTTTTTTAGTGGACAGGCCAAAATCTCAACAAATTCGAACCTCTAGTACAATAAGGCGAACCTCTTCTTTGGATGCGATAACAGGACCTTACCTCACAGGACAGTGGCCACGGGACCCTCATGTTCACTACCCTTCATGCATGAAAGATAAAGCTACTCAGGTAAGATGAGCAAAGCAAAACCAGTTCTTTGATTTTTGAAACTAGAATGCAATTAAATTATCCTGGATGTGAAATAAAGCCAACCAAAGCAAAATTCCTTGTTTTAAATATGCTGCATTATAATAATTTTTCTCAGTTGGCTATAGAAGTTTTTAAGTTATTTAATATTTATTAAGTAAATTCAGTCTGTATTATATGACTTTAGAAACATGCTGTCATCTTACGGATTGTTTTAAAATAAAAAGATTGTTCTATAATAAAATGAAGATAATGACTGGGAAGCATTTTAGAAAGTGTGTTTTTTGAACAAAAGTTTGCACAGGTCTTGAAAGATAATTTCTAGATTATTAGCATCGTGAACTATTTTGAAAGGTTATTTTCCTGTTACAAAGGCAAGACTAAAGCTAGTAAAATAGGAAATTTTCCATTTTCTTATTTCCACTATTTTAAAAGACTTCCTAGCCTTTTGATTTGAAGAACATTTCCTCTCATGTTAGAAACAAGTATCTAAACATTTTGTTTATTATGTTATGATAGGAGCTTTGACTTTACTAAATGTTCCTTTTGTTTTGGTTTTTCAAGACAGGGATTCTCTGTACCTTTCGAACCTGTCCTGGAACTAGCTCTTCTAGACCAGGATGGTCTTGAACTCACAAAGATCCACCTGCCTCTGCCTCCCAAGTGCTGGGATTAAAGGCGTGCGCCACCACTGTCCAGCCTAAATGTTTTTTGAAAGTCATGAAATATATTGAAAATATTTAAGTGATTGTTATTGGGCATAAAGAACACATCATACAGGTAGGGATAGAAGATAGTAAGTAGGTATTAGATTAGGCAAATATGTAAATGTAAGGACATTCAGAATAAGTACACTTGGAGCTTAATAGTTTTAAAAATAATTACAGTTTCTTATTAGAAGAATGCAGGAGAGTGCATTTTGGACACGGTCTATGAAAACCCTACCTATCAGGTTTTTTTATCATTATGTTAGGCAAGCTTGGAAACTGAAATGAGTTGCTTTTTTATTGTCCATCCCATGAGTTCTGCCTCATAATTTTTTAATGCTGCAATCTTTTGCTTTCTATTGTTTTAGAAAGGAAAAGGATAAATTTGATATGGCAAACAGTGGGATTCTCACAAGAAAAAATTTGTATACCTTATGCCTAAGGATTTAGAAAGAAATACAGACAGAGATGACTGAGAATTGGAATCACAGTTATGATAAAGTGTAGATATAAAGAATAAAAGAAAACAAGTTGAATGACTCAACATAGTTTTGGAAAGATAAAGGTTCTATTTATTTTGAAACAGGCAGAGGGGGCAAACATTTACTAACTGTATTCCATGTACTGTTTGTTTTATTACCTGTATCTTGTTTATGTTTCACAAGAATGTTGCAGTATAATTCAGATGGGAAGCAGAAGCTCAGAGAAGCAAAATGATTTGCCCGTGATCATGCATTTAAGTCATATTAAAACTAGATTTCTTACACAGATTATGTCTGGCTTTCCTAGTGTAATAGCTGATATGGTGCTGAAAATAATTACTGTTCTTTTTAGATTATACTCCCCCCAAGGCAAGAAAATCTTATGTTTATTAACCATATGCTTTGTGCTGGCATTATCCAGAAACAATGTTATCTTTTAAAACAACTCTGAAAAACAGGAGCCTTAAGAACGAAATGCAGAGAGAAGAACTGGGTAATATAGTCTTAAAAGCCAAAAGAGAAAACATTTCTAAGAAAGATTAGTGGTTGATACCAAAGGATCTTGGATTAAGGGCACATTGTCGTAGAAAGTATAGAATTAATGTTATGTTTGGGTAGAATGCCAGGAAATCGGGAAGTGGAGAGTAGTGCAGAGGTAAGGAAAAAAGTTCTAAGTTTTTTGCACGTCTCTTTATCTGCACAATTGGTATGTGAAACCTATTCATTGTTCCACCATTAATATGATACTTAAGTGTGGCAACTGTTATAAACCCCTTAGGTATTAACACTAGCTGTAGGAAAAGCCACTTTTGATATTTTTCAGGGTCTTTAGTAAACACGAGCACCCATTTATCACATTATATAGTCTACATTATATAGTTATATAAAAAACAGCTCACCTTTGACAAATTTTCATAGGGACCAGAAAGTTGTGTTTGGACAGGAAATTATGGGATTCCTCAGAGTTATATGGCAGGATATGTTTATATGGGGCCAAACCCATCTCAAGTCTAATCTGTTCTCTTCTTACCTCTGTAATTTGAAATTTTTTTTACAATCATAGATATTTTGGATACACCCCTCACACAAACATCATCATCATCCTTAAAATTAAATTCTATTTATACTCTGAGGAAGTAAGACCCAGTAAGTAGGTCCTATCAGATTATGGAGGTCAGGCTTTCTGTAGTTTTGTTCTAAATAGACCCATGTATCTCTCCCTGCAACACGGGTAGGCTTGTGGTATGTATGTGCTTTGTCATTGAGGGTCCAAATTTCATACGTTTAGAATAGGGTCAGAGTAATTGCCAATAAATCTTGGGTTACAGAAAGGGGGCTTGCCATTCCTGGGTCTGGATAGAGGTAATTTATTTAAAATTTGACTTTGAAAGGAAAATTAAATATAAGGCTTAATTCTTAGATGATGAATTTAAGACTTAGAAGAGTTAGCTGATGGTTGGTTACATAGCTTGTTAGGTATGAAGAGATTCGAGCCCAGATTGAGCTGGCTTTTGTTTTTTCTTCACTTCTCAAACAGCCACTAATTTATATAGCATTTAATCTAGTGTTTGCCTCACTTGCCCAAGAAATGCTCTTGCTCCCAAAGCATCCCTAAGTTTAATTGAAGATGCGGAGAGGAATATATAAAATTACTTTTAGTGTTGTATCTGTTGTTTATTGATTGATTCTTGAACTCTTGTGGGAATAATCTTAACTTAGTGAATGTGAGTTAGGTAGGTAGTATATACTCATCTTGCTATCTAGATATTAAATATTTGACTCACCCTTCTAAAAGGGCATTCATAATATTTTCTTCCTTTCATATTGCTATGTTTTAATTACCTGATAATTAATGGCTAGAGAAAATTATTTAAAAAATCTGTGGGCCTTTAAATATATACATTCTCATAATTTATTTGGATGCTAATGTTTTTCTGTTAATCCATACATCATTTAACAAACAACAGAGACAGTCCAAGAAATGTGTCGTGCAATTTCATCATTGTGTGAGTGATTAGAGTGAAGGCAAACCTAAATTGTGTTAGCCAGTTGCTGGTTTCTTACCTCTTGGTGAAGAGGTGTTTGAGGCTCAGGTTGACAGAACAGCATGGTGGTTTGAGTAGATGTTTTTCTTTTGAATGTTGAAGCATATGCTCTGATGATAAAGCATAGTATTTTTAAGTATATAAGTAATTGCTTATTATCAGTTATTACACATGGAACATAGTTATATATACTGTATGTTTATACAGCTCGGGACAATGTAATATTTGTTTTCATCAGCATCACCATAAATGTGAAATATATTTGTGAACATGTTAAAAGCACTATGATTAGGCAATGAGAATGTTTTCAATCCCATTTATCATTTTATGGGATCCATGTTGTATGGGTCCTTCTAAATTTACTAAAATGTCATTATGGAATGCATGACTATATGAAATATGTTATTAGCCATAGTCATTATGGAACAACTTATTTCTTGAAGTTATTTCTCTGTATTGCAATATGATGCCTTTTGGACCAGCATTGTTCCAGCCTTTGCCCCTTTACCATTGGTATTTAGGAAGGCTACTAATTTTTTTAGTTGATCTTGTATCTTACCACATTACTAAATGTATTTATCAGCTGTAGGAGTTCCCTGGTAGAGTTTTTGGTGTCACTTATATATACTATCTTATCATCTGCAAATAAAATATCTTGGAGTAACACTAACCAGAGAAGCAAAAGGCCCATTCTACAAGAACTTTAAGCCTTTGAAGAAAGAAATTGAAGAAGATACCAGGAAATGGAAAGATCTCCCATGCTCTTGGATAGGTAGGATCAACATAATAAAAATGGCAGTCCTACCAAAAGCAATCTATAGATTCAGGCAATTCCCATCAAAATCCCAACACAATTCTTCACAAACCTTGAAAGAACAATAATCAGCTTCATATGGAAAAACAAATAACTCAGGATAGAAAAAAAAAATCTTGTACAATAAAGGAACTTCCGGAGACATCACCATTCCTGACATCAAGCTTTATTACAGAGCTACAGTAGTGAAAATAGTATTGGCATAAAAACAGATTGACCAATGAAATCGAATCAATTTGTATTAATTCACACACATGAACGAACATCTGATATTAATACACACACATGAACACCTAATTTTGACAAAGAAGCTAAAATTATACAATGGAAAAAAGAAAGCATCTACAGCTATGGTGCTAGAATAACTGTATGTCAACATGTAGAAAAATAAAAATTGATCCATGTCTATCCCTATGCACAAAACTCGTCTAAATGGATTAAAAACCTCAATATAAATCCAACTACACTGGACTTGACAGAAGAGAAAGTGTTAAGTAGCCTTTAGTGCATGGGCACAGGAGACCACTTCCTAAATGTAACCCTAGTAGCACAGACACTGAGAGCAACAATAAATAAATGGGACCTTCCTGAAACCGAGAAGCTTTTGTAAAGCAAAGGACACACAGTAAATAAATCAAAATGTCAGCCTACTGAATGGGAAAAGATCTTTCCCAACCCCATATCAGATAAAGGACTGATCTCCAAAATATATAAAGAACTCAAGAAATTGAGACATCAAAATTCCAGATAAGCCAAAACTAAAAAATGGGGTACAGAACTAAACAGAATTCTTAACAAAAGAATCTCAAATGGCCGAAAGACACTTAAGGAGAAATGTTCAACATCCTTAGCCATCGGGGAAATGCAAATCAAAACAACTGAGATATCATTTTACACCTGTCATAATGGCTAAAATCAAAAACACCAATGATAGCTTATGCTGGAGAGGATGTGGAGTAAGGGGAACATTCATCCATTGCTGGTAGGAATGCAAACTTGTGCAACCACTTTGGAAATCAGATGGCGGTTTCTCAGAAAATTGTGAATCAACCTACCCCAAGATCCAGCAATACCACTCTTGCGAATATACCCAAAAGATGCTCAATCATACTACAAGGACATTTGTTCAGCTGTGTTCATAGCAGCATTATTTGTAATAGCCAAACCTGGAAACAACCTATATGCCCCTCAACCGAAGAATGGATAAAGAAAATGTACATTGCCACATTAGAATACTACTCAGTGGTAAAAAAAAAAAAAAGGTGTCTTGAAATTTGCATGCAAATGGATGGAACCTGAGTAAGGTAACTCAGACCCAAAAAGATGAGTATGGTATGTACTTACTCATAAGTGGATACTAGCTATAAACAAATGACATTGAGCCTATAGTTCATGATCCTAGAGAAGCCAAGTAACAAACTGAACCCTAAGAACATATATAGATCTATCTGGAAAGTTGAAATAGACAAGATCATCTGACAAAATTGGGAGGATGGGAGTTGGGGGAGAAGAGAGGGTGGAAGGGGAAGAGGAGTGGAGAAGGCAAGGTGGGAGGAGAACTTAAGGTAACGGGATAGTTGAGATGGAGGAAGGACAGAGATGAGAGCAAGGATAGAGAAACTTGATATCTTGATTGAGGGATCCATTGTGGGGCTAGCAAGAAACCTGGCTCTAGAGAAATTCCCAGGAATCCACAAGGATGACCCCAGCTATGAGCCTAAGCAGTAGAGGAGAGGAGGCCCAATCTTGACTTGCCGTATAGTCAGACTGATGAATATCTTAAATATCACCATAGAACCTTCATCCAGAAACAGATGCAGAGACCTTCATTGGAACACTGGACTGAGCTCCCAAGGTCCAGTTGGTTTTTTTTTTTTTTTTTTTTTTTATTTGGTTTTTCGAGACAGGGTTTCTCTGTGGTTTTGGAGCCTGTCCTGGAACTAGCTCTTGTAGACCATGCTGGTCTCGAACTCCCAAGGTCCAGTTGAAGAGTGGAAGGCATCAGAATATGAGCAAAGAGGTCAAGACCATGATGGGTACACCCACTGAAACAGTCTACCTGAGCTAATGGGAGCTCAACAACTCCAGCCGGACAGGGAAGGAACAAGCATAGTTCCAAAGAGGTCCCTCTGAATGTGGGTGACAGTTGTGTGGCTGGGGCAGAGTGAGGGGCCTCAGCAGTGGAACCAGGATTTATACCTACTGCATGTACTGGCTTTTTGGGAACCTGTTCTCTTTGGATGGATACCTTGCTCAGCCTAGGCGTAGTAGGATGGGCCTTGGAACTTCCCCAAAGCAATATGCCTTACCCTCTCTGTGGGGTAGATGGGGGGATAAATGGAGAGAGTGGGAGGGAGGGAGAGAGGGAGTGGGAACTTGGATTGCTATAATGAAAAAAGATAGTTTGTTCTCTTTTTTAAAAAAAATAGAAAAGAAAAGAAAGTAACCCTAAGTTTTTCTTTAGTATAGCTAAAAATAAACCTAAAAGAAACAAAATATTTCTCTCTGTACTGGTATGGACTTACTTACTATTCAACTCCTTTATGGGATTATAGTTTAGAATTAGCTCATAATTTAGAAAAAATGTAAGAAATCATTATGTATTTTTAGATGCTAATGCTTATTATGTGTAAATGATTGATTTTTTTTTTTTAGATGAGAGGAACAGTGTAAACCTTCTGAAAAGGTTTCTGTGCTTCTGAGTGCTGGAGGATAACTTGATATTGCAGTGAAGATTATGCAAAATAATTCATGTTAAGGTTCAAACATAGTTATCTAGAACATACGATACTGATAAACATTAGTTACCTTTGTTTTATTTATTTATTTAATTTTTTATGTGTATGGGTGCTTTTGTCTACATGTATGTCTGGGCACCATGAGTGTGCAGTGCCTACTGAAACCCGAAGAGTTCATAGGCTCTTCTGGAACTGGACTTAAGAAAAGTTGTTAGCTTCCATGGTTGTTAGCCACCTTGTTGGTACTGGGAACTGAACTGAGATCCTCTGCAAAAGCAATACTGAGCTGTCTGTCCAGGTCCAATAACTGCTTTTGTAGTATAATATAATATTTCACTGTCATTAAGGTTAAATACAATGATATTAAAGAAAATTTTAGAAATATCGTTATTAGTATTAACAGTTGATTATGCAGTTATGCAATTATGAACAGTAAGTCTGATCTGCTCTGAAAAAGCTTAGAGATGATAGATTACCTCAGATCCTGAAAGGGCTCTAAAATTCTATAATTATTGCAAGGTCAGAATTCTTTCAGTCAACTATTACATGTCTTCTGTTAATTTTGCAAATAAAAATAGTACTTTAGACTTAGAGATTCAAGCATGGGAGACTGAGTTTCTATTATGGAAACTTCCCCTTTGGCTGTTAAGTTTGCCATTATCTGGGCATGGTTGGTTTTTATGACTTAAGTTTTGGGAATGGTGTGAAAAATATTTGGCAGTATCTAGTAGTTCTGTAAGTCTACATAAGATTTTAAAAGCATTGTATATTAAAATCTAGCAAGGAAAATAAGTGGTTAGTATCAACTTGGAAAGTACTTTTTTAAATCTGTATTCTTATAGATAGACTTTTTTAGGCTTGTTTGTTTAGATGCATATAAGGTTGTTTTTCTCCTCCTTGATAGTGGAAGCAGTTTGGATAGAAAGAGAAATATCCTATAGTATAGTAGCCAAAGAACATGGTGTTATATACAATAGTAAAATTATTGAGGACTGTTTCCAAAAAAAAATCTATGGAATAATAACATGCTTTATGTGCTAGTGAGTATACTTGTAAGTGTCCATTAATCATGCAAGTAGGGGAAAGTTAAGCAGATTTTTTTTTATTAATTAATTTATTTAATTATTAAAGATTTCTGCCTCTTCCCTGCCACCACCTCCCATTCCCTCCCCCTCCCCCAATCAAGTCTTCCTTCCTCCTCAGCCCAAAGAGCAAGCAGGTTTCTCTGCCCTGTGGGAGGTCCAAGGACCACCCACCTCCATCCAGGTCTATTAAGGTGAGCATCCAAACTACCTGGGCTCCCACAAAGCCATTACGTGCAATAGGATCAAGAACCCATTGCCATTGTTCTTCAGTTCTCAGTAGTCCTCATTGTCCATTATGTTCAGCGAGACCGGTTTTGTCCCATGCTTTTTCAGTCCCCGGCCAGCTGGCCTTGGTGAGTTCCCGATAGAACATCCCCATTGCCTCAGTGTGTGGGTGCACCCCTCGCGGTCCTGAGTTCCTTGCTCGTGCTCTCTCTCCTTCTGCTCCTCCTTTGGATCGTGAGACTTCAAACAACAACAACTTGTATTTGAGTTTTTAGAATGCTAAATTGCATTGTATGTGGAGTAGAAAGATGCAGCATGTATGACTTCCCCCAAATTTATTGGCCATTGAACCCTTTTATTAAACATTTTTACTAGTATCTAGAAGCAAAGGTACACGTAGCACTTCTTCTAAAATTCTATTCTAGTTTAGCTAATAGACAAAAATGGCAGTTGTACCTTTTGTCTTATTGATACCAAAGGAAAGAACCTCTACTTACTTTGTCCAGTTATTTTTCTATTTAATAAGTTTTAAACATTTCTGAAATACTCAACATTTAACAATTTAGGATTTATTTACAAATTAAATTTATTTACCCTTTGTTACTTCTGTAGCATATTCATGGGCAATACTGAACTTTTGCCTCACCTTTTTCCTGAGATTGAACTTTTGATTTATAGATGTTGTGATCTTTAATTGTGTGTCTGTGTATGTGCGTGTGTGTTTTTGTGTGTGTGTGTGTGTGTGTGAGAGAGAGAGAGAGAGCTACATGAAAGAAATATAAAAGTGTTAAGTCATGCTAAACCTGAAATTTTTGACTAAAGTGGTCTTACAGGAATAATTCTGTAAAAATTATTAAAAATTCTATTATTTGTTGATTAAATTATTTTCACGTTGTCCTATATAGAATTGAACATGGGCAATTTTAATAATTTTCAATATATTAAATATACCATTTCTTAATCTTGTAGTTGCTAGTTGAATAAAATGTTCTGTCAGTTGTCTAAATGACTTCTTTTAACACTGAACCCTTTAAGCAGATTTTCTTTTCTGTATCTGGTTGTATTCAGTTGTCATTAGTTTGGTTTTGGAAAATTGTCACTACTTTAACAGGTAGTAATTGTTTTAAAGTTACTCATAGTATTTTGAACTACGTAAAGTCAAGTGATAGCTTCTTTGTCACATGGAGATTCTTAAGTACAGTCTCAGCATAAACATGTTTTTAACATCCAATACAAATAGCTTTTTATTGCCCCATGTTTTTTGTGGTAATTATTACCTATTATCTGTCTCCTAGTTTTTACTTTCTCTAATTAGTATTATACTAGGCTTTCTCATATGTTACATTGGAATATTTCAATTTTTTATAACTCCTCAGGTTCTTAAAACTTTATGGAAGTATGTGACATTAAATGTTATACTTTAGTTAATATTTATTAATGATTTAAATAATTGAAAATTATATTTTAGTGAAAATGACTCTGATATGTAGCTTAGTTTTTAAAAAGACTGTATTGCTTCCATTTATAAGTCAATATATTTATTTATATTTGTTTGTAATCCTTTTCTATTAGGTTTTTAAATAATTGCATTTGTAAATGAAGATGACTAATACTTTGCTCCAAAGATATTCTTCTTTATTCTCCTTTTTCTAGTAAAATTGACCTGGTTAGACATTTGTTATGTAAACCTACAATACAAATATTTCTAAAAGTTGCTTGTCATCTGTCTGTTTTTTAAAATTTGTGTATAGTGGTATATTGTGGGTATTTTAATAAATAAATCTTGCCTGAAGACCAGAGGCAAAACCAAAGCCACAGGACTTCAGGTAATAGTGATACACACTAAAATATGATAGAGTATTTTCCTTAATTTGCCAAATGTAAATAGACTAAATATTGTAACTCTAATTCTTGATTGATACCTGTTTTATATATGTAATTTTACTATGCTTAAGTTAAAACCTTCCTTTTTAATTCAACATAAAAGGGGAGATGATGTGGAATATTCTTCTATATATGTGCTGCTTTTATTGGTTGATGAATATAAAGCTGTTTCAGCCAGTGGCTTACCAGAGTAAAGCCAGGCAGGAAATCAGAACAGACATGTAGAGAGAGAGTAGGTGGTGTCAAGGAGACACCATGTAACAGCTGAAGGAGAAAGATGGCAGAACATTACCAGTAAGTCACAGCATTGTGGCCATACATAGATAAATAGAAATAGCTTAATTTCTATTAGGAATATGCCTGAACCATTGACTTAACAGTGTTGTAATTAATATTGTCTGCGTGTGTCTTTGAGACTGAACAGCCGGGGGACCAGGCAGGACAGAAACTTTTGCTTACATTTGTTCTCTTTAAAAACTCAGTCACAGTTTTATTTGATTTTGATAACTATATTATTAATGCCAATGTGAAGGTATCAAATGATTTTTTTAAGCTAGATGACTCAGAAATCTTAGATTAATCTAGTCTAATCAACATTTAAAAGATTTTAATAGTGCTAGGAATTGTTTTTCAGTTATTTGAAATTTGGTGATAGCATTATTACTGTTTCTTACATTTTGATTTGTTTTTTAAAGACACCTAGTTGTTGGGCAGAGGAGGGAGCAGAAAAACGATCCCATCAGCGCTCTGCATCATGGGGAAGTGCTGATCAACTGAAGGAGGTATGTTATCTTTTTTATTTTATTTTATAACTTGTTTTGATCTTGATGGGTTTTTAGTATTTTCTCAATATAGTGAGACTTCTATTTGTTATAACCTACTTTTTTCATAGTCACAGAGTTGAAACATACTTTAGTAAAAAGTAAATTTTCCTTATTTTTGTAGCCTTTATATTCTCAATATATATCCCACCAGTTGTGACATTTCTAGAATCAACCCTGATTTTATATCATAATCTCTTTTTGTTTTAGTTATCTTTATTTTTCCTTAGCTTGCTTTTTTTAAAAATCATAACAACCAGAGCCATAGATCATAGCTTTCTACAATGATAAGAGAGTGCTTTTTGTTTTCTGATAGCTTTTTATGATATCCACCTTATTATGATCCGTTGGGACCTCATACTACAGTGGAAACCAAATCTTGTAGAAATGAGCTATTCTTTAATATTTTATGAATAGTCTAAAATATAGCTATATATTATTTTTCCTGATAGTTTTTTATGCAAATTATAAATTTTTACCTATTTGTTCTTTCAAAGCTATAGGAAACCCAGAGTTAAAATATCTAGGATGATTATCCTGTCTCTGCTGCCATCTTCTTAGTGGGAACAACTCATTGCTTTTAAGAGAATGAGTGTACTGGTTTTAGCTGAGGTTGGCTAATATTTTTTGTCTTAGTTTGCTTTCTAGTGCTATGATAAACACCATGACCATAATCAACTTGGGGAAGAAAGGTTTAATATTATCTTATAGTTTACAGATTACAGTCTATCATTGGGGGACCCAAGGCAGGAACCTTGTCTATATAGCCAAGACTATGTGGAAGTGCTGCTTACTTGTTTGTTACACATGGCTTGCTTAGTTTCCTTTTTTATATAACCCAGGACCACCTCACCAGAAGTGGCATTGTTCATAATGAGTTCATAATTGAACCCTCCCATACCAATCATTGATCAAGAAAATGCCCTATAAACTAGCTTATGGGCCAGTCTGATTGGAGGCATTTTCTCAGTTAAGGTTCTTCCTCCCAGGTAACTATAGCTTGTGTCAATTTGACAAAATACTAGCCTGCACAGTTCTTTTATACTTTGAATTCAGAATTGTATCACTGAATTTTTGACTCCTAACACTTGGGTCAGTATTGTCCCCTTAAAATTCTGAAAGGTTACCAGTAAACCAGTTTCGGTATAGGTTAACTGTAAACATTTCTCTCAAATTTTGTTTATGTGTGTTTGTCTGTATGGAACCACATACTCCAGAAAAATGCCTTAGATACCTTGGAACTGGAGTTACTAGGAATCATACCTGGGTCCTCTGCAATACAAGCAAGTACTCAACTGCTGAGCCATCCTTTTAGGCTCAGAATTCTCTTGAATGTTTTTCCTATGCAGAGTTCCAGACTGACCAGTATTAATTTTATATACTTTAGGTTGCCAAATTACTCATATACTGTGATGTCTAATCCAAATGGTCTGGTAGCATAATATTGCCTATGATTTTATTTTTAGCCTCCTTAGAATGTAGAAAATCCGTTATTTTGGCCTGCCTCTTATCTATATACATAATAAGTAGACGTAGATTTCCCTAGAGGAAGCAAAAGAAAAGGCTTAGTCTAATGCATCTAGACTGCAATAGGGATATAAACTCAAGTATAGAATATAAATAATGATAAACCTTCCATTTTATTCAGTATAGTTTCAGACATACTGCTGATATTTCACATCGTTCTGTTAGAACTGAGTGCTTATAGCAACATGGTATATGCTACTACAAGGGAACAGCTGAATTACAAGAATTGATTGTTCTCTTAGAAAACAACCGTAAAACCAAACAGTTTCATCTCTCTAGATAGAATCAAAGTAATCTAGCAGTTTTGCTTATGAAAACTTGGTGTTTGAATAGTATAAATTGTGGTATTCTTGTTCAAAATGAAAGAACAATTGCAAAGGAGATTGAAGATGTCAGTGGAAATAAAACTCAGTTAAGATTATAAAAGACCAGAACTTAAAAGGCAGTTCTGTATGTTCACACACATACGCACGGATCTAGTAAGTCATACAAATGTTCGTTGAAGAAAATACAAGTTCATTGATAGCTTACCATATGGTAAATTAGTCAGTTTTTTGTTCATCTTTTAGTATTATAAACTCATAATATCTTGACATCAAGGAAGTTACTTAGTGAAGTGGTTGAGATCCTGACTGGTACATATTTTGTAGTTAAAAATTAATACAGGATTGCTTGCACAGCATTGTGAAGTACTGAAAGAGGCTTACAAATTGAAGGTCAAAGGCCATCTGTCATTATTAGGTTTCTCACATGTGGAAGGAATTTTATTTTCAAGTGTTTCCCCATCTGTAAAGTGGATATCACCAAGAGCGTATGTTTTTCAAAAGATAGACAATGCTCTAGTTAACTTTTCTGTTGTGGTAAACACTATGGCCAAAAGCGCCTTACAGAAAGAAACAGTTTATTTTCATCTTACAGGTCACAGATCGTTGTTAAGGGGAGTCAGAGCAGGAGCACAAGGCATGGGCTAGCATGGCACTGCTTACTGGGCTGCCTTTTTGTTGCTCCCCGCTCGTGATATGCTAGTTGTCCTTTGTTTTTTTCAGACGGTGTCTCTGTGTTCCTTTGGTGTCCATCCTGGACTAGCTCTTGTAGACCAGGCTCTTAAACTCAGAGATCCGCCTCCCTCTGCCTCCCAAGTGCTGGGATTAAAGGCGTGCGCCACCACCACACAGCTCGATAGGCTAGCTTTTTATACAACCCTAGTTCACTTGTCTAGGGATGTTGCTGCCCGGAGTAGGCTGGGTCTTCCCACAGCAATCATCGGTCATGGCAATCTTTCCCAGCCATGGCCATAGATCAGTCTGACTTGGGCAGTTCTTCAGTTGAGGGTCCCTCATTCGAGATGACTCTAGGTTATACCAAGCTGGCAATAAAAACTAATCGGCACTCTGTTACAGTTGTTAATGCTGTATTATAGTTATAAATTTGCTTTTGTATTAAAAGTTACTGCTTATGAAAGTTTTCCCAAAGCATGCCTAGTTTGAGATGTTTGTTTGTGACTTGTCTTTGTCTATCCCTGAGTCATTTATGTGAAACTGTATATGGGCAGGCATGTGACTGTGTAGGGATCAATTTGCTTTTACTCAAACTGTAGAACTTTTCTGTGAAGATACTTGATCTTGTTATAATCTGTTTTAAATCAAAACTAGTAACAGCCTGAGATTTATAACCAAGTTCATTTTAGAAAAAAATAAATTATCTTTAATTATTTAGGGAAAGGAGTGATATAATTCAATTCATTTATTTATTTATTTATTTATTTATTTATTAAAGATATCTGCCTCCTCCCCGCCACCGCCTCCCATTTCCCTCCCCCTCCCCCAACCAAGTCCCCCTCACTCATCAGCCCAAAGAGCAGTCAGGGTTCCCTGCCCTGTGGGAAGTCCAAGGACCTCCCACCTCCTTCCAGGTCTAGTAAGGTGAACATCCAAACAGGCTAGGCTCCCACAAAGCCAGTACGTGCAGTAGGATCAAAACCCAGTGCCATTGTTCTTGACTTCTCAGCAGTCCTCATTGTCCACTATGTTCAGCGAGTCCGGTTTTATCCCATGCTTTTTCAGACCCAGTCCAGCTGGCCTTGGTGAGTTCCCGATAGATCATCCCCATTGTCTCAGAGTGTGGGTACACCCCTCGATGTCCTGAGTTCCTTGCTCGTGCTCTCTCTCCTTCTGCTCCTGATTTGAACCTTGGGATTTCAGTCCAGTGCTCCAGTGTGGGTCTCTGTCTCTGTCTCTTTTCATCGCCTGATGAAGGTTAATATCGAGGAGGATGACTATATGTTTTTCTTTGGGTTCACCTTCTTATTTAGCTTCTCTAGGATCACGAATTATAGGCTCAATGTCTTTTATTTATGGCTAGAAACCAATTATGAGTGAGTACATCCCATGTTCCTCTTTTTAGGTCTGGCTTAACTCACTCAGGATAGTGTTTTCTATTTCCGTCCATTTGCATGCAAAATTCAAGAAGTCATTGTTTTTTACTGCTGAGTAGTACTCTAATATGTATATATTCCATACTTTCTTCATCCATTCTTCCATTGAAGGGCATCTAGGTTGTTTCCAGGTTCTGGCTATTACAAACAATGCTGCTATGAACATAGTTGAGCATATACTTTTGTTGTATGATAGGGCATCTTTTGGGTATATTCCCAAGAGTGGTATTGCTGGATCCATGGGGTAGATTGATCCCGAATTTCCTGAGAAACCGCCACACTGCTTTCCAAAGTGGTTGCACAAGTTTGCATTTCCACCAGCAATGGGTGAGTGTACCCCTTTCTCCACAACCTCTCCAGCAAATGCTATCATTGGTGTTTTTGATTTTAGCCATTCTGACCGGTGTAAGATGGTATCTTAAAGTTGTCTTGATTTGCATTTCCCTGATCGCTAAGGAAGTTGAGCATGACCTTAAGTGTCTTTTGGCCATTTGAACTTCTTCTGTTGAGAATTCTCTGTTCAGCTCAGTGCCCCATTTTATAATTGGGTTGATTAGTTTTTTACAGTCTAGTTTCTTGAGTTCTTTATATATTTTGGAGATCAGGCCTTTGTCAGTTGCAGGGTTGGTGAAGATCTTCTCCCAGTCAGTGGGTTCCCTTTTTGTCTTAGTGACAGTGTCCTTTGCTTTACAGAAGCTTCTCAGTCTCAGGAGGTCCCATTTATTCAATGATGCCCTTAATGTCTGTGCTGCTGGGGTTATACGTAGGAAGTGGTCTCCTGTGCCCATGTGTTGTAGAGTACTTCCCACTTTCTCTTCTATCAGCTTCAGTGTGTTCAGGCTGATATTGAGGTCTTTAATCCATTTGGTCTTGAGTTTTGTGCATGGTGATAGATATGGATGTATTTTCATTCTTCTAGAGATTGACATCCAGTTTTGCCAGCACAATTGAAGATGCTCTCTTTTTTCCATTGTATACTTTTAGCTCCTTTATCGAAAATCAGGTGTTCATAGGTTTGTGGGTTAAAGTCCGGGTCTTCTATTCGATTCCATTGGTTGACTTCTCTGTTTTTATGCCAATACCAAGCTGTTTTCAATACTGTAGCTCTTTAATAGAGTTTGAAGTCAGGGATGGTAATGCCTCCAGACGATCCTTTATTGTATAAGATTGTTTTGGCTATCCTGGGTTTTTTGTTTTTACATATAAAGTTTATTATTGTCTTCTCCAGGTCTGTGAAGAATTTTGATGGGATTTTGATGGGGATTGCATTGAATCTATAGATTGCTTTTGGTAGAATTGCCATTTTTACTATGTTGATCCTCCCAATCCAAGAGCAAGGGAGATCCTTCCATTTTCTGGTGTCCTCTTCCATTTCTTTCTTCAAAGACTTAAAGTTCTTGTCAAATAGATCTTTCACTTCCTTGGTCAGAGTTACCCCAAGATATTTTATGCTATTTGTGGCTATCGTGAAAGGTGATGCTTCTCTGATTTCCCTCTCTGCTTCCTTATCCTTTGTGTATAGGAGGGCAACTGATTTTTGGAGTTGATCTTGTATCCTGCCACATTACTAAAGGTGTTTATCAGCTGTAGGAGTTCTTTGGATCTTAACTATAATGGATTAAGAGAGTGGCCTGCAGAATCTTGTTTTTGTTTCAAATTTGAGATTCATCACTTAATGCAAATGTGTTATGCTTTAAAACCTTTTTTACCCCATGTCCATACCTTGAAGTGGCAATAATAATAGTATCTATCTCATATTCTTTTGTTGAAAATCAAATGCAACAGTTACTATCTTAACAAGCACCACAGTAGCTTCTATGGTGCTTTGTTGCTCAGTAAGCAGTTGTTAGATTTAATGATAATTTTTATTAGTGGTTGACACAGTCATCAAACTGGCATACAAGGTACTCTAAATAATGGTTAGAGAATATGTGCTCCCAGTCAGGGTATGCACCATTAGAACATTTCAGCATAGCTAAATGTTTAAAATTTTGTCACCTACATTTGACAAAGGATAAATTCACAATATAACAATGTTTCTTTACACAAAGAAGGTTTGTTCTAGTGTGTTGCATGTTCCAAATGTCATTAACAAAAATAGAATTTTGTGGGTATATAGAGGTCTTTCTTTCCTGATAGCTGAATTCTGGGAACCATAGCTTCCAGCTCTAATGTAGTATCAAGATTCCTCTTCATTAACACTGTTTTCCATTAGCCTTGTTAGAACATAATGTTAGCTTTGAACTGCCATTTTCTTCTTCTATAAAACAATATTAACACATCTTAATATATTTGTCACTACTTCCTACTGTTGAGCTATTATCTTCACACTTGATGTTAAGGACATAAGTAGTTCTTTTTTTTGTTTTGTTTTGTTTTTGTTTTTTGAGACAGGGTTTCTCTGTGGTTTTGGAGCCTGTCCTGGAACTAGCTCTTGTAGACCAGGCTGGTCTTGAACTCACAGAGATCCGCCTGCCTCTGCCTCCCAAGTGCTGGGATTAAAGGCGTGCGCCACCACCGCCCGGCTCATAAGTAGTTCTTGCAGAAGAAAATCTCGAGTCAAGTCTGTCATGTTAAAATAAAAGACACTCCCAACCTCCATCTCAGTAGTACACGGAGAGTTACAGTCGTTTTATAACTTTGCCAGAATTTGGTGTTTACTATTTTGTTTGTTGTTAATTTATGTTTTTCTGAAGAGGATAATGTTGAACATCTCTTCTGTGCACAGTGGCCATTTGGATATCTTTGTCCATATGCTTCATTGAGTCTTTGAGTGCTTTCAATTTTTTTACACTTGCTGAATATATGTTCTGTGTCTTCCTAGGGTATAATTTGCCTTTTTACTTTCTTAAAGTATCATTGCCTTTAAATTTTAATGTATTATATATTTATTGGTGTATATGCACGCTCACACATGTGCACCTGCATCTGTGCATGCACACGCATGGATGTCTACATGTGCATACCGTCACAGTATTTTGAAGCTCAGAGGACAACTTGCAAGAGTTAGTTCTTTCCTTCAGGATACAGGTCCCATGGGCAGAAATCAAGTCACCAAGTTGGTGTCAGATATTCAAGTCCCAGTTTTACTGTGGAATATCAATTCTGATAGCATGCTAAAAGGGTGGGTTAGACTCTGACTGCTGTCGGTAAAGTCTTTTGTAGCGAATACTATGAGAAATCTTAGTATAGCAATGACATACATACTTCCCAGGTTGTTTGACTTGAGAAATAAGAAATAAGAGGAGTTCTCAGCCCTCTGATGATTGTGCTTTCATCTTGGTGCAGTGTATACCTGTGAGCAAGGAATCGCTGGCAGCAAACTTCTTGCTGATGAAAAGCTATGTAATTTTCCTGATTTTTGATTAGCTCTCTTTTTTATTCCTTCTCTTCTAAAAGTCCCAAGACCCTGAATCCCATCTCACTACTGCCTTTTGAATTAGGATTTTTTCATTGGGAGTTTTCATTTTCCAGAGCTACTATGGATTTGAATTAATTCTGAGAAATAAAAAGCTTTCTAGTCCTTGATACAAAACTGCTCACTCATTGTTTTAAAGATTTTATAGTTCTCTGTTTCATTATCTTTAATTAGTGACCCAAGATTGCGTATTCCTGATGTTTTGTTTTATTTATTTATTTATTTATTTATTTATTTATTTATTTATATTTTTTGTTGAAAAAATTCCCGCCTCCTCCCCGCCTCCCATTTCCTTCCCCCTCCTCCCACTCCTCTCCCCCTCCCCCCCCACTCCATTCCCCCTCCCTCTGGAGTTTTTGAACATCGGGCTTGGTATACTAGTATAGGAAGCCTTTCAGATTTTGAGAAAGTTTCTGTGTCTGGTTTTTCTTAAGTCCCAAAGTAGAAAATGAATTTTTAGAGGAAAAAAAAGAACCATCTAGTTTTTAAAAATTCATGCATTACACAGCTACTGTTTCTATTTCGAATAGAAGGTTGTATTGGGCATTTCATCACCATAACCCAGGTAGATAACCTGCTGAAGAGAAGACTGTCACTTTTATATGAAGCAGTGGGATATGGGTATTAAAAGGCTGTGTTAAGGAGAAGTTAAACACTACGAATGAACACTGGGAGCAGATAGAAAACTTCTTTTGCCTTTCTTCCAAGGGACACCTTCATTTGCTTTCCTTGGGTAATGGGGTTAGAGAAAAGAGGTGTCTTCAGATACACTGGAGGTTCCTTTCCCATCAAAGGGAAAGCAAAGGACATTTTGAACAAAACCTGTATGAATCTAGAGTGTTTTCTGTTTCTACATTATGTAAGTATGCAGCTCTTGTTGTTATAGGGAAAATGAATATAAGAGCCTCCTGCATTTTGAAGCAAAGGAGAACTTTATGGAACAGCAGTCTCGCTATCATTTCACCTATGTCTAAAATGGAATTTGCAATGTTTTAAGCACATATATATATTTGGGGAGATAGGTTTTCCCTTTCTTTGGATGCCTACTGACTGTAAACAAGAACAGTATTATAAGAAAATAACAGTTTGGGAGCTATAAGTCTATATTGTTAAGCTTTTTTTCTAGGGTTAAAATCCACATAGAACAAAATGTTTCTGGTTTAATGTATCAGAGGCCATAAACGATTAATTAAGATTAGTAGGCTTTAAAGATTTATTTTTGTAAACGGATATTTACAAATTACTTTAATTTGCAGGCATACCAAACTATTTTGTATAAGCACTTTCGGTTTTCAGACATCACTAAAACATCGTTAATATTCAGAAAACACTAAATTTTATACTTATATGCTAATAAAATCTCTTGTACAGTTTGAGATCTTATTTACTTTTTATTACAGCGAATAATTTGTCTTGATTTACTTACTAATTTTGATTTTTTTTCTCATGAAAATTATGCTCTCCAGAAGAAAATTAAGTCATTTCAAACTAGAGTGAGAAACAAAAACATTACCACAAGCTTACTTGTACATCTTTTGTAAGGATATTGTATGAGAGCTCCATAAGTCACAAAAGTGAAAACATAAAATCTTGATAGAAAGGACTTCAGTTATCCCCGTTTTGGTGGTTGTACTGTTTCCCTATTATTTACCATACGTAAAAATTTCCCCAATAAGTCATATATTTTTAATTTGAGCTTGTATAGGTTCTAATCGTAATTATCTTATGCTTTCTGATGCCTGTTATTTACAGTACATATTTATATAGTTTCATAGGACATTGTATTTTTACTATATATATTCTTGAGAAAAATTAGTGCATTTTCCACTTCACTTTGTACTTATATTTTATCTAGTAGACAGCATAAAACTAAACTTGTTCTAGATTTTTCAAGGAATTATTATTGATTAATGTTGCCATCTTCTCTATGACAAAAGTAATATTAGTATTAATGACATCTCCCAGTCTGTTAGTGGTTCTTTTGTTAGAGATTACCCATTAGATACTGGGTAATTTATGAAACAAAAATTTTGATTCATAAATCTTCTCATAAAGATAAGAAGGTCAAAAGTCTTAAGAATAGACAGCTCCATCTTGTTTGGCCTTTGGTGAGTCATATCATGAAACATCAAATACCAAGTAGGAGGGTGTGCAGGAAAGAGAATTTCATGAGGAAACAAGAGTCTTCATAAGAATTAGGGTCCCATAAAAAGCACATTATTTTCTAAGTGGTGCAGTCATATTCCATGCCCCCCATCTTTTAAAGAAAGGTTCCATATCAGCTCCCACTAAGCTCTGCTTTTAAACACTTTCTACTGTTTCTTTTTAAAATATACTTAAATTGTTATGTGCACACTTGTTTCGTATGCATGTTATTTATGTATGTGCACCATGTGTGTGCCTGGTACCCATGGAGTCAGAATAAAATATTGGTTCCCTGAAACTGATATTACAGATAGTTGTGAGTCACTGTTTGGTTCCTGAGACCAGAACTGTGTTGCAGGTGTTCGTTCTGGGCCACCTCTCCAGTATGCAGCGTATACTAATACTACTAACTAACAGAACTGCACTAAGGACCAATTTTACAACACCGCAGAGAGTTAGGGATACATTTGACCAGTATTCTTATCCACACATTTGAACAGTATTTGTAGCCTTTTAAAAATGCTTGGGAAGTTTTAAAGTACATTATGCATAACCTAAAGTATGTTAGCAGTTTAGTAAGTTCTAGATGATATTACTGTAAAGACTTTGTAAATAAATCTGGAATGTGATTTATTTAGGAGAATATATCCAAATGTAAATTTATGTTTAAATGAATAAAAGATAACGTAAAGTAAGATTAAATACATATAAATGTCCTTATGAAACCTTATGCACAATGAGTAAATTCAAATGAAAAATATTAAATACTAATAAGATACTAAATATTTGATTGCCTTTACCACCATTGTGATGTATAATTTAGAATATTTAGTAATAGATAAGCTTGATTTCTTTTTTATGAAAGATAGCAATATAGAAATTAATGCAGCCTCTATTTAAGATATAGTGATGTATGCCTTTAATCTCAGACTCAGAAGTCAGGCAGGCAGGTCTCTGAGTTTGAGATGTTCACAGTAAGCTTTTGTCTAAAAGGAAAAACAGAAATAAAAAGAAAGTTTCAGGTTTGACAAGTTCAACAGTAGCTATCTGAAATATATTTTTTTAACCAAAGTTTCTTTTTTAAGAGACTTCCAGCATTATGAAGGTAAAATCTGAAGCGATCTGACAAAATTTAGTCTACCTGCTTACGAGCCACCCCACCAAATAAAACTACAGAAATTAAGCATTTGTGTTGTACGTTTATTTCTCATTTTCAATCATCTTAGCCTTAACAACTTGAAGAATAAATCATTGTGCTAAAACATTATCTTCTATTAAATCTTTTGAGAAAAAACTGAAGGAAAAAACAGCACTGGTGTTCACTTTTGCTTTCTTCTCTGTTCTCTCCCCCAAAGCAGATTGCCAAACTGAGGCAGCAGCTACAACGCAGCAAGCAAAGTAGTCGTCACAGTAAAGAGAAAGATCGGCAGTCACCTCTCCATGGCAACCACATAACAATCAGTCATACTCAGGTAGGCTAATTGTTCAGATTTTATTAATTCCTCTTAATGCATTACTAAGGGGAAACCTATACTATCACCAAAGGTTTATCTTTACTGAATTACTATTTTTGTAACACATAACAGAGTATAGTGGCCTAAGAATGGTATTTCCTTGAACTGAAATGACATCATTGGTAATGTGCTTGCTGAACAATCCTTCTAGCAGCACCTTAAACTGTCTACTTTGTATTCCAGGCAATTTGCAGTTTATTTCATGTGAAGAAATTTAAAACTAGAGTTTTTTTTTTCCCCAAGAAGTTTGTGCTAACATATCTTACTGAACAGATCTGAAAAGTGCTGCCATGAAGTGATGAATCTTAATAAGTTAAATTTGGTATTGTGACCAAGTAGTACATTGATAGGGATAATTCAACATTAGGACATATGAATATAACTTACTACCTCAGAAAGTCAAAACATAGAAAATGCATCAGATTTTCTTGATATTGATAAAATTGATAACACTTGATATAGTATCCTTTTGTGGTTACTAAAGTTTTTATTAAACTAAAAATAGTAAAACTTCCTGTTATTAATTGTATGCCTCCTAAGATCAGATCCTTGATTAATATCAAGATAAAGATGATCACAAAGGTCTACATTTATTGGCATGCTACATAAGGAACTAAGAAAGGCATCACTAATTGTATATAACATTGTATATTTAGAAAATAAGAGTGAATTAGCTAGACTATTAGAACTAATTATGAGATCATTAATATGGAAAATACTAACAATATCAAGTGGAATTGAGAATGTAAAGCAGAAGAGCAGCTGTGCATTGCTGTTAGGAGAACACAGTAATATAACCACTTGGCAAGCATATACTGACCATTATCTCCAGTATTTCTCCCTTCAAGTAGCCACTAGAAATTAAAACATATCTGCATGAATGCTTGAGGAAGCACTATTCGTGATAATGAAATGAAAACAAATATTCTCTCACTGATGATTAGACAGATACTTTACATAACTGTACAGTGTAATGGTATTCAGTAATACAATGGAAAGTAGCTAATATGACAGCAGAATTGAATTTCAAAACCATTTTGCTAAGTGAAGGAAGGTATGAGTAGAAGCTGTGTAATGTATGATTTGTCGCATTAAAATCCCAAGGGATAATTGTATAAACTAAGTATTAGGAATAGGAACTGAATGCAGAGAAGCCCCAAAGAATATTTTTTTAGTAATGGAAGACTCTAAATGTGACTATACCGGTAGTTGGATTAGCCAAACTCAACTAATTGCGTGTTTAAAATGAGTGATATGTTGTACCTTGATCATTCCTGATCAGTATTACACAGCAAACTGGTATGTTCTAGACATCCAAAGTGGGAGTTGTGTGTGCTTTCCTTTTTCTTCTTAATCTTGTAAAATTAATATATTTGCTAGCTTTTTTTTTCAAGCACTGTCAGTATTATCTGATTATTTCAATTAAGTTCTTAAAAAAAAGACTAAGATGATTAAACTTGCTTTTAATTTTTTGGTGTCTGGTTATTCATAGAAATTACTTACTTTTGTAATATAAACATTTGTCAATGAAGTATGAAGTCTAGTTTAGAATGCTTTAAAGTACTCTTAATAACAAAAATATCTAAATAGAATAAATTAAAAATTGACAAATTTTGATAACTTACACTTGCTGATATACATATATACTCACAACAATATTCTAATTATGCTTATGATTAGAATTTTGCATGATAAAGAGATAACTGAAGTTTAGTGAGATAATTAAAGTATGAACATAAAAACTCAATAGTCTTATAGTGTGTTAATGTAAAAAATATAAAATCCCACTAATTTGAATTAAAAGAAATTTAATTATACATGCAAGTTATACATGTTTATTGAGGCTATAAAATGAAAAGTAGAGAAAATTGATTGTTTTAACCCATAGTTGATGAGAAGATAGTTTTAAAATAACAATTTATTCTAAATTAGTACATAAATTATGTCTGAGTTCCAGTTGATGCTTTAAATAAATTTTTTTTTATTTAATGAATTGTTTTCAAGGAATATACTGTAATATATCCATTCTCAGAAAGAAAATTTGAATACTTTTTTTATTATTTAAGGAGTTTTGTTCAAAGGTCATATAAACACACTCGTCATGCAGAAAAAATTTGAAAAGGCTTTTTCTATAAGATACCAAAATTGCGGGGCTGGCGATATGGCTCAGTGGTTAAGAGCACTGATTGCTCTTCTAGAGGACACAGGTTCAATTCCCAGCACCCATATGGCAGCTTACAACTGTCTGTAACTCCAGGATCCAGCACCCTCACACAGATATACATACAGGCTAAAACACCAATAAAATAATTTTAAAAAATGCCAAAATTGCTATAAAATTGCATTAAAACAAACTTTGTATAAGGATTACTAGATAATTTGAATCAAATAGAGAATTCATGAAGAAATGTGAGGTCAGCTGAATTAATATAGAGGCAATACTAAAACTGTCTTATACTATACATAGAAATAAATCATGATAGGTATAATATTTTATAAAACCATAAAACAACTAAACACTTGATAATATAATAATATGGAAAATTATGATAGAGCTAAAGATTCAGTGTGTCTACTCATTTGTTAATAAAATACGAGGCACATTAGTGGGCAACAGTGGAAGCATGGGAAATATTAACATGCTGACTGCCACAAATCATGTTTAAACTCTAGTTACTATTAATGAGATCATTTATTATTATTATTATTTGACACCTTGGTCCTTTTCCCTCCTTATTTCCTTCCTATTGTATTCCTTAAGCTGAAAAATGTTCATTGACAGCTTTTGACTTTCTATAATAGTTGTTAGAAGTGGCTAATTCTTGAAAACCCGTGCAGAGGACACTTGAAAACAATCTTAAAGCTGCTAAGTGAGTGCTGAATTTAACATGGTATTGTCTTTATATTGCTTATTAATCCAGTGATTGTATTAAGTAGCTGACAAAATGAAAACAAAGGTGCTAAAATGTAAATATCATGGTATCTCCACAGCACTACAGTGGAGTCCCATGATATCTTAAAGAATTTCAACACTACTTTCCAGTAAAACAAAAAGGAAAGATTAAAAAGTGCTGAAAATACTACTATCTGCCATTCCTTGACCAGTGTATACATTATATAGTAATACCTTTGCTTTGCACTTAAAAGGATTTCGAAGGAATTTCATTTTATATTATTTTACCTTCCTTTAGAAATTAAATTTCTGTATATGTATTTGAATTTTTGTTGTTTTTGAAATGTCAGAAATAACTGTTCGTTTTGTGTTTTAAGGCATTTTTGTTTGCTTCTTGTTTTTATGGTGGGGGCATGCAGAGGGCATGTCACATATGCTAAACAGAGGTCTGCCACTTAGCTACATCCCGAACTTTTCATTTTTAAAATGTATCATGTCCAATTCTTTATTTATTTGACAAAAAAATAATTTGACTCTATTCTATCTTCTGCCTCAAAGGCTATTGGATCAAGGTCAGTACCTATGCCTTTGTCAAACATATCTGTGCCAAAATCATCTGCTTCACGTGTGCCCTGCAATGTAGAAGGAATAAGTCCTGAACTGGAAAAGGTATTCATCAAAGAAAACAATGGAAAGGAAGAAGTGTCCAAGGTAAGATTACATGGGATATTTAAATACTTCTTTCTTTAATGTTACAGAATTTCTTTTTTTTTTTTTTGGTTTTTCGAGACAGGGTTTCTCTGTGGCTTTGGAGCCTGTCCTGGAACTAGCTCTTGTAGACCAGGCTGGTCTCGAACTCACAGAGATCCACCTGCCTCTGCCTCCCGAGTGCTGGGATTAAAGGCGTGCGCCACCATCGCCCGGCTGTTACAGAATTTCTTAAAAGCACTTGTGGGCTGGGTAACAGCTTTATGGAGATAAAATATAGACCATAGGGTTCTCTCCTATCCCTTTAATATATTTGGCTATAGGCCGCCATTGATCTACTTTCTGGGTCTATGGATATTTCTGTTCCAGACTTTATAAATAAATAGCATCATATAATATATGGCATTTGGTAACTGACTTTTTTACTTAGCATGTCTAAAATTATCTATGTTGCAGTGCATAACAGTACTTTCTTTTTCTTGACAGATAGTAATTACTTTCATGCATTTTGTTCAGTTAACAATGAGCTGGGCCCTCCCCATCAATCATTAATTAAGAAAATGCCTTACTGGGACTGGAGAAATGACTCAGTAGTTAAAAGCACTGGTTGTTCTTCCAGATTACCCAGGTTCAATTCCGAGTACCCACATGGAAGCTCAGTCCCAGGGGATCTGACACCCTCATACAGACATGAATGCAGGGAAAAACACTAATGCACATGAAATAAAATTAACACAAACAAAATACCATTAAATTTTTAGACATTTTGTATTTTGAATATTTTCTGCATTTATTTTATTTTATTTTTTTTATTCTTTTTTAATTAAAATTTCCACCTTCTCCCCATTTCCCATTTCCCTCCCCTCCTCCCAAATATTGCCCCCTCCCCCCAGTCCCCTCCCCCTATCCCCACCCCTCTTCTCCTACCCCCACTCCATTCCCCCTCCCTCTCGATACTGAAGAGCAGTCCAAATTCTCTGCCCTGCGGGAAGACGAAGGTCTTCTATCTATGTCCAGGAAGGTGAGCGTCTAAACAGGCTAAGCTCCCACAAAGCCAGTTCATGTATTAGGATCGAAACCTAGTGCCATTGTCCTTGGCTTCTCGGTCTCCTCCCCCAATATCTCTCATTACCCATCTGACTTCTTATCATTTATCTATCTACCACTAAGTACAATAGTGCTGCCAATAGGTTCTTCGTATGGGGCAATCTACTAATGGCCTACCCCTCAAAGAAAACTGAGTGACCCTTCCTTGTCTAAGACTGGGATATCAGTAGCCCTTTTCCTATCCATACTGGAATCTTTAACTCTAGAGTTGTGGGGATCTTATACAGTTAGCCGCAGCTGTGAGGTCATGGGTGTAGAGACCAGCCTTTCACAACACTCCTTCCTAATCCTTCAGCTCTTACATTCTCTGTCACCTTTTCTACACTGTTTGCTGATCCTTCAGGGAGAGGAGCTTATTCTCAGCATTTTGAACAGTTTTGAGTCTTTACATTAACCTCTACCCTCTGCAGTACAAAGCTTCTCTGATCAAGGTTGAAAGCATCAGAACTCTATGGACATAAGCATAAATATTTAGAAGGGAGTTGGACAATATGAGCATTTAGCAAAACAGCATCATAGGATCTGTGGCTTCCCTAAACATGAATTTTGAACATGTTTACAGTACCAGCTATGATTAACCAAAAAACTTAAGCATGTAAGAATGTATGAAGATGCCGAATGAAACCCTGTTAGTTCATAAACTAGAGTATACTTTTTTCTAAAGTAGTTGAACAGAGGTGTCCTAAATGAGTGAACAGTGTTGTTCAGAGAAAACATGGGTTGTTAAATGGAAATCTTAGTTCCAGGCACAGATCACTCCCTGTGAATTATTGGTCACGGATGCCTAGAGACACTCAAGACATAGGCTATTACTCTTGTTCTTGGTTGTTCATCATTAACTATATAGTAAGACCTTGTTACTAAAGGTACCACACACTTCAGTTGCAGAACATAGAAATAAGTTTTGAACTGGCCAGGAATTTCTCTCCCTGCTTGCTAGCTTACATAGTATTGGAAAGTGCTATGCGGCTCCTCAGGGAGCAAAGACATCATTGGCCTTACCCAGTAGTGGACCTTGAATGCTTCAGTAATGTATTGACAGGTAAGATGTACCTGCTGGTACTATAGTAGAAAGACTGCTTATAGGAGTAAAGATTTGTTCTGTTGATTGAAAATTGTACATTTACAATTAATTTTATATCAGTTTATTAAAATTAAACCAAAATGCCTATATCTAAAAGAAAAAATTGGCACATTAGCTATTATTGGTATCAGTATTATAACCCTTCCTGTTTCCCTTATTTTTTGTAAATATGTAGATTTGTAAAATTTGTTTTGCTTTTGTAATTCTACCTTCAAAAAAGGATAAATAAATATATGCTATCTAGTTGTAGATTAAAAAATAGAAATAAAGAAGAATTTTATTTACTAAGTAGCACATAAATAAAATGTAACTCACATTTTGTTCCAAAGTAGTATATCATTTTATTGTTGCCCAGCACTGCAATTTTTTTTTTAAAAATACCATTTTCTTTGTCAGAGCTTGGCCTAATGAAATCTTTCTTTTACTTCAATTCTTAATTGGAAACTTCTTTTAGTAATGAAGGAGCTGGAGACTTAGTTGGATATTTTCTTTATAATAATCATTATCAAGTTGTAAAGTTGGTGTCTGTTCCAGCAGCATCACATAAAGTTTGTTTCAATCAGCATTATAAAATCTACTGATATTTAACCTTACCTAATTTTTCTACCTCTATTTCTCCTCTAACACTGTCTCTGAATCTTTAAAATAGCAAGACTCAGAGCACACCAGTGAAAATTCATCATACTGGTTCATTTTACTAGCATTGTGATCCTTCCTGTACAATAACAACAGTTGAAATTATTTATGAAAAGCTGTAGCTTACAGAGATTTACTTGTTGACTGCAGACAAGTAAGCACAATGGGGTGAGAGCTAAGAAGACTCAACAGGCTCTGGCACTGTCACCATCAACTTTAAACTATAGGTTCTTTCTTTATGGAAGCAAAATAATTGGACTGATGAGCTTTAATGAGGTCCACAGTTCAAAGCATGTGATTGTGATTGTAGTTTCCTGTTTACCACTTTTGCCACATCTGAGCAGTATATTAGGTCTATGCAAGATTATAAATCATCATACTTTGTGTATGCTATGTTAACAGAATTGTTGAGATTTATTATTCTCCATTGAATACGAGTGCAGTTTTATTAGAAATTTAAGTGATTTCAAAGGAAATAGAAATTCTTGAGCTCTAATTAGTAAATAAATTGAAATTTTATACTCACATATGATGTTTCATTTTTACCTTATTAGCAAGTGAAAATTGTCTCTTCAAATGTTCAGTTTATTCTCAATGTGTATGTGCCATTCATGGTGCTAAGTATTTGGAGTTTTGATGTTAAACTTACACTGGTCTTAAAGAATATCATGGGAACTGCCTGAGAGGATATACAGGAACCCTGTACATGCCCAGAAATTAAGATACAAAATGGTGTATGTATTCACTGAGACTATGACATCTGAAGACATGCCCCATTCTTTCTGATATCACCCACGTGCTTACTGGTGTTCCCTTGCAGCCTTTGGATATACCAGATGGTCGAAGAGCTCCACTCCCTGCTCACTACCGGAGCAGTAGTACTCGCAGCATAGATACTCAGACTCCTTCTGTCCAAGAGCGCAGCAGTAGCTGTAGCAGCCACTCCCCTTGTGTGTCTCCATTTTGTCCTCCGGAATCCCAGGATGGAAGCCCTTGTTCAACAGAAGATTTGCTCTATGATCGTGATAAAGGTGAGAATGACGTCATCCATTTATATGGAAGGCTTGCTATTGCTCATTATAGTTTGTGTCTTAGACCATTCCACCACTTTTCCCCTTTGTTGAATGGTGAGATTGTAAATGATGAGTTATTACAGGTTTGTTCATTGGTTTCACCTTCCTCCTTTGTAACTTTCAAACATCTTCCATAAATGTGTCAGATAAGCACAAAGCCTGGTTCTAACGGCTAATAATAAAAGCTATAAAGTGGAGTGTATACAACTAAATGCCAGTACTTTCCTTCATTTTGTTCAAAGCTGATGATAGTTATGGTACAGTTTATATTCCTTATGTCTAAAGCTAGTTCTTATAATTAGTGATTTTGGAGGAATATTCTCTAACAGTGTCTTGGTAGAGTGTGTGTGGTATGAAGGTGCATTTATGCATGATGCATATGTGAAGACTATAAGACATGTTTTATAGAAGATAACAGAAGAGATGCCTTCTTCTGTTTGTTGTTTTCCTTTGCTTTAAGATATGTTTTTTGAACTAACAGCATGTCTTTTGGATGAGAATGTCTGGTCAATGAGCTCTCAGGATCTGTTTGCCTCTCTCCCCACCAATACTGGGGCTTATAGGAACTTGCAGTCCTGCTCAGTTAAAGTGTGGGTGCTGGAGATTTGAGCTTGGGTTCCCGGGCTTAAACAGCATCTGTCCAGACTCTGTATTTTTTTATGTGAAACAGGATTTCTCATGGGCCTGGAGTTACCATTAAAGTTAGATTAGATGGCCAGGGAGCCCCTACCATCTGCCGCTGTCATTGCTTTCCAGCCACAGGTTGCAGATGCACACCACCATGCCCAGTATTTACATGGTTTCTCATGCTGATGCAGCAAGCACCTTCCCCAATGAGTTCTCTCTCTAGTTAATAATAATTATATTATTATAATATATAATAATATAACATATAATAATAATTATTATCATTATTTTTTTTTTTTAAGATAGGATTGCTCACTAAACCTGGAACTCACAAAGTCAGCTGGGCTGACTGGTCATTGAGCACCAAGGATTTACCTGTCTTTACCTCTCTAGTCCTGGAGTTACAGATATGCATGCCAGCTTTTTTTTTTTCTTTTCCATATGAAGTTGAGTACTGTTCTTTCGAGGACTGTGAAGAATTTTTCTGTAATTTTGATGGGCGTTGCATTGAATCTGTAGATTGCTTTTGGTAAGATTGACATTTTTACTATGTTAATTCTAACTACCCAAGAGCATGGGAGATCTTTCCACTTTCTGGTGTCAATTTCTTTCTTAAAAGATTTAAAGGTCTTGTCATAAAAGTCTTCCACTTGTTTGGTTAGAGTTGCTCTGAGGTATTTTATGCTATTTGTGTCTATTGTGAAGAGTGATGTTTCTATGATTTCTTTCTCAGCCCATTTATCATCTGTGTACAGGAGGGCTACTGATTTTCTTTTTAGTTAATCTTGGATCCTGCTACATTACTGAAAGTGTTTATGAGTTGTAGAAGTTCCGTGGTAGAATTTTGGGGGTCGCTTATGTAAGTTATCATATCATCAGCAAATAGTGAGAGTTTGACTTCTTCTTTTCCTATTTGTATCCCGCTGATCTCCTTTTGGCGTCTTATTGTTCTAGCTAGTACCTCAAGAACTATATTGAATAGTAATGGGGAGAGTGGACAACCTTGTCTTGTTTCTGATTTCAGTGGGATCACTGGGAGTTTCTCTCCATTTAGTTTGATGTTGGCTGTTAATTTGCTGTATATTGCCTTTATGATGTTTAGGTATGTTCCTTGTATCCCTGCTCTCTCCAAGACCTTTATCCTGAAGGGATGTTGTATTTTGTTGAAAGCTTTTTCGGCATCTAATGAGATGATCATGTGGCTTTTATTTTTCAGTTTGTTTATATGGTGGATTACATTGACAGATTTTTATCTGTTGAACCATCCCTGCATCTCTGGAATGAAGCTGACTAGATCATGGTGGATGATGGTTCTGATGTGTTCTTGGATTCAATTTGCCAGTATTTTATTTAGTATTTTTGCCTCAATCCTCATGAGTGAAAGTGGTCTGTAATTCTCTTTCTTAGTCTGTGGTTTAGGTAACAGGGTAATTGCAGCCTCATAAAAAGAGTTTGGCAGTCATCTTTCTGTTTCTATTGTGTGGAACAATTTGAGAAGTATTGGTTTTAGTTTTTCTTTGAAAATCTTGTAGAATTCTGAGCTGAAAACATCTGGTTCTGGGCTTTTTTTGGTGGGAGACTTTTGATGACTGTTTCTATTGTGTCAGCAGTTATCGGTCTGTTTAATTTGCTTATCTGGTCTTGATTTAATTTTGGCAATTCGTATTTATCCAGAAAGTTGTCCATTTCCTTTAAGTTTTCCAATTTTGTAGAGTGCAGGTTTTCAAAATATAACCTGATGATTCTCTGACTTTCCTCTGTGTCTGTTGTTATGTCCCCTTTTCATTTCTGATTTTGTTAATTTGGATATTCTCTCTGCCTTTTGTTTAGTTTGAATAAAGGTTTGTCTGTTTTGTTGATTTTTTTTCAAAGAATCAACTCTTTGTCTCATTGATTCTTTGTATTGTTTTCTTTGTTTCTATTTTGTTGATTTCAGCTCTCAATTTGATTATTTCCTGCAGTCTAGTTCTCTTAGGTGAGTTTGCTTCTTTTCTAAAGATTTCAAATGTTCTGTTAATTCAGTAGTGTGGGATTTTTCTAGCTTCCTTATGAAGGGATTCAGCACTATGAACTTCCTCTTAACACTGCTTTCATTGTGTCCTATAAATTTGGGTACGTCGTGTGGTCATTTTCATTAAATTTTAGGTAGTCTTTAATTTCTTCCTTTATTTCTTTTTTCACCCATTGTTGATTCAGGTGAGCACTGTTTAATTTCCATGTGTTTGTGGGCTTTCTGTAATTAGTATTGCTATTGAATTGTAGTTTTAAGCCATGGTGATCTGATAAGATACATTGGGTTATTCCAATTTTTTTATATCTGTTGAGATTTGTTTTGTTACCGAGTATGTGATCAATTTTTGAGAAGGTTTCATAAGGTTCTGAGAAGAAGGTATATTCTTTTATGTTTGTATGGAATATAAATGTCTGTTAAGTCCATTTGAGTCATAATATCTTTAGTTTTCTTATGTCTTTGTTTATTTTTTGTCTGACTGACTGTGAGAGTGGAATGATAAAGTCTCCCACTATTAGTGTGTGAGGTTAAATGTATGTTTTAAGCTTTATAAGTGTTTATTTTACATATGAGGGTGCCCTTGTATTTGGGGCATTGATGTTCAGTATTGAGATTTCCTCTTGATGGATTTTTCCTTTGACTAATATGAAATGTTCTTCTTTGTCTCTTTTGATTGATTTTAGTTTGAAGTCTATTTTGTTAGATATTAGGATAGCTACACCAGCTTGTTTCTTAGGTCCATTTGACTGGAAATTTTTTTCTCAACCCTTCACTCTAAGGCTATGTCTGTCTGTGAGGTTGAGGCATGTTTCTTATATGCAGCAGAAGGATGGATTGTTTTCATATCCAATCTGTTAGACTGTCTCTTTTTATAGGTGAGTTGAGTCCATTTATATTAAGGGATATTAATGACCAGTAATTGCTCTGTCCTGTTAATTTAGTTTTCGTTGTTGGTGATGTTGATTTCTGTGTTTTTCCCTTCTTTTGGATTTGCTGCTGTGAGATCATCAATTGCCTGAGTTTTTTTTTGATTTAACCAACTTCCTTATGTTGGAGTTTTCTTTCTAGTGTTTTGTGTAGGGCTGGGTTTGTGACTAGGTATTGGTTAAATCTAGTTTTGTCATGGGGAATCTTGTTTAGTCCTTCTATGGTGATTGAAAGTTTTGCTGGGTATAGTAGTCTGGGCTGGCAGCCATGGTCTACTAATGACTGCATAATGCTTGACCATGACCTCCTGGCTTTCATTGTCTCCAATGAGAAGTCAGGTGTAATTCTGATAGGTCTGCCTTTATATGTTACTTGTCCTTTTTTCTCTGTAGTTCTTAATATTCTTTCTTTATTCTATATGTTTATTGTTTTGATTATTATGTGGTGAGGGGACTTTTTTTTTTTTAATCCAGTCTATTTGGTGTTCTTTAAGCTTCTTGTATCTTCATAGGCATATCTGTCTTTAGGTTGGGGAAAGTTTATTTTTTCTACGATTTTGTTAAATATATTTTCTGTGCTTTTGAGTTGAACTTCTTTTATATCTATTATTCTTAGGTTTGGTCTTTTCATGGTGTCCCATATTTCCTGGATATTTTGCATTAAACTTTTGTTAGATTTAATGTTTTCTTTGACTGATGAGTCTATTTCCTCTATTGTATCTTCAGTACTTGAGATTCTCTCTTCCATCTCTTGTATTCTCCTGTTTATGCTTGCATTTGTGGTTCCTGATGGTTTTCTCATAATTTCTGTTTCTATAATTCCCTCCACCTGAGTTTATTGTCTCTAAGTTTTCAAGTCTTGAATAGTTTCTTTTGTATGTTTGGTTGCTTTTTCTTGGTTTTCTTTAAGGGATTTGCTGATGTCGTCCAGTTTTTTTGTTTGTCTTTTCTTCCATTTCTTTGAGGGAATTTTTCATTTCCTCTTTAAGAGTCTCAAACATTATTCTGAAGTTATTTTTTAGGTCATTTTCTTCTGCTTAATCTATATTTGGTTGTTCAAGTCTTGCTGTTGTAGGGTCTCTAGATTTTACTGGGGTTGTATTGTTCTTTGTGGTGTTGCATGTGTTCTTACCTTGTCTACTCATCGTTTCCTCTAATTGGTGTAGTTGGGGCTGTCTGTGACTCTGGTGATTAATCTTCCAGGTGCCAGTGAGTCCAAGGCTCAGATGGTTGTTCCTTCTGGTATAGTCAGTACCATGGTTCTGGTTACCCCACTGGTCACTCCTTGTTCCTAGAGGCCACTCAGTGCTCCCAGGTTTGCTCAGCTCCCATAGAGTTTGCTGTCTTAGGCCTGCTCTGGTCTAGGTTGTCAGCTCAGACCTGTTTCTATAAATGTCTTTGGTCTGGATGTGCTCCTGAGTAGGTTCCTGGCTTGGGATTGGTCCTAAAGAAAGTTCTCTGGCTCTGATCTTCTCTCTCAGAGGTCCCAGACTCACAGCTGGATCCTCAGAAATTTCTGGTTTCTGCCTACTCCCTCAGAGGTCCCAGACTCATATCCAGACCTGCATATGTCCTGGCTCAGGTCTGTTCTCTTGAAAGTCCCAGATTCACGCCTGAAACCACATTGGTCTCTGGCTCTGGCCCACTCGCCCAGCAGTTGCTTCCCTGTACCTGCTCCAGAAGAGTTCTCTGTCTCAGGCCCACTTCAGCCTAGGTTGCTGGCTCAGTCCTGCTCCTGTGGAGTTCACTGCCTCTGGCCTACTCTTGCCAATATTTAGCATTTTAAACAATGTTTAGAATATTTAAAGGAAAAAAGAAAGTGGTTTATCAGTTGTGGAACTTGTACATTGAATTATTCCCACTATAGAAGAGTCTTTGACCTGTGACTTCACTGTCAAAATACAGAGTTTTGAAGTGGTTTGTATTTTTTAATATTAATTTTGCCTGATAATTAATGTTTTTATTCTGCACTGTGTATGGTTGTTTTTATTTCCAGTAAAGACAAAAGTAGAAGCTAAATAATTCTTGCTAGTTTTATCAGTTATGAAAGCAGAAAAATAAGTACTGTAATTTTCTAATCACCTAGAATCTTTTGTGTACCTACGTACTTTGTAGTTCAAAGATTTTTTTTTCTTTTTTTTTTTTTTTTTTTTTTTTTTTTTTGGTAAAATAGCTCAGATCATTCCTAGGAGACTTAAGAGAAATGATGCAGGAAGTGAAATAATCAGATGCAGTGAATATATATGTTCTACTGAAAGGTGCGCTGGTGGGCTGATTATTTTTAGCGTTCATCTGTTATGTATTTACCCATTTTCTGACTTTCCTAATGTTATCTCTCCCTCTTTATATCTGCTCCCCATGAATCATTTATCATTTTCAACTAAAGAATTTGTTACAGATAGCACATTTTTTCTTTGACTCTATCAGTTGCAATGCCAGAACAAAAACCACTCTGTTGAAAAAGCGACAGTTGTTTGAGAACTTATTTCAGGTGGAGGTTTTCATATGAGTTTGTTTGCTTCTTTTTTGTTTGTTTGTTTGTTTGGGTTGAGTTATGTTATTTTGTTAGGGATTTTTCCAGTAACCTAAAGACTGAAAGCAGCCTGGCCACATGTGTAGAGTTACAAGGCTAGCTAATCTAATAGAGAAATAATTCCTAAGCCTCAAATTCAGAGTACAAACTCTCATCTTGATCTCTTATATTAACATTATCAAAATATAGCCAAAGAATTGGCCCAAGTCCTTCTACATCATCATGTCCAAGTTGCAAGGGAAAAAAAATATAGTACAGATGGCAGCGTCAAAATATTAGCTTTTTAGCAGCTCTGCCAATGTTCCTTGATGGTAGCCAGACTAGTGCTGGGCAAACCATAAAACCTAGACTTAAGTCTGCTGTTTGTCATGAATCTTTGGCACAAGTTACTTAGGCAGTTTTTAGAAAGTTCTGCAATTTTGCAAGATATTGTAGAAACGGTGATTGTTATAATTATGAAATAAATGGAACCATTTTGTTGAGGCCAGCTACTAAGAGTTATATTCCAAGAGTCCATAAGTTGATTACTTGTGGTTGAAGCTATATTTTCTTGAAAGAAATACACTATGTGGATAGAGTTTCCTAAGCTAGGGTATATAAGCCCATTTAACTCACACTGTAATTTGACTCAAATATTAATATTACTAAACTGTGAGTTCTAAGTGTAAGCAATCCTTCTTCTCCAGAAAACAAATAAAAGATGTTAGCTTGTCTCTTTAGTGTCTAGAGCTGATACTAAGAAGTCTGTTAAAATAACCTGTTTGGACACTTTCTTATTCATATTTCTTATTTAACCATATTTGTATTTTTCTCTAGGGTTCTACTTTTTCACTTTTTGTCTTTCACGCCTTTGCCTTAGCTCTCTTCCTTCTCACATAGCCTAATCTGCTCAAATTTATGACTTTTGTGGTTGATAGTATGAATACAAATGTTGAATATGTGTTTTAACCATCTTACCTTTAAATTTATTGAACAAATATATAAAAAGTTTTTTGTTTGTTTGTTTGAACTTCTTAGTGGTAAAACTAGAGTTTAAAACACTTTCTACAAAGGACTTTATTTTACATGTTAAAACTGCCTTGTTGTTTTAGAACTTCTTAATGGTAAATACATAGATTGAAAATACTATTCCAACATAGAATTTATATAACAAGTCAAAACTGCCCTATTGTAGAATTATGTCACTAAGATCTTTGCCCCAGTCTTCTTTTTCAAGATCACATGAAACATTGCACACATTAACAATGTCTGGAAACATTTAATAAGAACCTGAAATTGCCATATTCTTATCTTTATACAGTGTTTACAATCATACCAATAGCAGATAATGTAACAGCTATAAGTAGTTATCTTGCTCATAGTTCAAAACTACTTAGTAAGTATTGCTCAATTGTATCTGTTATAGTTCAGTCTAGAATATAAGCAAATGAAAGTTTTGAACATTCCTACATAAGTATTTTATTTCGTCTTGTTACCTGTTTACTAACATGTAAGTTTAAGCACCAATGGGTAACCTAGTCTTGTTCATTGTGTTGTCCTTACCAAATTCAGTCATACCTGCCAAGTATGGTTTTAACTAATAGGGATTTTCTAAAATCTTCTTATACTAACTTTCTTTATAATATGTCCATATTAAAAACGTAGTATCTTTATTACTATATTGAAAATACTGGTGTCATTTTCTTTGAGTTATTAAGTTGTATGTTGTGCTTCTTTAAGTGTTCATAGGGTGTGATACTGTTTTATTTTTATTATTTATTTATTTATTTGGTTTTTTGAGACAGGGTTTCTCTGTAGCTTTGAAGTCTCTCCTGGAACTAGCTCTTGTAGACCAGGCTGACCTCAAACTTACAGAGATCCACCTGCCTGTGCGCCAGCACCTTTAAAAGTGTGGTACTTTTAAAGGAGAAAAAAAAAGTAGACAAACTTAGTCATAGGCACTTTGGTGAAGGGATTGGGAAGCCATAAAATCCACATTTCTTAACGAAATTAAAGGTAATAGCTTTTCTAAGACATGTGTCATCTTTCCCTTATATTAAATACTCTGTTGATATTTGGTAAATTTTAATCACGACTGAAGAAAAAAATTATAGGTTATTAATAGGGGTAGAGAAAAAAATGAATCTGTCAGGTATTTCCATATCATCTTTTGTCATCCTCTGAGAAAGATGGGCTCCTACAGGTTGCTGTTTATTCCATCTCCTAGCAGAAGGCCGACCCAACAACGGTTGCCTGAGCTGTAATCCTTTCATTAGAGAAGCAGAGTGTTAGGAAGGAACTTGATCATTTTGTCACCTCCTCATATGTCTAATGAAAACACAGACTTTGAGTAGATCAAGATTTAGTTGAAGCAGAAAGCTTAGGTAATGAACTCTAACTTTGGGGTAACCAATTGGAACCTTGCCTTGCCTTGTACTAATTATGGGCCCATGGACAAGTTACTCAACCTCTAGGTATCTCAGTTTCCTCATAAGATTGTTATGATTAAATGTGGTTAGGTGATTATACTTTTGTTATTTACTATATGCCATATTCCTATGATTACGTGGGCTTGTTATTACAGGCTACCTAATTTGAGACGAATAGAAATTGGTAACTTTCCTAACTTCTTAATGGTCTAGATGCCAATAATGATCTTTTAGAGAGATTTCACACTGTATCTTACGGTCTTTGCAGAAAGAATGGGCTTCTTGTAACATCCATCTCTGCAAGGGCCAGGTGTGTAGAGAACTGTAAGAAATTGGATATGTGTGAATGACCAAGAGGAGAAAATAAGAACTGAGAGATAGAAAACCTAGATATTACAAGAAGTCTTAATGATATTCCCAAGAGCATTTAAGGGCCAAGAAGAATCTTGTGGGCATGTCACATAGAGGACATGACCAGCTTAATTTTGAAGAACCATAGCTCAGATGGAGGTACTATAGTCTAGAAGGCCAAGCAAGTACGCGCTTTGTCTAACCCTTCACTGTTTTCAGCTGTTTTGAATCTGTATCCTAAAATGTTATTATTTATTCCAGAAATAAGTCAACAAAGTTTACTTGTTTTAATGATAGGAAGTAACTGAAAAAACTTTCCAGTACATTTCTTCTTGTATGTTCACAGATAGTTTTGGTGGCTGATTGTGTACTTTAGACAAAGGGATATAAGGAGATGAGTAAGATAGGCAAGTTTCAGTGTGGGGATGTGGGAAATGATTGCCAACGTTAGAAAAGTTCTGAATGGTGCAGAGGAAGGGTTGTAAGGTCAGCCTAATGTGAAGGTAATGTTTCCATGTGGGTTTCTGCCTAATGATGTTTGTGTCATTTCGTCTAGTGAGAATTTTTTAAAAAGAGAATTGGAGTTTTTTGTCTAAGGTTTCATCAAGATATTAACAGTATATTGCTTTATCTTCTGTTTCACACAAAGTAAATGGTGAAATGAACATTTAAAGTTGTATTGACATTTTTAGTATAAGTTCGAGCATCCTTCATATACACATACATAGTTTAAAATATGAACATTTGAGTTTTTTGCAAACTGATTCTCCTGAATTTTTTTTAAATCATTCTAAAACCTGAGGCTGTAAAAATAAAGGTTATATTGCAAAAATTTCCCAAAATTCTTAAATTAATTTTCAAGATACAAAATATTTTCTAATCTATGATTTATGCTTAGTTTCACTATTAAGATTTAAACTAATAAAAGTATGCTTTTAGCCCATAGATTGATTTGGAGACTGTATTCTACCATAGGATTTGTGTTCATCTTCAACTACTATTTTCGAGTGGCATGTCAGGAACTGAATCTTGTTAGATTATGTTGTAGTAAAGGAAGTCCACTTATTGTGAGCACACAAAACAAGAGTCCTCTGTAGTTGAATCTAGAAATGCATCTCCTTTTGGGGTATACCCAAAGAATAAGTGATTAGCGTTTTAAGTACCTACATATGACAAGCATTCACAGTGGTTCTTAGATCTTTTATTCAAAACACAATCAGACCTGAAGTAAAGTTCAAAAATATAAGTAGCAAAAGGTAGTGAAGTCATATTTTTCTCCTTTTGTGAAATAATCATACACACACACACACACATATAAATACACACATGAGTAATTTATATATTCATCCCAACTAAAGTGTATGTGCTATTGAAATTTAATGGTTATCTCAAAGGGACTGTTGTAAGCTCTCCTTCCCAGTTTAGTTTTTGAGTTACAAGAAGGTGCGGACCCTTTGATACGATTGATTATATTACCCATTTCTTAAGGCTAATTGCCAAAAATGGTACATAATTGTATGGTTTCCCTAATCTCCTTTGTCCATCATCCATACTCTAGTTGCTAACTTAATTTCCTGAGCAAAATAATAATTTTAACACCAAATTAGTAATTCTGTATAGATCCATTTTATTTTAGTCAGTCATATGTCTAACATAACTCACTAGGCTAACTTTTATGCCATTTTATTATATTCTTAATATATCATTGAATATAGTGTTCAACATACTATATTCATTTTCCCAGTGAACTACTTACTTGGGAAAGAATAAGAATTATATTCGTATTTTTGATTAGTTGCTGCTAGATACATCCTCAAAATAATTTCTTTTTCAGAGTAATCTGAAGAATCTCAATGGTTTAGGCATTAGTTTTAATTTCAAGATGTTATATTAGATCTCCCAGTCAAGTCTTTGCTATCATTAGCTGCCAAAGTTGACACTAGAGAGTTGCATTCCTGGAGAATCTGTTATTCCAAAGATTACCAGGATAGTGGAGATGACTCAGTCTATAAAGCACTTGCCATGCAAACGTGCACGCCTAAGTTTGATCCCAGAACCCATAAAGAACAGGCAAAACAAAACAAAAGGAAACCCTAGCACAGTCATGTATGTTTGTCATCTTAGCAATGGGGAGGTAGAGACAGGTTGGTAGGACCTTGAACATCACTGGCCAGCTCATCTACTCTGGCTCCACACACAACTTCAGGTTTTCCTCTGGCGTCCTTGGACACATGCGCTCAGGTGCACTTGGAAATACACACACATAAATTCATACCAAAGATAACCTTGCTTTCTTGCAAGAAATAGGGTGTTATCTTTATGTAACTAAATAGCATTAGTGTGGGTCAATCTACTTAAAACATTCACTGCATCCTTTTCTGCCTGAGAGAGAATGAAGAGTGAAATAGTTTCAAATGGTTTACTTGCGTAAAATTTGCAGGTTAGGAATTTGTTACTGCCAGTGTTCTTGAGAGCTTTCTGTGTTTTAGTTATGCCTTAGTCCTTTTACATTATATTTTAAAATAGCTGTGCTTCAATAGTTATTCCTGTTTTATGGATCAAAAGCCAGGGATGAACCAATACTATGGGGGTTATGTTAAGTAGGCACAGGTAGAAGTCAGGTATTTTGATTGCAGACTAGAATTCTTAACTCTCTTAACACTCATTTCTCAGATTTGCCTTTATTTCAGATACGCTTGGAAGCATTTTCAAAGGGGAGAATAAAAAAAAAGCCAGGCTCCTTTGAGAGATGAGATGTGAACTTTGGAATTTAAAAATGCTTCTACTGGGTCTATTGTAAACTAGGGTTAAGAATCACCACTTTGACTAGGAATATTCTCAGTGGTAGAACACTTATCTAGCATGTGTGTGATACCACATTCAACTCCTGGCACCTCACAAAACAAAGCACTATAATTTATTATTGTTTGCTTAAAACTTAATTTATTTGATTACCTAATAGTGACAAAATATATGTACAATCTTAAGGCTACAGTAGAATCCATAACAAAGAATATACATACCTGTATTTATCCCACCCTCCAAAACCAAGCAAACAAAAAACAAAAAAAAAGAATTTATGTACCTATTTACATATATGACTTAACAATCATTAATGCAAATTACATCTATTCTGGGTCATAGAGTGGTATATAAAATATTAAATGTCATTTCTGAAAGATAATAATAATTAGTTATAAACACATGGTTTAATGAATATTTTTTCTATATATAATTCTAAATTATAATAATTTGAAACTTTTCCAAGTCTTAATTTACTTGAAAATATTTGGGAAGTTACTTGAATTTGATATTAGTATAGTGTGTGCATAAATAGGATCTATCACAATAAGATAAGCAATCAAATTCTATGATAACTTGATAGAAATTGCCCAGGTTTCCCAAATATTTGTTTGTAGTACTTTTACACTGTCTTTTCAGATTACTAAATATCTCTTATAGCCAGATGGTTTTTATTGAAAAAGCAAAAGGATTTAAATCATTGAACACATTTGTGTTTGTTTTTAGCATTAATCCTCCCTCCAAAAAAGAATAAGGATGTTTAAGTGGATAAGTTAAAACAAAAGCCCACTTACTACCTCTGAAATTAAAGGAAAAATAAAACCTTAAAGACAAATAATTATTTTAAATTGCAACAGAAAGAAAATGTATCCATTTTCAAGTTATCTAGTTCATGACTAGTTTCAACTTTTTTTTTGAAATTATAGTAAGTGCTTACAAAGAGAAATTGTGTAATAGGCTGGAGTGTGTAATTGTGGCCAACATGGCATTTCTTCCATGATAATAGGCTGGACCATTGATTGCTATGTAGTCACACCCCAACTAATGGCATGATATCAAAGTCATTGCTTTAGTAGATGCCACTTACTGGTGGGCTGTGCTATGCCGATGAGTAAACCTCCATGGGGCATTTCATGCCATCCATGTTCACCCACTTGTATTCTTGACCTCATGTGTTATTTGAATAGTGAAGTGAGATTGAAGTTGAGAGGGTAGTCTACAGGCTTATTCACACCAGCTTAGTAGTTGACCAGTATTAATAGATGAACTTTACTCCCAGACAGCACTAAGACTCAGGCTTCTGAGTCCATTACATCAACCTAGCAGGAGGTCATTTTTACCCTCTCTTCTTCTGTGTCTAAGTAAGAAACAGGTAAATGTTGAGTCTAAGAAAATCATTAAGTCTGAATAGTTAACAAAAAAAACTAAATGTCATTCTATGATTTGATTCCTTCTAAGAAGTTATTCTATGCATATTCTGTAAGAATATGTTTAATAGTAATAAACTATGTGCTTTTGTAGTTTTTTTAGAAATGTGTAATCTTGTTGTTTCAAAGTAATTGCCAACCAGGGAGACAGCCACTTTCAAATGTAAATATAGATCTACATTCCTAAGACTGACTTTTGAAACATTCACAAAATAAAATGTTAGTGTGCATATTTCTAAGCATGTGCTATGTACCTTGTTACTCTGTTTCTGAGTGCTGGACAGTTTTCTATATCATAAACTAAAGCAAGTCATGTAATTTATTGTTAATTCCATTTTTCAAAATATGTGGAAATGATACATACCACTTGATTGTGTACTTAGTATTTAACAGTGAACATTGGCTTTCATTAAGTCAGAAATTAGGTAAATAGAATCATTATATTAAACAGGTTTGTGACTGAATTTACAACTTGGCATCTTACAAAGATAATGACACATCTTAGTGGACTTGGATTTCCAAACACTTTTGCCAGATAGGAAAAGGAGAAGTTGTACATAGGTTTTATAGCTTTTCATGAATAGACCATTTTGTTTTGGGTTAAAAAAATGAGGAAAACATGTTTGGTAGAAATATTTTTGGATTTTTCATGTCGTTAGTGGCTAAAATGCAAGCTTTACTGAAACAGAGCTTTTAAAGACTTTAAAGGCAAAATTATGGGCAAATCATCTTTTTAAACATAGATGGAAGACAGGTTACAAACTTGTTTTGCCCTACAAGCTTATTATTCCTGGTGTTTTAAATGTATCATTTGTTACAAACTTTTGTGATAAAAATATTTATTCACATATAAAAAAATTTAATTGGTTGGACAATGAGATATCATATAGAGAATCACCTCCATTGTTATAAATCCTATAATTTTTCTTATGACTAATGCATATTACTGCATTCATGTACAATACTTTTTTCAGATTACAGCTATGATTTTCTCGAAGTTTTCAGGGCTAAAATGTCATCCTTTTATATTCTGTGGTATGGCAGGTTACCGTTACATTTAAGTTTGTTTTTTTTTTTTAATGCACTACACAAAGCTGTTAGAAATACCCTTGCAGTGACATAAGGGCTGTTGAGAAATCAAGTTTAATTTAAAAGCTCTTTCAACTCCTAGTTAATATAACTGCTTTAAATTTACAGACAGTGGGAGTAGCTCACCGTTACCCAAGTATGCTTCATCTCCCAAACCAAACAACAGCTACATGTTCAAACGGGAGCCCCCAGAGGGATGTGAGCGAGTGAAGGTCTTTGAGGAAATGGCGTAAGTAATGTCTTTTCTGTCAGCTGGGATCTGAAGCTTTTTATTGAGATGTTGATTACAGATGAATCAACTACTGTGTCCAGCTGATGTTTGTTTCAAAAGCAAATTAAGAAAAGAGAATTGAATAGACAGAAGATCCTACGATGAGGATTGGAGGATTGCTAGGCGCGTATAAGCTAGTAAGAAAAGCTTAGGAATTCACCCTTGCTGCCGAAATGCCTTCCTTCTCTCTTCTCTCTCTGCTGCTCTTTCGCTCCCCTTTCTTCCTTCCTCCCAACTCCATTTCTCTTTCCTTCTCCTCTCTTTCTCTTTCCATTCTCACTATACTGTTTTTCTCTCTTCTTTCATTTTCTTTTTTGAAAAGTAATTTTTAATCTTTAAAATTAAAGAAATTTTCTGTAAAAAACTGTTGGTTTAGCTGGATGACAGAAACACATTTAGGAGAAAAGTTATTGTCCATGCACCAGCATCTTACAGATGGTCTCCGATTCTTCAAATCGAAGGGACAGTGGTTTTCTTTATAGATTTATCTAGCCTGTTTACTCTTGAATTATGTTTTCTGTCCCTTTTTATTTTAAATTTTCAATATGAAGAAGTCAGAAATTAGAAAAAGAAAGAGGTTCATGTTGAAAATTTGGGGCTTCTAGAAATACTCAGAAGATGACTGTGTAGCTCTTGGTGTATGTCCCAGTAGGTACCAATGCAGTCTGCTCTTCTTGCAGCCTAGAAGGGAACAGAGGCTACACAGGAGTTAGTTGTTGGCTTAGTTTAGAGAATGGTGGGGGGATGGGGCTGGGGACATGGACTTTCTTCTTTTGGTTGAGAGACAACAGAAAACTTTTTTTTCCATGTGTATATCTGAAGATATATCTGAAGATCCAGAAAAAGTTGAATAAGTTTTTATTACCAAATAAATGATAAATAGTATCCTTTTTATACTTCTTAACAGGAAAGTTTATCATAAATATGAATAATATTCAGGAACCGTGTATAATTTCTTTCATCCTCCACAGTGATTGGAAACAACTAAAGATCTCTAAAAATTTGCTTGGCCCTTTTGAAAGTTGTTTTTTTCTTTAAATGTCATTTCAATGCCCTATACGTGGCTAGTCTCCCAGCTGACCTGTGCTATGGAAGATGTTTCCCTTCTGTGTGCATATAACCCATCCCTGTCATTCACATTCTAGCTGTTAGAGAACTTCAATTTATCCACAAAGTAATTAACTTTATAGTGATCCCAAACTAATTTTGTTTTATGGTTTTAGGTCTCGTCAGCCTATCTCGGCCCCTCTATTTTCATGTCCTGACAAAAACAAGGTTAATTTCATCCCAACCGGATCAGCTTTCTGTCCTGTAAAACTTCTAGGCCCTCTTCTACCTGCCTCAGACCTGATGCTCAAGAACTCTCCTAACTCTGGCCAGAGCTCAGCTTTGGCGACACTAACCGTAGAGCAGCTCTCTTCCCGGGTTTCCTTCGCGTCTCTTTCTGATGACACCAGCACAGTAGACTCCCTGGAGCCCTCTGTTCAGCAGCCATCTCAGCAGCAGCAGCAGCTCCTACAAGATCTGCAGGCAGAAGAACACATCTCCACTCAGAACTACGTGATGATCTAAAGCAGGGGGAGCTGGCCTCCACCCGTGTTCCATGGTGTGGGAATGAGATCTCAGACATCTATCTGCATGGAGTGACAAACTTTCTGAACACCACCAACAGCAAAATACTTAGCATCATAAAATAGCTCTTAACACTGATCTTGGCAGGGACCCACTCCTCCTATTCAGCAGTTTTTGTGGAAAGCAGTAATGCTTGCAAAATGTGTGTGTCATTCAGCATTTAAGTGGAGACTATGCATTTCATAGTATGTCTGACAGATTAGTACTGTGTTCTGTGTTTTGTTCCAAAATTTCAGTATGAATAAGCTCTATTTCAAAAAGTTGCCTGTCTAAGTAGAAAATGTCTTGCTGTGTTTTGTCCTATGGAAAATACTGTACTTCAGGATTATGTTTACAATTGATCCAGGTGTTTGTTTCTAACTTCTATAATACATACAATGCAAAAAAAAATGGCCACAACAGTTGCACAGTGCCCACCCTATGGCCTAGCTTCAGGTACTTCAGTTGAAGTTTAAACTCAGGTAACTTGGAATGTATATCACATTGGGATATTAAATATTTCACAGCTGCAAAGCTAAAGAGGGAACATCACTCTTGCCTTTCCTTATTTTATGCATTTCCCTTTCTTCATTCCATTCCACATTAGAAAAAGAAGTGCATTCAGCCCTAGGTGATGGTAATCCTGGACATGGGGAACATGAGGAGAACCAGCAAATCTGTGGTGTATGACATCGTTTTTTTTTGTTGTTGTTGTTGTTGTGTAGTTACCAATAGAACAACTGTTGCATTCACTGTTTAAACGTGTAAATGTGGCCTTTTTTTAAAAAAAAAAAAGTTAAGGTGTTGCTCAGTTAATGACTGTTACAATGTTGCAAATAAAGCTTCAGTAGTAGACTGTATATAAACATTCCATATTGTGTGATGAAATTTAAATAAAAGAATGGCTGGGTTTGATTTCAAAGCAAGTGAAGTTTTGCAGGTATAAATAATGACGGATTTTTGTTTATATTGGCCATCAAGATCATAATTGCTACTATTTTTATCTAAAGACATATTTATGTTTAGCTTCACTTTAGGAAATTCTAATTTGCTGGTTAAAAAGTGAGACATTTTGGTTACTGTTTTCCTCAAGCATTTGGGAAATGAGTTTCATTCATGTAGAGAGTATGAGTGTGTTCAGAACCAATGCAGCATAAGCAAGCAGACTTCTTGTTGACTTACAAGAGCAATAGCTTAAAGCTGTCTCGTTTAATCCTCAGATAACACTATCATGAATAATTTTGTTAAGACTTAGAATGTGTGGAGTAGAACATAACCCCAAGCGAATAGCCTTGAACTTGCAGACTTAGAAGTTGTCCAGGAAGTGTGAAGAGAGCCCTAGAGATCCCTGACTGGTTAGTTGGAGAGGCTGACTTTGAGACACTGTTGGTCTGTACACAGAGCTTATACGAAAGTAAAGGAAGCGTTTGTATTTGTATTCCTTTGCTTTCAGTGAGCTAGAGCCTAGAGTTCTCTCATCTCCACCTAAAATGTATGGCACAGTTTGTTGTTGTTTGTTTTGTTTTTAGAATTTGGGAACAAGTTGCCTACTGTTAAAGGGATGTTCCAGTTTCCTTAGATCATTCCTGAGGTTTTCTTTGATTCTTCTAAGGAGTTTGGAGAAGGATGAGCTGATAAAGCGACACCATTTTAATTTTTACGAAATGCTGTGTGTGTATGCGTGTGTTGTGTGTGTTGTGTTGTCAACCCAATTCTCTCCTTTCCACCAAAGTTTGCAGTAATCTTCTCTCCTGAAGGTGCATTCTGGCTCCTTTAGTCAGTGTTATATTATAGGAGACTGTCATGGAGAAGGACTCAGTTTACCTTTGCCATTTTCACAGGGGAACCTTTTAAAACAATCTTTTCAGCAGCAGACACCTTTAACCCTAATAATCTCAGGCCTTGATGAAAATACTATATTTTGTAGATTATGGTTAAAGGGAGAAAATTACTAGTTCAGTAAGATAAATATGAGCTCCATTTAACTTCTGATATCTGGTTCAGCATTACATGATGTTTTGACCGTATACTCTGCTTTTGTCTAAAGATGCAATAGTATCATTATCAATTTCAGAAAGATGGACGGAATATGCTTTTTGGTGATGAAATCTATGTACGATATTTATAGTGATGTGCTTTTATTTTTCTCATGAGAAACTAAATATTGTGTTGTACATTTGTTTTTAGCATATATTAAAGTTTTGAACCAAATGTGTTAAAGCTTATGCTTTGCCATGTAAATTTCCCAGAAGTTGTTGAGCTCAAATGTATCCTACATCCAGCTGTAGAAACTTGTCGGAAACTGTTTAAATTTTGTATATAGTTGTTTAATTTTAGCCACTGCGCTGAACAGTATTCAAGTTATATAATATGGCTTTACACAAGAAATGTGTGGCTTCTGTTTTGTATTTTTTTCAGTATAGAAGTTCCTGTGTCTTATTTAAATAAAGTTATTAGTAAAACTGGACTAATTTACGTATTTTTTAAAAAGACTGTTGGCACATTCTTCAGTGAAGGTGAATTCTGCCCTGGATAATGGCAGCATTGGTGCTCAATGAGTTTCTGTATATCTAGAGCTGTGAGGCTTCTAACTGGATCAGATTTCTCCTGCTTGGTTTCTTCTTGACATTTAGTTTGTACATTTTCCATCCAAGGTAACAAGTTGGATGTCTTAGAGTCCTGATCCTTGTGCCGCTTCCAGCTGTGAGCATCCAATAGAGAAAACACTGTTCAGTTTATTCCTATGCCCGGCAGTTTATAGGGAATGAGTTTAAATTCAATGAAATCACCTTGAAGGAAGTCGTATAGATCCTATAAAACCATAATAGTAGTTTCTTTTTCTCTTACTAGGTTCAGAATAAAAAGGAGAAACCTCTGCAGGACAAAAAGGAAACGTGTTTACTAAGGAATATACGATTATTCAAATAGCCAAGCGCTTTGGTGCTTTGTGAAGAACAATTTTTCCAGAGGATTGTTCCTCTCTCTCTCTCTCTCTCTCTCTCTCTCTCTCTCTCTCTCTCTCTCTCTCTCTCTCTCTCTCTCTCTCTCTCTCTTTCGTTCTTTTCTTGTCCTAGAACTAGCTCTTACAGACCAGGCCTCAAACTCATAGAGACCCACCTGCCTCTCAAGTGCTGGGATTAAAGGCATGTGCAATCACCACCTGGCCGGATTGTTCATTTCTAAAACATGATAGAATTAGATAAAATGTGACATTTAAATTGTGACATTTAAATTGAGCATGGTTGCTTTATCGACATTTTTGTTTAAGAAAAGCAAAATATAAAAGTTTTTTGGAGTGAGATTTATCTATTAGCAGTCTACTAAGGATATATATTTCCATACAGGAAATTATTCTAAGAGTTTTTAAACTGAATGTGAAGGAAAGTGACATTTTCATCTTCATGCTTAACCATATAATAAGCCTAATATAAATAATCATAAAAAACCAAACTTTAGACACAAGGGAGAGAAATTGAGCGCAGGAATGTAGGTATTCCAACCATATCGACCTAAAACAGCTGTAGTTTTGAGTTCGGTGGTTAGTCCCCCTGTCACCTCCCACCCCACACTGAAAGGTGCCACCTAGTTTGAAGTTAATTTTCTATGTATTTCCCTGCTCTGTGGGTGGCTTCACCTGTCTCCTATCTCTAATACTCAGAACTCTTGTATCCATTCACCCATACACTTCACTATTGGTTCGTTGGACATGTGAGCATGCAGCCTCATTTGGAAAAAGAATTCCTTAGTTTATACCTTCATTCAAAAGGTATAATGATGGTCTGACTTCCCAACCCTGTGCCTGTTCTCAGACTTCTAGCTAATTTCAGCCTCAGTGACTAAATACAATAAAAAATACCATCTTGCCTCTGTGTCCAGTCAGCTGGTCTCCTTTCTCCTTTATGCTCTTATTTCCCTACTTCTCAAGACAAGGGAAATTTCCACTTTTGCATACCCTGATATTTTGTCTGTATAAATCTCGGATTTGACTTCTTTTTCTCAACCCCAAGTTTGAAGGTGAAGATGTAATGACAGGAGACTGACAGCCATGCCATCTAGGTGCATTTCTTTGGAGTAAGATTCCGCTAAGGACTGAGCAAAGCAGTGAGTATGCCAGACCTTCCAGTGAAGTCAGTGGATACAGGCCAGGCGGTAGCAAACTACTACTGCCCGTGGGCCAGAGCCAGTCTTCAGCCTCTTTGTACAAACAGAAATATGCTGATGCAGTTATACTCATTTGTATATTGTCTATGGTTTCCCTGCAGTCCAGGGTAAGGTGAAGTAGTTGCAGCAGGAAGAATAAGCCCTGACAGGGACTCGGATATTGATTTGGTAATTTACAAAAACAAAATTGATGACCTGTAAGCGAACAAGCAGCCTGGGAAGTGAATAGAAGTCACTTACATCATACAAGGGGGTGTTTTCAATACTAAAGAATGGGGGTGGTCTGTACAAAACCATACCCCCCTCCAGAGAGCAAAGAAGAGATAGGAACGGGGGGAGGGAGCATCTCTTACAACTAGGATGTCTGGATTCAGTTGACACTGTAGAGGGCTCAAACAGTTCTGGCTGACTTTGAGCTACTTGGTATGTGGATGACAGTTCCTAGACAACATGCTATTTGTAAAGATGCCACTTGGTTAAAAGACGGGAACTAATTAACCCGCTGGACTGAGTTATATGCTAATAAATAAGAGGTGATAAAGGCCCATATGTTCTGTTTTTTACTGATTTCTCATCACTGGTCAATGACCTGGCCAGACGGTCAGTGGAAGCCTGGATTATTGAAGACATGCCCATGGGGGCACAGCCCTATAACCTAAGGTGGGCTTTTAAGTAAGATATGATGGCCATCAAAAAAACCCATCTTTCAGAAAGTACCTAAAATTGACAAGCACATATCCCATGAGCTCTCTTAAAGAAGTCACCTGGTTTCATTAGCTAAGTGGACATGGGAAAAGGCTGCAGCAGTAAGGAGATGGATTGGATCCAGGCGCTCGCATGGATGTCCCCTCCCCCAGACATGCTTTTCTTGTACTTTTCTGAGACACAATGCCTTTAAAAACCATTCTGTCTACTAACAAGAGATGGAGATGCTGATGGCTGGCCAGCTCTACTGTGGGCCAAGTCTAACCTGCAGCCTATTTTTTTGTAAATGAAAATGGACAGGAGCAATTTACCTGATTATAGCCGGCAAGTAAGAATGACGCTGATAGCCTGGGTGTAGTGTTGGCACAAATGGACCCTAAAAGGAAGAGAGAACCAATTCTAGAGTAGACTTCTTAGCCAGCAAATTTGCTTAGATGAACAGAAGATGCTGTCTGGGTTTAGGTAGCCAAATCATTTCTCAGAACAAAAATTACACCATACAGCTCATAATATCTGACAGTGGGCAAAGAGATCTTCCTTAGAGTAGCAGCTTCATAAAGAAGTGGAAGACTGAGTATTTAAAACAGAGAGTAAAGGGCTGGAGGGATGGATCCAATCCCTTCTCAAGCGTGCTCACACTTGACATTGATGGGATCAATTAAATATCCTTACTAGATATTCCCGGTTTTCTGGTGACTCTGGGGAAAGAATGAAAAAAAAAATTGATGGTACTAAAAAAATTATAATACTTTGAAAATGTCCCCAAATTGCCTGAAAATTCATTTTTTCCTACATAGTTGTAGAGGCACTAGGATCAAGAACTACAACACCAGGGTCTTTAAGTAGGGTTGGATTTTCAGCAAAAGCTGTGTTTTTAAACCTTATATCTATCTGGGGCTGGAGAGATGGCTCTGTTGTTAAGAGCACTGACTGGATACTTGCTCTTCCAGAGAACCTAAGTTTGGTTCTCAGCAAATGACAGCACACAGCCATCCTGTAACTTTAGTTCCAGTGGATCCGATGCCCTCTCTAAGCCTGAATGAGCACCAGGCATGCACATAGTGCACAAATATATATGCAGACAAAAATCCATGCACATAAAAATGAATAATTAATTTAAAACTCCTTATGTCCATCTTAATGAATAGAGTGAAATGACAAGGAGTCATTTGCTAGACTGGGACTGCCGTCTGTGGTCTAGACCAGTGCTATGGTTGACCTGATGTGTTTTCCAAAGGTAACAACATTCATGTGTTGATGGAAAAAAGAATAAATAAATGGGTTATGAGTCCAATGCTTCTCTTTAATGACACTAACTTCTCTAACAAGTATAGTTGCTTTCACCCCACCTACCATGCCTACGTCTTTAAGCCTGTGGTCCTTATCTCACGTCTGAGTGTGTATGTGTGAGCACGCGCGTGTGTGTCTTCTTTCACTGTAGATCTAAGAGCACTAGGCACCAACCATACCACATTCCCTACTGAGTGACACACTATCTTTATATATGCTCCTCTAGACAACTTAGTTTATCATTTTTTAACTCATCCCAATTCAAAATTTCAGGATATTGGCAGAATATCGACTGATTCTTTTGCTATACATAATGTAGCATGAGTGGCCCATAGCTCAGTTCTCACTGGAATTCTTTGCCTCTAAAACCTCCTGAGCTGGCCTCCACTATCTGTCTTTCTCTTAAGTACTCTGGTCTTCCAAATTCCCACCGGAATGGTTTATTAAGCTTGCCTGTGGTATTCTTGGCCTTTCTCGCCCACAGTTTTAAACTAGTCCATGCTCCTTCTGTAAACCTGTTCCCATGACCATGCTTTTTGTATTAATGACCACACTTCTTTGGTACCAATTTTCCACTCTTTGGTTTTTCTCATCACTGTGACCAAACACCTTCAAAATTCAACTTAAGGTGGGAATTTCTTGAGCTCAGAGCGTGTGATGGCGGGGAAGATGTCCTTGGTAATGGAAACACGTGAGGTAGAACTTCCTCCTTCACAATACCCCTTTCTTATTTTTTTTTTCAGCCTAAGTCCCCAGCTTAATGATGCTGCCCATGTGGAAGCACCCTTACAGCCATGCCCAGGGATGTATGTGTCCCCTAGACGATTCTAAACCCAGACAAGTTAAGGACGAATATTAACCCTGACAAAACATTCTCATAGAAAGTTTTATTACTTGAAAATCACATGAAGGTAAGTCTCTACTGTGTGTGTCTAAAGTTAACCTAACAGTAAACCAGCTAAGAGACACAATGAAGCAAGCGCAAGAACCTCAGACTCCTGGAAACGGTCTCCTGGGGAATGATACCAGAAGAGATGAGTAGTTGATCAGGTTTAAAGAGTGGTGATAAGGAAAAGGGAAAATGAAGGTCAGAAAAAGAGATTTTTTCTAACCTTAAACTCTTTTCTTCTTCTTCTTCTTCTTCTTCTTCTTCTTCTTCTTCTTCTTCTTCTTCTTCTTCTTCTTCTTCTTCTCCTTCTCCTTCTCCTTCTCCTTCTCCTTCTCCTCCTCCTCCTCCTCCTCCTCCTCCTCCTCCTCCTCCTCCCTCCTCCTCCTCCCTCCTCCTCTTCCCCCTCCTTCTCCTCCTCTCTCCTCCTCTTCCCCCCCCTCCTCCTCCTCCTCCTCCTTCTTCTTCCTCTCTCTCTCTCTCTCTCTCTCTCTCTCTCTCTCTCTCTCTCTCTGTCTATTTGTTTTGGTTTTGAGACATTTGAGACAGAATTGTGGTACTAGCCCAGGTTGACCTAGAACTCATGATTCTACAGTCTCAACCTCCCAAGAGCTGGAGCTTCAGTATGCACTACCATACCCAGTTTGAACATCTTGTGCTGTTTTGTTTTGTTCCTTGGTTACCAAGAGACTGGTAACCCACTGCCTCTGAAGTGGACTTTCCCATTCCATAGGCATTTACATCTCTCAAAGACAAAGGAGAAATATATGGTTTATTTTTTCAGAGGTTCCATATCCGTTTGGTATTTCTCTCATTCACAATAGCCAGCTTCTGAGCAAGAAGAATTTAAACATTTAGATCATTTTTCCTCTAAAAGATTTTATGATAGCAAGAATAGGTTTCCTTTCACACTATAAGCTCTGCTCAGGCCTTGGCATCTGATTGAAGCATGGCTTCAGTGGCATTCCTTTAGTGAGGACTGGTTATGGCCCTTCTGGCAATGGATGTTATTTCAAACCACTGTCTGGAAACAAGATGGATAAAAGTGGATGCAGGGCTCCGTAATGCTTGCCAAAAGGGAGAAGGGCTCACGCTGGAAAGCCAGTCCTCTTCTTAAGTTTTCTATTCCACTTTGTAAAGGAAAGAATCGCACTCAAGGGACAGAAGTTAACAAAGGCCACCACTCAGATGCCGCAATGAGCAGCCTGTCATTTTTCATATGGACAGGAGTCAAGGCAGGCAGACGGGTAATCTTAGCTGACTTCCCTTCACCTGCTCCTCTGATTACAGACAAACAACTCGTGTGGTCTCTCCTGCTTCCTTCCCAGCCAGCACCCTGGAGCAAGACCGGACCGGGAAGCTTTGTAGGAAGCAGCCAGTCCGACCCAGATCCCTAACCTTCTCGCCTGATTGCTCCCTGGAATGTGTAGCCCGAATAGCAGGTCCTGTGGGAGGATAAAGGGAGGAAGGCTGAGCCGGCCTTGAGTGGCTGCTGCGGAGACTTACCCTGCAGGTGGTAGGATGGTAGGTGGACTTTCAGTGCTCATGCGCTCCTTGGAAGTAGTTCACTTATTCCTTTTGTAATGATCAGTAAAAGATAAAGAAGCCATGAGAGCTTCTGCGGGATGATTGGCAGTCCTCCTCCCTCTGCCTACCCCACTGCTTACCACCCCTCTCTCCGGCTTTTGGCAGAGGGTAGGGGACATAAGGGTGAGGTGAAAATGAGGGAAGTGAGTAACGAGAAAATAAATGTTAGCCTCGCTGGTAATCAGAGGAACGTCAAGTAAAGCGATCTGTTGCCGTGCAGTTGGCAGAGAATAAAAGGAGAAAGTTCAGTGTGGTCTGTACTTTGTGTGTTAAAGGATCAGTCTCTGGCTGGTGGCACTCCTGGGAAGTAGTAGAACCTTTCAGAGAATGGGCTGTCATAGGAGGGAGTTAACCAGTGGAGCCCTGTCCTTGAAGGGGACATCAAATTCCTTACCCGTCTCTGTTTCTGTTTTGGCTTCCAGGCTACCACAAAATGAACAGGTTTTCTATGTCCAACCAGCAAGATGTAGTGTGTTGCCACAGGCCCAAAGTGGTGAGTCAAGAAACCTCATGCTCAGACTTCTGAAAGCACAGTCTTCCTTCCTTGTGTTTATCTGGGGCGTTTTGTCGCCCTGTCAGGTGTCTACCTTCCGCAAGAACAGACTGGTGCACTCATCTTGAACAGCAGTGTGTGTTGCAGCAATTCCTGACTCTTCACTAAGGGCACAGACCCGTGTAGCCAGTTTTCCCTATAAAAATGTGCACGTGAGCAAAAAGACATAAAGACATTGCCAAAAACCAATGGTGGGTATGTGTGAGTGGATAATTCTTTAGTGTTAGCTTTGCTATTGTTGAAATTTTTGACTATCATTACCTATTAATCTTGTCCTTTAGAAAACAAAACTTGATAATTTCCAACTATGAGAGGAGGGAGAGGAAGACACAGTAGCAGTGATGGAATATTTTTAACAAGAATGAGCAGCAGGTGTCCAGATCAGAGTGGCTGGAGAGTGGGCACCTGCCTATGTGTCCAGTGTTTTCAACGTTAAAACAATAGGATCACCATGAGTTTGAGGCCAGCTTGGGATACATCCCGAGCTAAAGGCTAGAGTAGAGCGTTTCCTGGTGTGAGGCTTCAGCTAACGTATCTTCTGTGGTGAGATGGGTTTATTAGGTGGGCAGTCAGAGGGCCCTGAAATCTTCCCTCTCTTTTATGCTTCTTCAACTACCTCATCTAGAAAACTGTCCCCAAGCCAGAAAATGACGGAGTGATTTGCTTTTGAAGAAGATCGTGTTTGTAGTACACTTTCTGGAAGCTGCTTGATCGTGTTCAACAGGTGACCAGCAGCTGCCCCTAACATGGGCAGGGACACTCAGTTGTAAGGAAAAACAGTGGCCTGGCTGCAGCATGTGGGTTGGTAACAGTCAGAGATGTATAATTAGCATTTGACTCAGCAATTGCTTATACACTGAAGAAAACAAAATTTGAAAATAAGTTTTTATACAGACATGCATTATAGTTCCTAGGTCAGAACAGCCCAAACGGCCACATGCATTGCATATGTAACTGCATTCAGCTGAGTATTACTCAGCAAGAAGAAATGAGATGCTGATAAAATTGATGAGATGGTGTGGATGAGCCTGTAAAACTTTGTGCTAAGTGAAGCAGGCCAGGTACAAAACAATCCCCCTGATAACGAAATTTTCATACAGAACAATCCTTAGGCAGAAGTGAGGTTGATGGTTGCTAGGTTCTGAGGAAGAAGAGAGGATGGGTACACAGTTTCCGTTCTGGGATTAGAGACTAGCCATGATTGCATGACTCTAAAAGTATATGAAAAGCTGCCCCATGGTGGTGGCGCACGCCTTTAATCACAGCGTTCAGGAGGCAGAGACAGGAGGATCTCTGTGAGTTCGAGGCCAGCCTGGTGTACAAGAGCTAGTTCCAGAACAGGCTCCAAAGCTACAGAGAAACCTGTCTTGAAACACGTCCCCCCCCCCCCCCCGTGTGTGTGTGTGTGTGTGTATGAAAAACCAGTGACACACTTCCCATGTGGGACAACTAAGAAAACGCCTGTGTCTCAGTCAGTGTTCTATTGTTGTGAAGATACACCATGACCACATCGACTCTTGGAAAGCTTTAATTGGGGCTGGCTTACAGTTTCAGAGTGTGGTCCATTATCATCGCGGCCAGGAGCGTGCAGGGAGGCACATGCTGGAGAAGTAGCTGAAAGTTCTACATCTGGATCCACAGGAAGCAGGAAGACAGAAACTCTGGGCTTGGCTTGAGCCCTTGAAACTTCTTCCAACAACAGCACATTTAACCCCACCAGTCCACACCTCCTAGTCTAGCAGTTCTCAAATGATCCTTTCACAGGGTTCCCTTATCAGACATCCTGCATAGCAGACATTTACATTATGATTCATAACAGTAGCAAAATTACAGTTGTGAAGTAACAACGAAAGTAATTTTATGTTTGAGGGTCACCATAACAAGAGGAACTGTATTAAAGGGTCACATTAGGAAGATTGAGAACCACTGACCTAAAACAAATAGTGTAGCTATTGTTACTACTCCATGGTAACCAAGCATTCAAATCTATAAGCCTATCGGGGGAGGGCATTCTTATTCCAATGACTAGAGTATGCATATTAAAAAATCCTATACCAAAACGGAGTTAATATGAAATGAGCATAGTGTCTGGCCTTGAGTAGTTCTGTTGTGGACAACACTTGCTTTTTCCACCAGCTGTGTAAGGTCAGAAGGAGTTAATGGAGTTAGAACACACACACACACACACACACACACACACGGTTGATAGTTATACGGGCATTAACTCAACAGATGTGCAGTGAACTTCCTCCTCTGTACGTCCTTGGCCGCTTTCCTTGGTTTCCTAGGGTGGGGCAGTCAAATGCCCCTCTGTGACAGCTCTGCCCGTGACTACTCAGAAGACTCTGGCTATCATCTTACTTGTGATCCTGGGGGTCTAGCTCCCCCCAAGTCCTGCCTAGATCTGGAAAACAAAATGTCAGAAACCTAGGATGGTTGAGGCTTCAACCCAGGTCTGCCCCTTGTCTTTTGGGGGTTCCTTTTCTTTAATGCAGACCAAGGTCAGAAAACAAGCCTGTTTAGCTCTGGGCCTCTCATGGCAGGCTCACCATTGGAGAAGCTAGTGCTGTCTGCGAGGGCAGGTAACAGATGGGAGGCAAACTGCAGGTAGCCAGAGCTTAGGCTAGTGTGTGCTGAGGATTTGCTCTCTCCTTTCAACAGGAGCCAAAGTCACAGCTCAGGTAGGATGGCAGCTCCTATTGGCAGGATAAAAATATAGCTCAGTTTGACTATGGAGGCACAGTTTGACCATGGAGGCTCAGTTTGACCATGGAGGCTCAGTTTGACTATGGAGGCACAGTTTGACTACCTCAGCCTTTAAGGGCAGGGAAAGAGGAAAGATTACAGAAGACTGGGGTGTCCCTGCTGGTAAGGGGGCCATTGGGGATCTCAGCCCTATTTGCACACAGATGGTAAGGGCTCTCAATGTTCGGGGCAGGGTGGGTGGGGGGCTGGTCCAAGTACCCTGGTATCTTCTGCACTAATCTGTTGCTGACTTTCATTGCTCAACAGCTCCTTTGGGAATTTATGGAAACGCAAGTGTGGCGGAGCAAATGAATGCAGACAGATTATATAGATATATACAGCTTTAATAAGGAAATAGACTTACAGGACCACAGGTTCCCGCGGAGCACTGGAAAAGCGGAGCAAAAGAAAAGGGCTGCTGGGCTCACGCCCGGCAGCTTTATCCGTAAACATTAGCCGGAGGCGAACACGCCCCCAATGGGTGGGGCTATGTCCCTACATCTCCCCCTTTTGTCTAAATAAGATAGAACCAAACCAAATACAACTATATACAATAATAACAAATAATAAATATAACAAACAATATTGAGAACAAAACTTTTGCTAAACATTCTATCTCAAGGAGTCTAAATAACATAGAGAGTAACTACAATTATATAATCTTCAACTCCGTCAAAGATCTGAGAAGGAAATAAATATTACTTAACAATCGAGAGATATCCAAAATGTGCAACAATTGACAGAGACAACTGACTACCTGGGCAATCACCCAAAGTCTTGTTTGCAATGTTGAGTCAACCAACTTTGGCTAAGGCCTAACATAACTGGCATACCATTATTAAAGGCAAGGAACTTTCTTAGGACTATCCTACCCTGTCTTGGCAAGATAAGACAATCCTGTTTCATCCACTTAGGGATATTCTGTATCTTTGTCAGAAGTTGAGGTATGGGCTTTTCTTAACCCAAAGGCCAGTTCTGCCAAGAAGACAAGCTCCCAGTGGAGTGTCTTTGGTGCTCAACGTTCTCTCGGGAGTAGAGTGGTGTTGCCAGGAGTAATTGTGTCTCTTTGGCACAGAAATTTTAGGTTAGATTAAAGGCCATTTTCTACAGCTCTTCGAAGAGGCTGAAGATCATACTATCTATACTAAATATAATCTCTATGTAACTAAAAGACCTGATTAACTTAAAAATAAATATGACAAACACATAATTCTCAATACCTATCTAACTTTGAAGACTAAAAAAATAAACAACTGTGCAATATATGAAGACAATGATCTTCAACTGTAAACAATGTCATAGTATCAGAGGTAGAAATGTACAATGTAATATGGTAGATATATCAATACAATATAGACAAAGTTATAAGCATACTCATACAAAAATAGAGGTAGGAACACTCACATTCAATATTCAACATATCAATATACAAGAAACAGTACCAGTACAATTTTCTATAAACAGTAATTCACAAATACCAATCATCCCAAAAAACCAGTTACCCCCTTCTTCTTCCTCTTCTTCTTCTGTAGTAGGCTGCTGTGGGCCTGCTTTTCGTCCTGCCCGGCTCCTGCACGGCTAGCTTTACACCAGAAATAATAACACACAAACTGTATTCTTTTAAACACTGCTTGGCCCATTTCTATTCATGTGTGTAGCACCCCAAGGAGCGCTTACCGGGAAGATATTAGCCTACGTCCATCCTGGGTCGGAGCTTTATCGCGTCTGCCGGGGAGAGGGGAGCATGGCGTCTGCTCCAGGAGCAGAGCTGTAGAGTCTGAGCTCACTTCCTCTTCCTCCCAGCATTCTATCCTGTTTACTCCACCCACCTAAGGGGTAGCCTATCAAATGGGCCAAGGCAGTTTGTTTATTGACAAATGACCTTCCTCCATCATTCTTCTTTTTTTTTTTTTTTCAAAAAAAATAACACCCCATCCCCTCAACCCTAAACCAACCACTAAAAGATGTCCCCAACCCTGAGGGCAAACTCTGTTGGGAGAGGGGATGTCGTCCTCTAAGATTGCTTCTAGCTGACATGGGGGCGACGTTCTTCTTAGGGGGTCCTGTGAAAGCAAATGATGGTAAAATTCCCAAATTAACCTTTGACCTAAGAAAATTGTAACTAGTCTCAGAGCGTTTTGAGAAGGTCCGACCAGAGTGTTGTCAAAAATGTGCACCATTCGAAATTGTCTCTTGTAGTTGGTACCAAAAAACAGGTCTAATATTAGCGCTTTAAAAAACAATTCATGACGTCATAAAAACCAGATGGAGTTGATGTTGTGGGGCCCCATCTTCATCCTGGAAACTTCAAAGATTACTGTAGGAAAATTTGTTGCTTGTTATGGGAAATTTAAACATTAACAACAAGGACATATACTGACATATAAAGAAAGACACAGATATGAGGAAAAGCAAAGAAAGTTTAAGACATATATATATATATATATATATATATATATATATATATAAATTAATACTTACAGAACCAGTCCCTCCATCAGTAATTAAATATTAGGGGTCCCTTAAATTCTTTGAAGATGGGTATTTTCCTGTGGAGATAAGAAGAGAACCCTGCCCCCAACCTATCTGTATTACTTACCATCAGTATGATTGCCATCCATGTGATTGAATTGTTATTTATCTTTCCCAACTGGCTTCTCTTCATCAAAACGAACCTTTATCAATTTTGATGGAATCCACAATTTTTCCTCAACTGTGGAGACAAGAGCAAATCCCCTTCCCCAACGCAGCACATCTCCTGGCTTCCATTGTGAGGTCAGCACATCCTTGAAATAAACTGGTTGATTTAGTTCAGTAGACTTTTCCATTATCCAATGTCTTTCTGCAGCCGATGTTCCCTTCTCATTAGCGTTGAGGAAATTCAAGGTTAACAAAGCATTATGTAACCTATTTCTGGGGGTGTTTTCCACCCCTTTCTGTTTGTTCAACATATCCTTTATAGTTCGATTTGATCTTTCTATGACTGCTTGACCTGTAGGATTGTATGGTATACCTGTAACATGCTTGATATTGTAATAATCAAAAAACCGTTTCATTTTCCTAGAGACATAAGCAGGACCATTATCTGTCTTTATTTGTGCAGGTATACCCATGATAGCCATGACTTCTAATAAATGAGTGATAACTGAATCAGCCTTTTCTGAACTTAAAGCCGTTGCCCACTGAAAGCCTGAATACGTGTCAATGGTGTGATGAACATATTTTAATTTGCCAAATTCTGCAAAGTGGAACACATCCATCTGCCAGATTTCATTCCTTTGGGTGCCCTTTGGATTAGCCCCTGCAGGCAGTGGCATTTGGTTATAGAAAGAGCAAGTAGGGCATTTCTTTACAATTTCCCTAGCTTGTTGCCATGTAATAGAAAACTCTTTCTTCAAACCTTTGCTATTAACATGATGTTTTTTATGAAATTCAGAGGCTTGTAGCACACTACCAATTAATAATTGATCAACTTCTGCATTACCTTGTGCTAGAGGACCTGGCAGACCCATATGGGATCGGATGTGTGTTATGTACATAGGGCAAAGCCTGTTCCTAATCAAATCTTGCACCTGGATAAACAAAGAGGTTAGTTCTGTATCATCAGGTATAAATTCAGCAGTTTCAATATGTAAAATAACTCTTTCTGCATATTGTGAATCAGTAACTATATTAATAGGTTCTTTAAAATCCCTTAGCACCATAAGAATGGCATATAATTCTGCCTTCTGGACAGAATCATAAGGACTTTGTTCCACCTTACCCAAATCTTCTGATTTGTAACCTGCCTTCCCTGATTTATTGGCATCAGTATAGAACGTACGGGCTCCAGTTATTGGAGTATCACGGACGATTCGAGGAAGGATCCAAGAAGTTCTCTTTATGAAGTTAAGCCTCTTGCTTTTTGGATAGTTGTTATTAATGTCTCCCAAGAAATTAGCACAAGCTCTTTGCCATGGTTCATTATCTTCCCATAATTTCCTTAGTTCATCAGTAGTGAAAGGCACTATAATTTCTGCTGGGTCTATGCCTGCTAGTTGACGAAGTCTCAACTTGCCTTTTATAATTAACTCAGAGACTTTTTCCACATAAGTTTTCAGTTTCTTACTTGGTTTATGTGGTAAAAAGATCCATTCCAAGATAATATCATCTCTCTGCATTAAAATTCCTGTAGGGGAAATTTTTGATGGTAGTATGACGAGAATACAATCGAGCTCTGGATTTACCCTATCCACATGTGCCTGTTGTAATTTTTCCTCAATCATCGTCAGTTCCTTTTCTGCTTCAGCTGTTAATTCTCTGGGACTGTTTAAATCTTTGTCACCATCCAAGGTTTTGTTCAAATGAATTATTAGATCAGGTGTTATCCCAATAGCTGGCCGTAGACTGGAAATGTCCCCGAATAGTCTTTGAAAGTCATTAAGAGTCCGTAGGCGATCTCTCCGAATTTGTGCCTTTTGTGTCTTAATTTTTTGTAAACCTATTTTATAACCTAAATAATTAACAGAATCTCCCTTCTGAATCTTTTCAGGAGCAATTTGCAATCCCCATTTTGGTAAAAGTATTTTTATTTCTTCAAACAGTCTGTTCAAGGTATCCATGTTTGAATCGGATAACAAAATGTCATCCATGTAATGATATACTATCGATTTGGGAAATTTCTTGCGTATTATTTGCAATGGTTGATTCACAAAATATTGGCACAGGGAGGGGCTATTTAACATACCCTGGGGGAGGACGGCCCAGTGGTACCTCCTCGAAGGTTGAGAATTATTATAAGTAGGCACTGTGAAGGCAAATTTTTCTCTATCTTCTTTTTGTAAAGGTATAGTGAAAAAACAATCCTTTAAATCAATAACTATGAGAGGCCATCCTTTTGTCAATAAAGAGGGCAAAGGAATTCCAGATTGCAGAGGGCCCATAGGTTGAATAACCTTGTTGATAGCCCTGAGATCTGTCACCATTCTCCATTTACCTGATTTTTTCTTAACCACAAATACAGGAGAATTCCAAGGGCTGGTAGATTCTTCTATATGTCCAGCATCTAATTGCTCTTGTACCAACTGTTCTAAAGCCTGTAACTTTTCCTCAGCTAAAGGCCATTGCTTTGTCCATATTGGTTTCTCAGTCAACCATTTTAAAGGCAAGGCTGTTGGTATCTCTGAAGGGACATCAATTGCTTGTTCTTGTACAGCCCGAATGGCCGGTTTTCTCCGTTTGTAATATCTTTTAATATTATCCCCAGAAATATAGGCTCTAGAAGTAACAGGAATGTTAATTTGGGTATTCCATTGTTGTAATAGGTCACGACCCCATAAATTCATTGCAATATTGGCTACATATGGCCTTAATTTTCCTATTTGTCCCTCTAGTCCTATACATTCAACCCATCTTGTGCTCTGCCTTACTCGAGATAGGGTTCCAATTCCCAGGAGCTGAACATTTACATTCTGAAGAGGCCAATATGGATGCCAAGATTCTGGGGTAATGATACTTACATCCGCACCTGTGTCCAGCAGGCCAGTAATAAAAATGCCATTTACACACACTCTCAGCTTTGGTCTTTGGTCATTTATAGAAGTTTGCCAAAACACACAGAACTCATCTTTCTGATCATTATTGCTTGTAACAGTAGGCATGGGGCTTTCTAATTGTCCTGACGAGTCACGTTCTCTGTAGTAACTAGAAATGACTGAACCATGTTTGCCATGGGGGCCTGTGAGGCCCCCCCTCTCACGTTTCCCGTCTGTATCAGGTTGCCTTGTCTATCTCTTGTAGACCTGCACTCATTAGTCCAGTGTCTGCCCTTTCCACATCTTCTACATAAACCTGAAGGCTGAGTCCTCCTATTTCTGTTATTTCTAGAAGATGCATTATTATTATTTCTGAAAATCCGTTGTCTACAATTCCTTTTCATATGACCCATTTTGCCACAATTAAAACATTTGGTATTCTGATGTCTCCTTTTACCATTGGAAATTGCTTCTTCTACCCATGCTTCAGTGCCATAGTCAAATGTATCAACATCTAGTGTATGCAAGACCCATTCTTCTAATGGCGCTGATCTGAGCTTTAAAGGTCCCAAAATCCTTTTGCATTCCACATTTGCATTTTCATAAGCCAAAGTCTCGATCATTATACGTCTTGCTTCTGGGTCAGATATCCCTATTTGTACAGCTTTAGTTATTCTTTGTAAAAAGTCACTAAAGGGTTCTCTCTGACCCTGTTTAACTCTGACAAATGATTCCATCCTCTGTCCTGGGTCTTGCACCCTGTCCCAAGCCCTTAAGGCTGCTGTAGTACACACGGAGAGTGTGTTTTCATCCAAATTAGCTTGTTCCTGAGGGTCAGAAAATAGCCCCTCTCCCAAAATTTGATCTATGGAAATCTCAATTCCCTTTGCTCTTTCTTGCTGTTCTAAAAGTCTAGCCTCTTGCCTGAATAAGCATTTCCATTTCAATTGCGTTCCACTCTCAAGGACAGCAGAGCTCAGTTGAAACCAGTCAGAGGGCGTGACCTTATTCGTCGTGGCCCAAGATCTTAGCATCTCTTTAACAAAAGAGGTATTCATTCCAAAAGTCATTACAGCCTGTTTAATTTCTTTGAGATCATTCATACGGACAGGTTTCCATGTATCTTCCTTGATGACCCTAGGGTTTCTGGAACCAACTACTTTCTCGGTTGTTACAACTGGAAAGGCAGGTAGAACTGTAGGTAGAGCTTTGTGGGAGGGATTTACCCACAGATTTAGTTAAAATTTGCCTTTCTACCTCTTGCTCTTCTTCCTCAGAATTTAGAAATTCCTCAATCTTTTCAATTCTATTCACCATTGCCTTCTTTAATGTCTGAATCTCCTGTCCAGAATTATGTTCTAAAGCCTTCATTGAGGATTCTAAAGTATGAAGTTTGTCCATTAGAGATAACGTCTCATCTTTGGACATAATTTTTATAGCATATACCGTGCCTTCTTGTATAGATAATCTTTCTGTCAATCTGTCATAAGCTTTAGACAAAATCCGATTGTCACATTCAGCAGTTTTGATTCTCTCAGTTAATGTTTCAGTTCCTACTGAAAGGGACTGAAGCTTACGATCCAAATCAGCTGTTCCTTCTTCCATAGTAATGAATTTCTCCTTAATATCAGCCGTTAATATTTCAGTTCCTACTGAAAGGGACTGAAGCTTACGACTCAAATCAGCTGTTCCTTCTTCCATAGTAATGAATTTCTCCTTAACATCAGCCTGTACCTCTTCTAAATTTTTTTCAGTTTGTCGAGTTGTGTTAAACAAAGATCTGTTTTCTGCCTGGAGAACTTCAAACTGATTTTTGAGAAGATTGTTGTCATTCTCAATTGTTTTTAAGCGTTCAACCTCGTCTCGTAAAGACTTTATCATATTTCTATTATCAAACCATACAGTACCTAGGAAAACTACGAATCCCAGAAAGATCCATATCTGTGGGCTGACAGACACTTCTTGTAAAATCTCCCACATGGTACAACTGAAAAGGCTGTTAAAGTCTTGAATGGTAATGTTTTCAGACATTTTTCTTATTTATAAAAGAAAATTATGTACCTGTAATGAAGTTTTCCTGCCAGTGGTGGCTAAAGAAATACACCTGAGTCCACGTGGTCTAAGCCAGAGCCGGTCTGAAACAATTAACTCAAAACAAAAATTATTGTACTGCCTGTTAAGGGAAGGGGTTGGCGGCTTTTGCTTCAAAACTGCAGGTGCTTCCCTTAAATCAGGCAGTGAGGGTTTGGAAGAAGCAGGGAGCTATTAACTGCTCTGTGGGGGGTCGCTGCTCTGCGACTGTAGTGACCTGGAGTGGGGGAAGGGAAAGCGAGCAGGGAGCGCGCTGTAAATCGCCTTCCTGAGCTCAGGTAACTAGCCGGGAAAGGTGGAGCTTGCGCCCCCCCTGTGCCGGGTCGGGGGCAAAATAGCCCGACGTTGGGACGCCAAAATGTGGCGGAGCAAATGAATGCAGACAGATTATATAGATATATACAGCTTTAATAAGGAAATAGACTTACAGGACCACAGGTTCCCGCAGAGCACTGGAAAAGCAGAGCAAAAGAAAAGGGCTGCTGGGCTCATGCCCGGCAGCTTTATCCGTAAACATTAGCCCGAGGCGAACACGCCCCCAATGGGTGGGGCTATGTCCCTACACGCAAGTCCATTTCATCTGGTAAAAATACACGTGGGTACGTTTTTTTGCAAATCCTTACATATGACCTCAGTTGGTGAACTGTTGAAGAGATCCGTATATCTCCAGACCAGAATAGACTATAACTCAGCTGGCAGAAGGCAAGACAAATTGCAGAGGAGAATGGGAGCGAGGGTATTGATTGCTCAAGCGCTGCTATCTGGAGAACTTCTGTTTGTTCTGGGGATGGGAGAGCCGCTAGGGTGCTGTGAAGGTAGAACTTATTTTTGGAGCGCCACACCTCAGGGGCTGAGAGGCCGCTAAGGAGACCTTAGATAAAAATCAATGAAAGAATTCCCTTTACAGTAGCTGGAGCCGTTGAGTGCTAGAGAGTTGAGTCACAATCCAACCTCTCTGGGAGAGGAATTTCTAAAATGATTGGCGTCTTCCCTGGCTGGTGGAGAGTGAGCCAGCGAAGACCCCTCTGGCTTCAGAGGTCTTCTGTGTGGGGCCCCAGCTAGTGCCACAGCTGGCAGAGTAACACGCCAGTGAGGAAAGAAGGAGATCCAGTTCAACAGAGTCTGACACAGGCAGTTTCTTCTAGGTGTATTTAAGTACGGCAAGTTTCCTGGTGTCATGATCATAACGCTAAAGATTTACTACATTAAAACGCTTTTGCAAAGCACTTGTGACCTCTTCCATAAGAATGAGTTCTACAGCTTAAGGGTCTAGGGAAGGATCTGGTGTGGTCTAGGTCATCCTAGAGGTCACCAAGCTACAAGGTGTGTGTGACGCCTCCCCTCAGGGTGAGTTCTATTGACTGAGAAACAATAGTCAAGATAAAGGTTGAGGGAGGAAGGATCTAGGGTAAACAATAGTCTGTAGGATTCAGGTGTGACCAGCCATACAGATAGTCCAGGTCACCAGGCTATTAACTAAGTACTCTACCATCTTTCTGTGCAGAAAACAGGTGTATGTGTCCTCCACTGAGGAGATAACCCTGTGAGTTTAACATTCCTCATTTCCCCAGAGCCTATTTGTGAGTCCTCTGCGCTCCTGAGCACTTGTGGTCAACTTTGGAACAAGGTGAGTGGACTGGTTTACTCTCCTAACTGCTGCAACCAAATAATCCCATCGAAGGCAGTCAATGAAGGCAGGGTTTATTTCTGTACACTCCACTGTGTCAGGTAAGACGTAGTGGCAAGAGCAGGAAGCTGGCTGGTCACATTGCATCGACAGTCAGGAAGCACAGCGTGAACAGGAAGTAGAGCTAGGCTAGAGAACCTCAATGCCTTTTCTAGTGACCCACTTCCTCTAGAAAGATCCACCTCTGAATGCTCCACCACCTTCCCAAAGAGTGCCACCATTTGAGGACAAAGCATTCAAACACATGAGCCCGTGCAGGATATTTCCCAAGCAAAAGGTAAGAGTGAGTCATGAGGGAGTTGCTCGTCCTATTCCTATAGCGGAAAGGGGCATTCTGATGGGCTTGGATATTCTACCCCAAGAGTGTCAAGCACGGAGGAGCGGGTTTGATTCAGACCATGGGAGGACTCCAAAATTTGATTGATTTGAACCGTTCTCTCCAGAAGACCGAATGAAGGGTTCAGTAACTGTGGCTAAATATTTAAGAATTCTAGAGCAAGCATTTGGAATGTTGAACATATCAGGGCCGGTGGATCAGTAACGTGAGTGGTTGGAGGACAAAACCTAGGTGCTGATTTTTGAATTAAGGGCAAAGATCCTATTTTCAGAGTGGAGTGCAGAGAGGTGTAATTTTTCAAAGAAGTTTGCACGAGCATCAGGAGTTCAATGACACTCAGTCCATAAGGTGACTCAGTGGCCCACATTTTAAATTTTATTTTTATTAATTAAATTTGTTCTTTGACAGTTTCATACTTGTGCATAATACATTCTGATTACTCTTACCCCCATCCTTCCACCTGTACCCCCCTTCCTTACAAATCTCTTTCTCACACTCATTTTGTTGTTGTTGTTTTTTTGTTTTGTGACCTACTAACTGAGGCCACCTGTGTGACCCTGGGTTTGAAATTATCTGTTGAGGCCTCATGGGCTCACCATTGGGTACACCATTGGGAGACAGTGACTCCAGAATCTGTTAGTAGTCGATAGTTAAGCAGGGAGGTGTAGGTACCATACATTCTTTTTCTACCCATGTCAGAATGTTGATTTATACAACTATGCAGGTAGCCGCAGCTGCTGATGGCAGTGGCTGTGGCATGTCTGTCACCTCTTCTATGATGCTTCCTGAGCCTTGAGAGGAGAATATAAATGGCAACTTATTCTGGGCAACTTTGGCAGCCACGAGTCTCTGTATCCACCACCGTTCACTGCAAAGGGAAGAGGGAAGCTTGTCTGAGTAAGGCCCATTGTAGCATTTATCTGTGGATATAAATGCAGACGTTTAGAAGGTAGTTTGGTACTGCATCAATTTAGTTAGACAACAGTAGTAAGTTCCTTTCTGGGAGTTTATGGCATATCCAGACAAGGTTTTTGACTGGGTTTGCAGACCAGCCATAGATTCCCTCCTGGGGAGATGGCCTTCACAGCTGTAGAGTGGCTGGTTAGCCCCTAACAGCTGTGCCATCATAGCACAGAGGGTACATCATGCCCAGCAGTTTGGAGGTCACTGAAATCTTCCACTGCTAACAGTTTCACTACCACCTTCTAGCGCTATGAAAACTCTCCAATGGGGAGGAGTTCAGTTCTAGCCTGTGCTATATCTAGTTTATAATCCAGGTGTGTGGTCTCTTCAGCAATAGGCTTCATCATCTTGTTCTGGTGCCCTGTTTTTCCATAGCTTGGCTCTGCCCTGCCAGCTTATCCTCTGTGCTTGCGTGAGGTTCCTGTAGCTTTATAGTGACTCTGCATTGTTTCTGGTAACCTAGGCCATCGCTTTAATAATGAACAGAGTTATGTGATCACCAGCCCGAATGAAAGGAGGAAGAATCTGGACCGGTCTAACTCTTCAGGTGACGAACTGTTCCCCCAGGCTTCTTGAGCTCATCTGATGAGACCAGGTGGCCCTGTCGCTCAGAGTGTGTCACTAGCTGAAGATCTGTGTCCTTCCAGATACGACAGAAGCCAGGAATGCTTATAAGGGGGAACATGAATATGGAGTTATCTTGAATGTTTGGTCTATAATGGTACATCTTCAAAAATTTTGTTTCAATCTTCTGTAAGGAGACAGAGATATCCATCATTCAATATTTTTTTTTGTATTTTAAAACAGAACAAAAATCCTCTTAGTAATACTCACATATTTCCTTCTTGCCATAGATCTATGTGCTTCACGGCTGCCATGTTTTCAAAACAAACTTTGAAGACCATGGCCCTTTTCCAGATCGGTGTAGGATTCATGCACTAGTCCATCTACCAGAACCTATTTCCCAGCCCTCTGCAGCTGAGCTGGGCCACATGGCCACTTCTAGGGAATGTGCTAGTCCTTGGATGAAGCATACAACGTGTGACCCCACCTTGCCCTCCCTTGCTTCAGTGCCTGAAAAACTCAAATGTTGCATGGCCATGTTTGCTGACTGTCAACTTGCGATGTGTTTGCTGACACCCAGGTGGAGGTGGCTGGGAGTAGCATTGCTCCCTGCAGCTGGGGGCTTGTGTGCTTCTCTCCCCTACATTGCAGCCTTCTAGATTCCCAGGGACTCTCCTGCTTCATACGGACTGGTGGATCCAGAATATAGTCTCTTCCCTTTAACACACTTAAGGCATAATTTATACTCAGTACCTTTCATACTTTTCAGTGTTTACCTTTACCAAGTCTGTCAAATTCAGGCAGTCATGTAACCATCAACGGAACCCCAGCAGAGTTCTGTCCCCCTTACTTCTCTGTGCCCTCTGCAGTCCACTACCACCCTTCCTCCTGAGTCTTTAGTACACATGAGAACTGATATCTGTCCCTATAGGTCTGACTTTTCCAAGTTTTATATATATGGAAACCGTAGAGCACCAAGCCTTTAGGGTAAAAAACAAAGACACAGCATTTATTATGGAATAATTTTGGATTTATAGAAAAGTTGCAACTTAATACAAAGTTTCCATAAGCGTTGGCTGGCTTCCCTCCTGTTAACATCCCGCATAACTATATGACACTTGTTAAAATTTTTAATAACCTACATTGGCACTGTTAACTTCGTTTGGGACTCACCGGTTTGCCCAGTAATGTCATCTTTCTTCCAGGTTCCATGTTTGGCTGTGTGGCCTTCTTCCAGATGTGGATGCTCTTAAAAGGTACTGACCTGGGATTTTATGCAGAGCCCTTTTCTGACTTTGTTCAGTATTGTTCTTGTTTCTAAACTGGACTGTGGACTTGGGGGAGGAATCTACAGATGAAAGCATTCCTCACACAGCATCGTCTCAGGGGTGCATGCGTTCAGGTGAGTTAGCCTCATGAGTGTGTCGGTGGCTTGCTCATGTTGACTGGGAAATAATACTTCTCTATGCCTACATCACAGACTTTTCGCTTTACTCTTTCAGCGGCTGAAAGACAGCTGGGCTGCCTCCAGTTTGGGAGACGATGAATAAAGCTGCTATACACTTACATAGAGGCTTCTGTGTGAATATATATACATACATGTATGTTTTTCTCTTTCCCTCTCTCCAGGGTAAATTGCTAGTTGTGGAACTGGCAGGATATATAGCATGTATGTGCTCAGCTTTCTGTGAAACTGCCAAACTGTTTCCCCAAATAGCTGCCCCATTTCTCCTTCCCATCAACAACCTTGGAGGGGTCCATTTGCTCTGCATCCTCGTTATGTTAATGTGTTCTGGTTAGTGAGTGATTCATTGTAAAAAAACAAAACAAAACAAAATAAAAAAGAACCCTTTTAAATTGGCAAGTATTGTATTGTATCCCTTGAATCCAACAAAAACCCATTTATTTCCCCTAGCCTCAGCAGAGAATCTTATCCAATCTACGGGAAAAATCAGAAAACACTTTATTAGACTTTCTTTTAAAAAGTAGATATATAACATATATATATAATTATATATAGTTATAATTTTATAAGTTTATTTATAATTTTATAAATTTATATAGAATGTTATGTAAAATTATATAGGTAGATATAGATATACTGGGGTGGAGGGGGAAGCGTGTCTCCTGTAGCCAGCTGACCTGGAATTTGTGAGCTTGAGCTGGATCCTCTGTCACCACCTCCTGACTTGTCCCGCCAAGCCCACTCACTGAGGCACTCCGGGTCAAACTCCAGGCTTTGCGCAGGCTGCACTAGCCCTCCTGGTGGGGCTGTATCTCGAGCTCTTCATTAGACTTTGCAGGCGCACCCCCCTCCTTTTTTTTGATATTTAGGAATGAGCTGATAAACAGTGTGGGAAGGAAATAGAGCTTGGTGGGTCCGCTGGAAGGCAGCTGAGGAAGAACAACCCCTTTCCCTCGCTTTAGGAAATCACCTCACAAACTGGGGGAGCCCCGGCAATGCCTGTTCCCACAGTTTGGGCTGGTATGAGCTGACGTCACCTCAGAAGGGTCCTAGAGTGGAGGTCCTTACTCTGTAGTAACCCCACTGGACAGGGACTGTTGCTTTCCTCAGAGAGGGCTATGACCTACAGCTGGCAGGATGACTTCACTGAAGATTTTGTCTCTGGCTTTAAAGATAAACTCTTGTTTCTTGCCCTCAACTGCTTTCCTAAATCTTTCCTTAAAGGCTATATTTAATAACTGGCTTTGGATAAGAAAAATAAGAAATGTATATGTGGGGGTAAATATTGGTTCTTACAGGAGCTTTGGCTGTCTTTGCATTCTTTCCTATAGCTTGACATATCTAGCAAACACTTGGATATAAAAGAAGCTCTGACTTGGGATCCAACCACATGGGTTCCAGTCCCAGGATATCACTGACTTTGAGTATTTTATTGGTGGCTCCTTGGTCCTTACTTTCCTCATCTGGATAGAAGTGTGTCGGACCCATAGGGCATCTGACCCTTCCATAATGCCTAATAGGAAGGCAAGGAGCCTCAACAGTCACTCAGGATGCCGGCTTCTCTAATGGGCCTGTTGCCATTCATTCTTCTCTGAGTGTAGGAAGTTGAGGCTACCAGGCTAAAAGAAGCCAACCTGGAGTCTGCCTGGCGCTGTCAGAGGTCTAGCCAATGAGGGGTGGTCATGTGATGTCATCTATCAATTGCCATTAGAACACCTGGGTGCTGGGAGAGTATATAAGCTTCCCTCCATTGTTAGATAAACACGTCTGCTGTACGTCACCTACCTGACTCCCAGTGTCTGAGATGTCGACACTGTGCCTTCTCACCCCCGTCCCTGAGGAGGCTATGAGGGTCCAGCAGCGTCAACTGTCTCCTTGAAGTCATTTCAGTAGAGAAACCAGGACAAATCTCTAGTGCATTCTTCTACGCTTCTGCCATTTTGTCTTCTTCTAGAAATAACATTCCAGTTTCCCTGGAGGGAGCCTATCAAACAGCCTGTTTTCCACCCTTTGATCCCAGTGAATCAAAAGTGGACACAGGACCCATATATGGTATATTCCAAAATTTTGACTCCTGGAGGATTGAAGAAATGGGGATTCAGAGCTGAGAAAAAGAAAGAGTTCAAATATGAACCTTTAGATCCAACTATGTCTGAAGTTTGTAGACTTGAAACTCACCTGAGCAATATGCCTACTGGCATACATTTAAAATATTAATTTATTGGGACAGGACCTCCTTTAGTTTAGGGTAGTCAAACTGACCACATAGCCAAGGATGACCTTGAATTCATGGTCCTCCTGCCTCCGCCTTCTGTGAAGGCTGGATTTACAGGTTTGATGTTCAAGTCAGTTTGAGTTGGACTGGGTTTTGGTAATGACTAGGCTCTACACTTTATTGTTCTTATCACACACGTCCCTCCCTGAAGGTTCCAGAATACTAGTTCCTTTTGATAAAAACAAAGTTAACTTGAAAAGCTCCGTGAAAGGCAAGGTCTGAGGTGGTGCTGGTTCCCCCACACCCATCATAAACATTGCTCATTTACTAGAAGGCTTCCCGATGCAGATCTTGGCAGCCACGGTCAGTTATTTGGATTTGCCTCCAAGCTGGAATCTGTGTTGCAACAAGGCTGGAGACCTACCTACATCTCTGTGCTGAGGGTGCCTGTGAGGAACAGGAAGCTACTTACAGTCAAATCCGGAAGCAGGGGATTCATGGTAGCCTTTATGGGGAACACTAGTTGATCACAAAGCCGGGTGCAGCTCTGACATATTGGCAAAATCAAAGTGTTAGTATTTAGTCATGAGCCCTTGCCAGAAAGGGGCTCTGGGGTGGGGTCTTGGTGCAGCTTCTCCTAAAAGGGGAAATCAAGCTGTTTCAGGAAGTTGCAGGGTGGGGAGCGTTGTAGAAGGTAAGAGGGACCTGGTAGGTGTCATCTGGTACCTGGGCAGCCTCACAGAGCACCTTCAGGGCCCTCAGCCCTGGCCCCACACCCGCTTTAAGAATTGGCTAACGTACAATGGGCTTGCCTCCCCTTCATACCCAGGGGCGCTGGCTTCAAGCAGAACACACTTTCTCAGGAAAACCTTCCAGCAATGAAGAAAAAAAAGTGTCGCCCTTTCTAAATCAGTGATTTCTAATTCTGAGGCTGACGGGTGCTTTTCTCACTCATCCAGAACTCAGAATCAACTTGACATTTCTAAAATTACATTTTGAGGGGAATGAATCCGTAACGCGTATCTGGAACCAGTGCCAGTTGGGGAAGGAAGGCAGGCACAAACAGAACCATTCCTGGGCCCTCCTTCCGTGTGTGCATTCTTCGTCCACTGGGGGAAAGGGAGGGGGCACAAGGTCATGCTGAAACCTTCAGGAACAGAAGGAAAACCAAAGCATGGCTGAGGAAGAAGCTTCCGATCCTTGTCTCAGGCTCCTGTGTCACTGTGTAGCTCAGGCTAGCTGCCCACCATGAGACGGAGATGAAGCAAGGCTGTTGGCAACGATGGTAAATACACTTTGTCTTCATGTCAGAGACAGGGTTAGTGTCGCAATGCGCAGACCACGGACAAAGCAACCAAGCAGCAGCTGCTTCTCCTTGAACAGGAGAGGTGGTCGAGGGGCTTTGTGTGTGCGGGATCAAAACATGCCTCTCAAAAGGGATCAAGAGGCTGCCCAAGTAGATTGCAGAGGGGAAAGGAGTCTGAGTCTTTTTCTTTTCTTTCCTTTTCACAAAGGAAATATCAAGAAAATTCGGGGAGAAAATGCTCCCATGAGCAACCCTTTCCTTTTCCTGGTGGTGAAGCTTAGCCTACTACTTTGATCCCCTGCCCTTTGGTCACTGATGGTCTTAGATGCAGCCTTCTACTGTTTAACCTATTCACAACAGAAGAATTCCACCTCCCTCCCACTGCCTGGATGGAGTCAGACAGGCCCTCCAGAGTCACCTCCCTACTGGGACGTCTGGGGTGTCTCATGGCTGCAAACAGAGGTAACCCAGGGTGAAACCAGGACCCTTAGTCCTCATTCCACACAAGACAACTTGGTCGGCAATCATTAATCCATTGCTCCCACGGTGACTCTAGGGTGGCGTCATCTAATGGCAGAAGCATGTGCTTAGCAGACCTGACCAGGTAGGTAGGGCACCCTCCTGGCATGACTGGACAGGACTGAGCAGGGTTGTTCTAGCGTCCCAGATGGTGGCTGAGGTAGAGGGCAAGCGTGCCTATGTTTAGAGAACTGTGAACTATGGCTTCTGACTTTGCGTCTTGACAACTTGAAAGTGGATTAACTCAGCGCTGAGAAATCTGCTAGAGGAGATTCTAGTAATGATGGCCTGCACGGGCCAAGGCCCCAGCTGTCTCCCAGACCATTACCATTCCCATCCCAAGAAGGCACCTCTAAGAGTCTGTGTCTCCAGCCCTCAGAGTGCTTTGTCGAGCCCTCAAGCCCTTCCATGAAGTGCTCCTGTGTTTCTGAAGATGGTCCAGAAAGCCTTTTCTGAACTGGGCAACAGGGCCCAGGAGAGGACCTTCTGCTGGACTGCTGCTCCTTCTGCCTCTCACAGAGGATCTTAAGTGCATTGTCATGGTGTACATCAACTTCAGGGAATGTGTGGGACCTGACTTGGCAAGCAACCTGTGCCAGATCTGTGGTACTGATAGAGTAGCTGAGCTCTTCGTGTGCCCACATGTAAATCTGTTGTTACCACCGTTTTCTGATCCCACAAAGATTTCATGTAGCCCATGTAACCTGGTCACCTTATTTGGGGATGCACAGGGTCTATTCAATAGCTTCAGAACTGCCTGTGGGCCCCACCTGCCCCCGCTAGCCCACCATCCACAGTGCCTCTCTTAGCACAACTGGTCTCCACACAGAATCCACAACTTGAATTGGTGTGTCGAATGATGTTTTCTGTTTAGTGCTTACGTTTTTCTATTGAAAAATTTTACAAGAGGCTCCTGGGATACATGCTTTCGAGTTCAGCTACAAAGAAGATGGAGACATTAGGATGTGCGAATAGGCAGCACAGAAAGGTCCACACAGCAGAAAGACGCATGTGGCCACAGTCAAGTGTGCTGGGAGACTGTGTGTGTCTTTGCTTGCCCTGATCTTCACCCAGAGGTCAGTGGAAGGCGGTGTGGTGCGATGAAAGGTTCTTCTTGAAGCCCCTTCTGAGGGTGAGAGGACACAAGCAAGCGCAAACCTTTGTCAGCCTCCTGGTGGCCCCGAGGACATATTATGTTAGCCCACATTTAGGTGTGTAAGTTAGACTAGGATTTCACCACTGCGTACTGATGCAGCAATGGTTCTGATGGGGCGTCTGCAAGAGCAAGGAGTGGCCTGCTAACTGCTCCTGTGACTCCTCTATTGTGCAATACACATGGAGAACCAGCAAACCAATTAAGAGGAGATCACTATGAGGATAGAAACAGGGCCTTGACCCTCTCATTTTATTAAAATGGCACGTAAATATTAAAACAGCATACTGAGACTTCTGCAGGCCTGGAGCAGGTGCTGCGGAGCGGCCGAGGGCTCCCAGGTGAAGGCTACATGCTCATGCATTGAGCAATTCATGTTCTTTATCGGTTTTCCCAACAGCATCAGGATTTGATAAGGGGTCGAGGTCAGCAAAGAGGCTGAACCAGGCAGTCAGGTCCGAGGAAGCCTTGGTGGGCTCTGGGGAAAGAAGAAGAAACGTGAATAAAACCACCTTCTCGAAGACCACCTCTGCCATGCTGGGCTCAGGCATCCCATGACCGTTCAGAAATTCCTTGTCCCCTGACTGGCTGACTCTCTTGAGGGTTCATGAAGAAGGAGGGTGCTGTGTTCTCTCTAAATTCACTAAGCATCACCTGTAGCTATACCTCCTGTTTCAGTTCACAGAGCTACTTAAAACCCCACACATATGCCTTTCTGCCTCAACCAGGAAGCAGCATGGCTATTTCAGAAATCACACTGAATGGCTGAAAAAGCAAGGTACTTTCCGGTGTCTGCTGGAGGGATCCCTTCAAGTCCCTTGGGTCAGGAACAATCTGTTTCTCTTTTCACCCTTCAAAGGCACAGGCCCAGAGGAGGTCATACCCATGCCAAGTCACTCTGCCATTATGGCCATTGCCCTTTTCACCTTTTCCTGTCAAAGGCAAAAGGGCTCTTGAAGTGCCTTCCCTTCCCTTGGCAGGCTTGAAATTCCTTCATCTGGCCTCACTAGAGCCCCTCACTGTACTGCCATTTCACCAAAGCAGCCACCCTACCTTTCCAAATACCATGGTCAGACAGCTGAAGTGTCTTCCAGATGAGGAAAAAAATTTTCAAAAGAGCGTTTCATGCAAGCGATTTAGAAACAGGCTGCGACTCTCTCACATAAATCATCCCATGTGAGCACCTACTTCACTGGCTCCGTAGTCCATGCTTCCCCACCCCAGCCACAGGTGGAGGTGTCAGAAGCATGAATACATGTCTCTCTAATAGGGTGCCCTTCCAGCGGGGAGCAGCTGGCAATGTGCTTGCCACCTGGCTGCAGAGGGTGAAGGCATCGGATGGGGTTAGAGGCACACAAACCATCTTTGATTCTTCAAAATGACACTGAACTGTTAAAATAGTTAATGAAGTAACTTTATACCTTAGGTTCATCTCCCCATTTCTAATCAGAATGCCCAATAGGTTCACTACTTTGTTATGACAGAATTGATGTATTTCCTAATTATGTCATAAGATTTGAGATGCATAGGAATCACTAGTAATGGCAAGACTAGTAGCCAGAATTAGTTCTCTGAACAGGTGGTTACTACAGGTGACCTTAGTCACATTCTATGTGGTTAGCCCTGGCAACCCCTGGACTGGAGAGAATCTCAAGTCATCATGGTAGAGGTCAGATGAGGATACTGTATGGGGCAAGACTGATGTAGACGGATTAGTTTATCTCAATTCCTGATAGAGGATATAAAGATAGCTCTAGTGAAAATATGCTACACACTTACTTCCCCTTCCTCCTAACCTCGCAAAGGTCTGAGAAGGTCCGCAGAGAGTGATCACAGCCTTGCAGTTAGAAGCTAAGGCAGGTGATTGCACTTTAAGGCAATCCTCAGATCCCCAGGTCTCAGCTTGGAGCAAAACCAGATGCAAATTATTAGAACACCATAGGAACACTTTCTGATGATAATGGGGCGGACGTTTCTTCTATGGTCAAAGAGAAGGGGGGTGATAACCAAAGGAACAGAGATAGAACTGTGAATACACATGAGATCTGTCCAGCAGATGCTCACTTCAGTGGCCTGTCCCAAAAGAAAACAGATCTCACAAGCTTGAAAGGACCTCGTTTGACAGTCAGTAAGCCCCGCCCTCCCCGGGGCACTCTCACTCTCTGCCTTTTGTGATGAACAATGGCATTTTATTTTTTTATTTTTTATTTTTTTTGGTTTTTCGAGACAGGGTTTCTCTGTGGTTTTGGAGCCTGTCCTGGAACTAGCTCTTGTAGACCAGGCTGGTCTCGAACTCACAGAGATCCGCCTGCCTCTGCCTCCCAAGTGCTGGGATTAAAGTCAGCTAACCACACTGGTCTTGAGCTTCTCATTGCAAGGATCACACGGAGATAAACAGATTGGATGCACGCTCATTGGAATGAGGACAGTGAGCCAGGAAAAAGTCAGAATGTCATTTCTAGCATCATGCATAACTCCGCATCCCACAGCCCAGCAGTTGAGGTCTAGATGCACAAATGCAAGCTAGTAAAGAAATACAGGAAGAGCATTAGGGCTGCTGGGAAGAAGACAGCTGTCATGGCAGAGGGGTAAGACTGTTACCTTTCAGTGCAGAGCTGTTGTCATTTGAATTGCTTGTCTTTGGTGCTGGCCATGACCATGCGTGAGGACTGTCTCTGCTCTCTGACCAGCCTAATATTTAAAACCAAAGGACATTAGATCTGGCAGGAACAGTCACAACACCTCAGCAGCTGCTGGGCACATGCATGGTTCTAACCCATGCCTCCAGCAAGAAGGCAGAGGATGGGGAAAAATCTGAGGGAACCAGAGAATCATGGGGTCATACCCAATTGAAATACATGGGAAAGTAAGAAAGACAGAGACTTTGAAAGGCAGCCAAGAAGCTGCTAGTATCAGAGTGCTGTTTTGCCTTTTGTGTTTTATACCCATTTTCTTGCCGAGAATGGTGATTTCATAACCACACCAAAAACCGTTAGAAAATCAAGAGCCATGGTTTCCTGTCACAAGTGGAGAAGGCTTAACATTGAATAAACATAGCAATAGAACTAGTAACCACACATCTCTACCCAGAGGGTCATGTGCAACTATTTCCTGTACATTGGGAAGTTGAATTAACACAGTTAAATAAACAGATGAGCAGGGAGAGCTTATGTGAGCACTAACTTTAGGTCATACCCGACAATGGCATCTGACTTGCGTCACTCAGCATTCTGTCTTAACCTTGTGCCCTGCCTGCAGAGCATGGGTGGGGCCTTCAGCACTCTGGCTTTAGGGAAATGAGTCCCATTCCCCACAACGTTGACTGTCCTGGCGATCCTAGCAGGATTCACCCTTAATTTAGAAATCTACCGTATACATCTTTGAACCTCGGCTTTAGTTCTTTGTGTTCAAGGTCTTATCTCTTGAAAGAGGCATGAAAGCTTTCCTCCTGAACACTTCAAAATATGTAACACAGACCAGGTACCTGTTTCCTGGTTAAGCCCGTGTTGAAATGTTGATTGTCAAACAGGGCCTCACTATCACTATGCCTAAAACTCTGTCCTTTTACAGAGATGGTCTTGCGTACAGTGTTTCAGATATCTTTGTAAGGAATAATAGTCTCCACCAAAGTCCTCAAGAGAGACTGTTTGGATTGGAGAGTTCAGATGGGTCAGGGAATACAGTTTCCAGTGCAAGAATGTCACTCCTTATATGCTACAGAAATTACAGAATTGAACAACATTTATTTTTCCTGCTATTCTAATGTCCACTCTTTCCAGTGGACTCAATTATAGAATTATACTATTTTATTAGCTTGCATTTTTGCCACATTTAGGAATCATGAACCCTTGAAGCCTTGGATCATTTATTATTCATTTCTGTATCATTTCGGACACTGCCTGTCACACAGTGGGGATTTGGCTATATAACTCTTGAATTAAGACAAAGTCAGTCCCCCTTTAAATGCAAGAAGTACACTTTTGGTGTGTTATATCTTAAGAGATGGCAACCTTGTACTTGGCAGCCCATATGGTCTCTGATACTCACTAGCTGAAAGTACTTCATTTTAGATGGGCAATATACAGACTTAATAATGAAGACTGACAAGTCATGAAACAGATGGTCTATGGCCTATTTCTTTGGTATAAAACAATGGAAAACAGAAAGGATTTTTAAACAGCATTGCTATTCATTGAAACAGTACTTAAGCATACAGTCAGCATGATTCATATGCAACCACCAGCAGCCTCTGGTGTCTTAGGAGCCTTCTGGGATGCTGGGATTCCAACTTCACTATATGAATTTACGAGAAATCCTTGACCTGTTCCCTTACAGCTAGTGAATTTTATGGCATGTAAATTATACTCCAATAAAGCAATTTTAAATGACCAGCATTTGGTGTGATCCAGGAATAACAAAACCTGCCCAGTTCCTAGAAAATTGGCCCTTAACCATTTTCCTTCTAGACCCAAAGCACATAGAAGCAGTCAATGCAGAAAGGGAGAGTTGTGGGGGCAAATGTGTGCCCGGTAGCATCCATTACAGGAAAGGCTGAGAGGTCAACGCTAACTTGGTAACAGTCCCCCCATCTTGTCAGCACCCAAAATTGTGTTTTTGAGCATACCACGTAAGGGGATGATGATGATGCAAGATTTCTTTATAAAGTAAAAAAAAAATGTATTTTTTTGGTAAGGTGCTGGGGAGCACATTCAGGGCACTGTATATGCTAGGCAAATGCTCTACCCCTGAACTACCCCAGCCTACAAATGCCTACAAAGAGCTGTTCCTCTTTGACGAGGTGCTATTGGGTATTTATTGCTCAGCTACGGTTATAAGCTACACAAGCAATGTTGAGAATCCATAAGGAGAGGCTTCCTTACCGAGAAGACATACATGTGGGAGAGAGAACTTGAAGTGATCTCCTCTTTGGGGGCCTAGATAGTGGGGTAGTGTTCCTCAGCAATTTTAAAGACATATAGATATCATGGCTTCTCCGTATGGTATGCACAATTAACAGCCAGTATATAGAGTCACATACATGCCCATCTAGCATGCATATCCATGTAGCAGCTTGAATATGCATATGGGGAGGGTCAGATAAAATGGCACTGATGTGATAGCAGCTATTGAACTAAATCCCTAAGGCAATTCCAGCCTCCTTTGTATGGCCCTGGAAATTATTTAGGGAAAGGATGCTATGAGGATGATTAGGCTGGAACAACAACCAGATTTCAAATGTCTTGGCTTCTGTCAGGAAAACTGCTGTGGCGAGAGAACTTAGTGTTGCTAATATTCCAGGAATTGCCATCAACTGTTCCCTAGTCAGTGATAGTTGGCAGAGGCATTAGCATATAGGTGTGGCTGGAAAGATGTCTCCCTACATCAAGAGAAATTCTTTTAATAGAGGGGTTGCAAGGGGTGGAGACAGGAGGGAGCCCCAAGCTCAGGAACAAACACTCTTCCAGCTCTGGGCTCCTTTGATATGTCCATGTGCTACCCATTTGCAGAAACACACATGAAAACTCGCTAGAGCTGCCCTGCTCCCTTTGCTTACACATGGGAAAAGACCACTGAGCCAGAACTAACACTGCCCAGCAAGGGCAGCCAGCAGAGCCAGAACACATGGACCAGAGAACACTCCGCTGTGAATGTGCCTTACCACTTACGGTGAAAGGCCCTGGCAGGGCTGCTATCTCAGCCTGGGGGTAGGGGGGTGGCTATGAAGGACAAAGTAGGGGCAGCACAACAAGGGTAGCCATGACCCCTTCAGGTACATGGTACACCTGCAGTCTCACTGGGCTTCAGTACAAGTGGGCTGGGGTCCTGTGGGTGAAGCTAAGTAATGGCAAAGCTAGAGAGCAGTAAGCGGTGCTACATTCGGATTTTTGTATAGCTCAGCACATACAAGTAATTACTAAAGTGTCATCTGAAGGAGTTCACATCGTAGCTTTGTCACCTTTTAACCTAGCATCATATCTTTTGCCAGTTGTTCTCACTTTTACTGCTCGCCATCCATTTATCCGTCCGTCCATCCATCCATCCATCCACCCACACATGCGCCCATCCATCCAGCCATCTGTCCGTCGGTCCATCCATCCACTCACCCACACATGCGCCCATCCATCCATCCATCCGTCCATCAATCCATCTATCCTTCCATTCATCTGTCCGTCTGTCCATCCATCCATCCATCCACCCACACATGCGCCCATCCGTCCATCCATCCATCCATCCATCTGTCTGTCCGTCCATCCATCCACCCACACATGCTCCCATCCATCCATCCATCCATCCATCCATCCATCCATCCACCCACACATGCTTCCATCCGTCCGTCCATCCATCCACCCACACATGCGCCCATCCGTCCGTCCATCCATTCATCCATCCACCCATACATGGGCCCATCCGTCCTTTCAAGTATCATTTTTGTTTGTTTGTTTTTCAAGACAGGGTTTCTCTGTAGCTTTGGAGCCTGATCTTGAAACTAGCTCTTGTAGACCAAGCTGGCCTCAAACTCACAGAGATCCGCCTACTTCTGCCTCCCAGTGCTGGCATTAAAGGCGTGCACCACCAATGCCTAGCTCCTAGTATCTTTTAAACATCCACTGAATTCTAGGCACTGAGCTATGACCTGAAAATATGGTAAGTAGCACAACTGTGAATCCTGTTTCTATGACAACCTGAGGAAGAGACACATGAAATCAGTTTTCCCAGAAGGTGAGGTAAGAGGGTGATTTAAGTACAGGGTGTAATGGGAGTGAGGAGTAGAAACAGCTAGTGCAGACTGCTGGGGTGGGGATGAACTGACACAGACAGGCTTTGGGGAGGTTAGCCAAGTATAGCACTGTGCGTATGTAGGTGTGGATAGCATGCTCCAGGAGAGCGTGTATCAAGCCTGTTGGTGGAAAGATCTGGGTCCACTATAGCTCAGTATGACTGGAGTTCCAAGGATGGATAGAAAATACGGTTCATAGTATGGGGGTGCATGTCTGTAATCCCAGCACTTGAGAGGCTGAGGTAGGAGGATTACTAAAAGTCCTAGGCTAGCCGTGGCTACCTAGTGAGTTCCAGGACAGTTTGGTCTATATCTCAACACCACCGTCTGAAAAAGAAACCTGGTTCTTTGGCACAGTTATGTCATTGAGCCATGCTAAGTGAAGGTGTGGGAGTTGTGGGCAGTCATGAAACTGGGGCTAGATACTAAAGGACCTTGTAAACCAAGCCGAGAATTTAGCCCTCACTACAGTGGCGGAAAGTGCAAGAACTTGGCAAGGCACATGACCTTTTGAGGCTCCTGGATTTCCTCATCTACAGAGTGGGTGGAGGAGTCAGTCTCGAAGGTTCCTTCTATAGAGTACCAGAGGCATTTGAATCCTGTAGCTCTCCAAGCCCTGCCTTGTAGCTGCTGCTCAGCAGGCCTACAAAGTTCTGCTGCCCTGACGGAATTAACAATCCCATGGGCCCAAGCACAGTGCCCACTGTGTCCCTGCCATAAATACACCTGGCTCTCTTTCCCTTGACATTTTCCCATCGAGTCGTGGAAATGTTAGTTACCTGGCACCAGGCTAATTCAGGAGGGGACAGAGATGAGCTCATTCTGAGGTTTATTTTCGATAACCCAAGCCTAAAGTGTACCCAGATGGCGGCAGCATCTGAAAACTGGGCACCATGAGGACTACCCGGCAGACGCCGAGGCTCCGCGATTGCGACTGGAAGGAGAAGCTCTACCTCTGGTTTGCACAACCCAGAGCTAGAAGATCTGCCGGAGCATTGATGCTGAGTGGCCAGGACTCTCTTCTGAACTGGGGTCTACTTCTGCAATAAGAAGCCTTCCGGAGCTTCCTGAGTGTCTGCTTGGTATGCGCTCTCTGGCCAGATTGTCTACTCATATTTAGAAGTCCCAGGAAGGCATAATTTTCTCATCACTTCATGGGTTCAGGAAGTTCTAGCCACAAGTGCTGTTTAATTTTTTTTCAACTTATTACAAACTCAAGTCACCTAGGAAGAGGGATGCTTAACTGAGGACCGGCCACCCTGTGAGTGACCTGTGGGCATACTTATGGGAATATTTTCTTGATGAATGGTTGATGTGGGAGGGACCAGCCCACTCTGGGTGGTGCCGCTCTGAGGCAGATGGTCCTGAGCATTATAACAAAACGGGCTGAGCCATTCTGGAAATCAGAAAATTGGGAATCAGTCTACTTCAATACCACTCTTAGGCATGTACCCAAAGAATGCACAATCATACCACAAGGACATTTGCACAACTATGTTCATAGCAGCATTATTTATACCAGCCAGAACGTGGAAACAACCTAGATGCCCCTCAACTGAAGAATGGATAAAGAAAATGTGGCACATTTCCACAGTGGAGTACTACTCAGAGGTAAAAAAAAAAAACAAAAAACAAAAAACAATGACATCTTGAAATTTGCAGACAAATAGATGGAACTAGAAAAAAACATCCTGAGTGAGGAAACCCAGACCCCAAAAGACAAATTACTCATAAGTGGATATTAGACATAAAGCAAAGGATAACCAGCCTACAGTCCACAACCCTAGAGAAGCCGGGAAATTCGGAGAACCCTAAGAGTTCTCCTATATGGATCTCCCTGGGAGATCACCTGAGTAAATAGGGAGTAGGGGGAAGAGGTGGAGGGTGGAAGGGGAGTGGGGAAGAGGAGGGGAGCGAGGTGAGAGCATAAGGTATCAGGAAGGTCGAGTTGGGGGATGGACAGAGAGGGAGAGCAAGGAAAAAATATCTTGATAGAGGGAGTCATTATGGGGTTAGTGAGAAACCTGGCTCCAGAGAAGTTCCCAGGAATCCACAAGGACGACTCTAGCCAAGATTCTAAGCAAGAGTGGAGAGTGTGCCTGAACTTCCCTTCCCATGTGAGTAGACTGATGACGACCTTAATTGTCACATAGACCCTTCATCCAGTAACGGATGGAAGCAGATGTAGAGATCCACAGCGAGGCACTGGGCCAAACTCCTGGAGTCCAGTGGTAGAGGGGGAGGGGCAGTAATATGAGCAAAAAGGAACTGGGATTGATATGTAAAATAAAAAAGATTGTTTTTAAAAACTTTTCTTTACAAAAAGAAAGAAGGCAGGCTGTGCTGTCCACTTGCGGGACTCCTAACAGCGAGAGCAGGGGCTGTCCCTAAGGCTTTGGCTGGCCCTTGGGAGCCTATTCCTCATACCGAGGTGCCTTGTCCAGTCTTAGTACAAACAGGGGGAGGTGCTTAGTCTTACTGCAACTTGATACGCCATACTTTGTTGATACCCATGGGAGGCCTGCCCCTTTCTGGACAGAAACAGCAGAGAAGTGGGTTGAGGAGGAGGAGGCAGAATGGGAGGAGAGGAGGGAGTGGAAAGTGGGGAATGGGGTCAGAATATAAAATAAATTAAATAAGAAAGAAAGAAAGGCAGAGAGAGAGAGAGACAGAGACAGAGAGAGACAGAGAGAGAGATAAGAAAGAAAGAAAGAAAGAAAGAAAGAAAGGAAGAAAGAAAGAAAGAAAGACAAAGAAAAGAAAGCTGAATGAGCCACAGAGAAGAAGCCAGTAAGCAGTCTTTCCTCCTGGTTCTGCCTCTAGGTTCCTGTTTGAGTTTCTGCCATGACTTTCCCCAATAATGAAACTATGAAGCGGAACTATAAAATGAAATAAACCCTTTCAACTACAAGTTGCTTTTCATTGTGGCTGTTACCAGAGCAACAGAGAACAGGTGAGGCTACCCCCTCTCAGGCCGCACTTCCAGAAGCACGGGAATCTCAGCTAAGGTCGATTCTTCAACATTCTAGAATGACCTGATCAGAATGTAACTTTTGCTGTGAACTCCTACAACGTGGGCAAGGCAGGAGGGAGGCACACTTATTTTCTTCCTTTCTAGTCCCCTGGAGGGCTGCAGGACAGAATGAGGAGAGGCCAGAAGGAAGGCAGGCAGAAACCATTCTAGGAGGTGGAAGACTGAAGAGGGAAAGGATGAGAGGAAGGGAAAGAGGAGGAAGAAAAGGAGGAGTGATGTGGGATTCCCCTCTGTATGCTGTGAATAACACTGGTTAATAAAGAATCTGACTTGGGCCTGGCAGGGCAGAATAGAGGTGGGGGGAGGGGGAAGGACTAAACTGAATGCTGCGAGAAAGGAGGTGGAGTCAGGAGATGCCATGGAGCCACCAGAAGGGAAAGACACAAGCTGTCAACTGGAACCTTACTGGTAGGCCACAAGCCTTGTGATAAAATATAAAATAAAGAAAATAGGTTGATCCTAGATTTAAGAGCTATCTAGCAATACGCTTAAGCTATTGGCTAAACAGTGTTGTAAATAATACAGTTTCTGTGTGATTATTTTGGGAGTCTGGGCTGCCAGGAACGAACAAATGGCTCCTACACCAGAGGAAGATAAAGAATGAAAGCATGGGAATCCCTAATGACTGAGGCATGCAGAGCCCTCTATTCTGTCCTCTGACCTGACCCTGAAGGTGTCTCGGTCCTTTCAGAGAGCCAGGACAAGGGTGAAACAAAGCACAGACGTGGCCAAACATTTTCCATAAAGACGTCTATGAGTGCTCAATTTCAATTATTCTACTCTGTACGGTCATTCAATTTTTGTTGGATAACGACCCTGTCTCTCTATAACTCCATTTATCCTGGTGTTTGCCCTGGTGTCCTGGTGTTGTGATTCCTTCCTGAAGCCAGGAAACCCACAGGCAGGCTGATCACTATAAGCCCTGCTCATGAGACAGCAAGCAGATGCCTGAAGGGTCTGGAGAAAACTTCCTATGGTGTCAGACATCACACCGAGAGGTCCAAGAAGTCCTTGTGGCCGGTATGGGCTCATCTCCTTAGTCAGAGTGCTCAGGTTCAATGTTTGTCTGCCTTTACCCTAAGAGTGACCTTGGGCCAACAAACTGCTTCTTTCCTTGGTTTTCTGATCTCTGTAGTGTATATGGTGATACTGTTTACCTAGGAAGCAGCAGGTTAAATGGATAAGTTGGCACAGGTAACAAGAGAGCACAGTGCTTGGCACCCAGCATATGCTGTCTTGAGCACAGGCTGATGTTATCTTACTCTCTATGGTTGGTAGATTCACAGAATTACTCGATTTTACACCTTAGCCTCTCAGAGATGGGGGCTAACCCACAGACAAGGTGATGCTGGGATAAGAAGCCTAGACCGACACCTCACCTACTTAAATCTGAAGTAATAACCCAGAGAGCTGCAGAGAGAAGTGCCACTCCTACAGTGTGAGGAGGAAAAGGGCAACCACAAAACAAAGCTGGACTCAATTCCCTCCCACACCGTGTCACTGAGCCAACATGACAACATGCCTCACCTCCCTATGCTTAATTTAGTTTCTTAATTATTTCAGTTGTTACTGAATTTAGGTTTTGAAATGATCTGGTTAACTGGAGGAATCCATTTTAACAGAATGTGGCCAGGGTTTAATAGTCATCATTAAACTCACATTTACAAACAACTATTCATACACATTAGGTGGACTCTCCATTCACCCATGAATGCAGTGGAAAAAAATACCAGGCTAACATTCATCCTTTCTTATTTGGGGGATGAGATTCTGGAATCCTGACAGAAGCCTTCCAAGTGCTCGGCCACTACAAGCAGCCTTCCTGTGTCTATACCAGATGCACCTGGAAAGTTCCCTGAATCAGGGCAGCAGTGGGTTACCATGAAAGCTGCTCCCATTGAGATTATGGAGCTGTGGGGGACAATGAATGGGCTATATTCTTCTTTTAAACCATGTAGACATTTACATTTGATGTATTGAATCCTCGAGGCATTCTGCTGGTACCCATTTATAAAGCAAAGGCAACCCTGTAGCCACCAGATAACTTTAACATTAGGCTGGCTAGAAGTCCACAGGAGGAGAGGAGACTCTTACAACCAAAATGATGCTGTTAAATAGCAAAGATCATATTGTCTGGTGGCTAAAGAAGCCGTGCTAGTCTTCAACATGGCTGCTGAAAGGCGGCCAGAGATGTACCCAGTGTGCGCATGCCCCATGGAGCCTAGCTTCTCTTGCCATATATGGCCCATCCTATAATGCTGTCTGTCCTTCACAGTGTTGGAGCCCCTCTTCCCTCCTTAGTACCTCTCATTGTCACCCAGTCATCTCTAAGAAAGGTTCTTCCTGTAGACCGTGGCATGCTGTGTATATTCTTACCTTATGGGGTCAACAACGGTTATCTGCCCAGGACCGTCCAGTCTTGTTTGGCTCTTACCTTCCCAGCAAGACTCTGTTTAGCTACCCTGCCATCCCACAACACTGGCTCTCCCGAGCTTCATTTTCCTCTGTCTACCACTGAGTCCTCTCTAACCTGCTGTGTTGGGTTTCTCATTGTTTATCATTCCCTCCTTTCTCCACATTAGAAAGTGAATTCCAGGAAGGCAGAGAGTTTTGCCTGCCGTTCATAGATGCTTGCTAAGGCCTTAGGATGCAACCTCAAATAAGACTGCCTGGGAAATGAACGGCTTCCCCGAATGGAGCCTCTTCCCTGAGTGGAGCCCCTTTCTCTTCCCAGCTCACACCTTGCATCTCTCACTTGCTGTTGGACACCTCCCTCCTTTGCCCCACAAATGGTTTGGGTGCCTTCTCTCGGGCTGAAATAAGTGCAAAGCCCACGGTCACCCCCCTGTCACAGCTCTCGGGTTGTGTCTGACCAGAGCTTTTCACACATTGTCCAGGAAGAGGCTTTGGAGCTCTGCTTTCTCACTCTTGCAGTGACTGTTAGCCACCTGCTCCTGTGGCAGCTGGGCACTGGAGTCTCCGCACGGGGGGCCTTGTAAGGATCACTGGGCAACAGGGCCAGAGGGAGGACAGAACCTCACAGAGGTGGCCTGAGAATCTGGCCTCTAGAGTCTCTCAGGCCTTTCAGGAGGGTTAGAGTAAACGTTAAAAGAGCTGCCAGACTTGCTCGCTGGCTTCATCCAGTGAAGGAGAGGTGAAACCAGAGATGAAACTCAGAGAGCAGACTACACTTCCTGCATCTGCTCTCCCCGCCGCCTCCAACTCCATGGCGTTACCCTCTGAAACAGCTATGGAACAGGATTCCCAGGGAAGACAAAAGGGGAGAGGTAGCTCAGAGAAAAGGAAGACTTTTCTGTCTTGCCCACCAGCTCCTGTATGAATGATCTCATTTCCCAAGACCAGCGCTTGTAATAGCCCATAATTACTTAATCATCCCCACTCCACCATTTGTTCTCCACTGTAAGTGCCAGATAAACATGTTTATTAGGGAGATAGCTTAAGTTCATAAAAAGAATTTGAACATTTCTTAATAGGAGTAGTTTCTATTTTCGTGGCTGAGGTAACATGAGGGGAAGAAAAAATTCGCGAGAGAAGAAAATGGTTTCCTTCTTGAGATCAGTTTTTGAAATTCAAACTTCACCAATGAGCTTTGTTATTGCACTCTGAATCGCTGTGGGGGACACACCAGTGATGCTCAACCAGTACGTGGCCTGATGCTGAGCCCCAATGCGCCCTGAACCCTTCTGAGGAGAGAGCATGTTTGCTCAGGGTGGAAACTCTGCTCTGAGGTGGCGATGGGCTTTACTTGCTGTGCTAGAGTCAGAACAGGAACTGCTGAGTTGGCGCATACACGAGGTAGGGACAGGTCAAGGTGTAGAGAGAACAAGAGGGAACATGATAATGAAGAGAAGACAAAGTTAAAAGGTCCAGTGAAGTGCACCTAAAGAGAGGGCATGTTTACAGGGATCTAGGCAGCACATCTCATGGGTATGTGGGAGATGCAGGCGTGGGCAGTCAGGGATGACTAGGCCACAGGGTTTTAACTGCAAAGGCAAGATCCTCTTGTGCACATCACAAACTTCCTTAAATCCAAGAGAGAAAATAAGGGTGAGGACCTCCCGTAACTTTCTTAAGGAAGTACTGACAGAGGGAAAAATTATGAGAAACAATTGATCTTGAGCCTGACACTACACCTTAAAGTTGAGGTATGATTTGGAGATTTCAACCAAAAAGTCACTTGATATAAAAAAAATAAAAAAATACTACCACTAATAATAAAATTAAAAAATACTGGTAATAAAATTAAAAAATACTGGTTATAAAGTAAAAATACAGAAAGCATACTCAGAACGAATAAACTTCTGTATTAAGGGTGGGTGGGAAAAGATGAAGAAGCAAAATCAAGTTTCTAGTCACTGTGGAACCTACCTTGGAGAGAGGCTTGTAGATCTTTCATGTTTTGGTCTAAAAGCTGCGAAGGAAGGAATCCAGAACTGATCTGGGGCTTGGGGTCTGGCTCTCCCTGGGCCCCCACGGGGGCTGGCTCCTTTAGCCCATCATCTCCAAACACGGCAGCCCACTCTCTGCTGAACTCTCCTTCATCCAGGCTGGAAGCACTGAAGATCTCATTCAACAGCAGGAGGTCATCCTTATCCCCACCTTCGGGTTCTGGGGTCCCTGCCACGGGACCCAGGCAAGCTGGTGGAGGCAAAAGAGCACAAAGCACATGACCTCCGAGAGCTAGAGCATCAGGAAGAGCTGTCATGGGGCCCAACTGGGACAAACTGAATGATGGCTGGATCTAAGGAAAGTAATCACAACAGAGATGTATGTATCCCATGACACGCTTGGTTAAATGGAGGTCAAAACAAATTTTGAATTCTATGTTTCCTTGTCCCCCTTTATCTAAAGCAAATCCTGTTTTTGAGCATTACACTAAAACATTTTCTATTACTACTACACACACAAACACACACACACAAACACACACACACATACACACACACACACCTAGGGTTTGGGTTTTCCCTTAACATAAAAGCAGATTTGACAAAACATTCCACAGGTCTGAAACGAATCCAGGGCTGAAAGCTGTTGATGATCTTAGTTCCTTGTTTGTAAGGTTTCCCAGCTCTTCCCACACAAGCCCTCAATCCACGCTGCCTAGGCTGGAGCAGCCAACAAACCGTGCGGCAGCCTGTCTTGCCACCCAAGCTGGGGAGAAACCTCACCACGCCCTGGCCCAGGGGAACATGTCAGGGGATGCATCAACAACCAAGACAGATGTCTCTGCAACAACAGCTGCAAGAAGCAGAGGAAAGGTGGAGCTGGTGTGCCTGAGAGTAGCAAGCAGAGAGTGACAGGCTCGCTTAGTGGGCCGCAGACAGAAGCACTGACAGCTGGCAGGGAGCCCTGGTCCTGAGGGGAATTAGCCACCCCATCAGCAGACCTTTGCCAGGCCCGAGAGCCAGCGTGCAATGTCAGGAAGCTGGAATACTACACTGAAGTCATCAGCCCGGATGACTGCAGAGACACCCATTCTCACATCTGAACACTGACCAGACGCCGCCCAGTATTTACAAGGAGAGTGGACATGACTCTCAGAAGTCCCATGGCAAGCTCTGTCATTGAGGTTTTCTACTTATTTTAAGACTGGGGGCTGAGGGGTGTATCAAGTGTTGCTTTGTTTGTGGAATCTAATTGCTACTTGCAAACTGAAACCATTTTTTATTATATCATGGTTCCTATGTTTTTCTGAGCAACATTGAAATTCTGATGATCAGGATAAATAAAATTATCAGGTTTTCCTCAAATATATTCATAGCTATGATGATTCTAAGGTTATTGTTTTAAATGAAGCTTCTCTCTGTTCTTCTGTTGGATCTGTTTTCACCCACATGTAACATAAAGATATAGAGATTTAGGGGATTTTTTTTTTATGAACTCAGCAAACTGGCTATAAATCAAGAAGGGGGAAAAATCTAGTAACTCCTATCACCGTGGTTTAAAATAGTGGCAAAACATCACTTTAATCAGACAAGTGCCTAATTTAAGCATTTTTATTGTTTATGTTATCAAAGACATTTGCAGTCAGACATAGCCTGTAGGCGAACTATGAGAAAAGCAGCAATTTGGTTCTCTGAAGAGGCTTCCCTGCACAGCAGGGGCCAGCAGGTTGGGCAGGGAGGTAAGGCAGGCTGCTCACCTACACGCCACCATACAGGAAGACGCTGGGGAACAGCACCCACAATGTATCAGGTGTGTCCCTCAACATAAGCCTTTACTAATGAATTCTCTTTCAGTCTCTCCCAGACTCGTTCTCTTAACCTGTAGTTACTTTTCAAATCTCTGTACCTCCTATTTTCTGCTGACATTGGAGTACCCAAACCATTTCTACTGGTTTCCTTCTGACCTGGTTGAAGTCATATGATTACTGAGTCAAGCCCACATAAATGAGACCTGTTTGGTTGGACCTTGAGTGAGTTAGCAATGCACTTTCCTTGGACAGTCATTTCAGTTTGAACTGGGGAGGCATCACTGTGGTGGCTGGGATGGTTAAGATCCCAGTAAACATTGAACAACAGATCATAAGCCAATTATAAAACTTCTATTTCATGTTTAGTGTTTAGGCTTTATGTCTTGGTATTTAGCACAGACATGAGTGGCTTCTGCTAACTAGCTTCTCTTCCCTTTCCTTCAGGTGTTTTTCCCTGAGAAGCACACTGTCCCCCTGTGATCCTGGTCACCCACTACAGGTGGGTGTGTGGCTGAGCAGGTTGGAGTTCTCCATCTCTCAGGCCACAGCGACTGACTCGGGATGACATGCACTAGAGGTGTCTTTGTATTTGCTATATGAAAAGTGGATGGAAAAAAACCCATCCTTCTTTGGGCTTCTCAGAATCAGAGATGTAAATCAGAGGCTCTTAGTGAAATTAAAGTCAACATACAGAGGAAAACAAAGTCAAGAGGCAGAAAGGGAATTTAGACAGCACTCAGCCAGTCCCTGAACCTCACTTGAGTCAACACACTGCAGAACACCCTCAGTTACATGGCTGAGAGCACTTTAAGCAAAATTCCAACCTAACCCATTTCAACACAGGCTTCAACCTTATAACCAAATGGATCCTGTGCCTATCAAACGCAAACACTTCAGTCTCGGAGCTGAGGAAACTGTCTCAGGAGTCAGTCATAGATTCAGGCTTCGCCCCTACTGAAGTTCACCATTGAGTATGATCTGTTATTATCATTCTGCTTGCCTATTTTAAAATTTATTAATAAAAAGTTGTGAATAAAAACGTCATCACATCCTGGCTATTTAACAGTTAAAGCAGGCCGCACAGTGAACTGCGTTCCTCTAAGAGACCTATTTATGTAGCTAAAAGCAAGGAAACTGGCACTGACTTGAACCATAAAACCCAGAAACCTCCTGATTATTACACTGATAATTAAGATGCCTGAAATTACTATGCATAACTTGTAAGAGAAACTTAATTACAAGTCCAAATGGACAGGTTTAGGTCTGCAACCAGACAAGTCGGGACTTGAGGACTGAAGTTTGTCAGCAGGCCCCGGAGAACTGAGCTGCTCTTATCTTCGTTGGAAACTACCACTCAACCAGAGACAAAGAAAGCATGGAGAGATGCCATAATGTCCTCGGGAGAAGGCTAGTCAGTGCGTCCACCCACACAGACCAACAAAGACGGCTACCGAGTTGTGGGCCACAACTTCCTTTGGCTCGGCGTCTCCAAATGTCTGCCTCCAATCCAAGTTCTCCAACTCCTGACCACAAAGTCTTATCTTATCCTTTGTGGTGTGCCTACTGCTAAGGCAGCTGCAGCTCCATGAGACGGCCTCCCACCCTGCTCCTTCGCCTATACCAACTGTGATATCATTCCTTGTCCAAACACTGCGCATGCACTTCCTGGGCTAAGGCGTAAGGTAGCTCTCCCCATGGTGGCATGCAAGATGCCTGCATGATCTGCCAGTGATGAAGTGTATTAGGGCTACCTAACAATGTTGTCTCCCTGGGGAGAACTGCTTTTCCTTCAGAACATAGGTAGGGTTTTGTTTTTGTTTTTGTTTTTTTCTGTATGCTGACAGAGAACTGACTGGGTTCTCACACACAAACTAGGAACGTTTTGTGAACATGTGACGGTTTCTATGGCCAGAGTGCTCTTCGAGGTACCATGCGACACAGAGGCAGATTGGCCAAGAAGCCAAAACCACCATATGGCTGTCTTGTTCAACACTGAGAAATATGAAGCCTGGGGCCTGGGAAACATTCCCTAGAAGAACTGGTCCTGAACCAGTGAGTTCTAGACTGAAAAAAAAAAAGCCCCAAAGTAGAGGAAACTCAAGTTTAGGCAGAGTGTGGAAAACTGGTCCAGATAGTGCTTTTGAAATCATACTTAGTTTCATGACCTCAGCATAAACTAAGGGCATAGAAGACGGAGCCAACTACACAGTCAGAAAACAAGAACACAGGACAACAAAAGATAAATGTCACTTGATTTACCTTCATCTGTGTGAAACAGGAAGGCTGACTTCTCTGGGTTTCTCCCTGTTCCCCACGCCCCACAGAATGACTAATGTTAAAGGCCACAGGGCTGCAGAGCCGCTGAAACCCCAAACACCAACACTACCCTCCTGTCATCCAAAGGATGGCGGGGGAAGACAGCAGAAAACCACCTGACACACTGTCCACACAGGGGAACAGTTCTGAGCCTCTGCGAACAGATTGTTCTTGTTTGAAATTCAAGAATGCCGCTTTCAAAAACTCCCTTCAGGTTTAAAAATAATAATAAATAAAAATCTCAACTGACAGGGGCCCGGGTTGGGTAAGTGTTCATATGTGCTTTCTGAAGAAACAAAAGAAGCACACACAAAAACACCTGACTGTTACAACCCAGCCCCTCCATTTTAGTATTAGCTTAGTAAGTCACCTCGCTCCTAACAGGGCAGGATCAAGTCTTTAAGAATCTCTATAGGAAAAATCCCATGTAGAGCACACTATTACATGATTATGAACATTTATTTTATTATTTATTTGGTTTCATCAAGCAGAGTTTCATGTGGCCTGAGCTGGCCTCAAACAAGTCATGCAGTCGAGGGTGGCTTTAATCTCCTGAACTTTAATCCTCTCCCTCCCAGGTGCTGGGATTCCAGGTGTTTGCTGACACACTCCTGCCTTCAGTAGTTGTTTTAAAAGCCTATGTCCTTGGGCTGGGGGGTGTGGCTCGTAGAGGGCTTGTCTAAGGCGTAAAGGATGAGCTCTTCCCAGCACTCTGAAGAAAGAGTGCATAATTATTTCATGAGGTGACCCAGGTTACCAGCATCTCCCAGAATGCTGAGTGGAAGGGAGGAGGGGTTTATGAGAGCAGATGGAATTTAGCACTTGGTCATTGTTTGTCCTGAGGCAAAGCAAACAGATCTCTCATGTGACAGTAAGGATGACTACAGGTGACAGATCCTCGACTCCGGAGAAGCCAGGCAACGTAGGATAGCACATGATCGCTGTGGGCTAAAGGTTATCACCTAGACCTCCGCTAGCTGCTGAATGAACTATCATCATTACACCTGGCCAGAATTTAGAGACACAAGCAGTAACAGAGCATGTAAAGAAAACAAACATGCTTTTGTAATAAAGACAATAGTTTTTTCTGCTTTTTAATTGGCCTAGACCTTCTGTTTTTGGTAAAGGCTTAGTGATAAGATTTGGGAAGTTGAACTCATTAAATTTTCATCTGCTTTGCACTACATCTTTTTGTTCAGTAGGATGTTATTTGGGAGGAGGGCCCAACTTGAGGAACAGAAAGATTTCTGCATGCTCTAATTCACGAATCCAGGCCACATGTCATGTGTGGTATATGGTGACTTCAGATCCACTTTCAAGATCTTACAATGTCACCAATATTTTATTAAAATGTTTTTATACTGTGTGGTCAAGCATTGGTTTTTCTATTACTTTATGATTTAGTTGAAGAAAAGTGGAGCTGGGACTAGAGGTCCCAAGTCTTATAAAATCAGCCATCCTTGGACTAAGTGCTTTTGATTTCTTCACATCTAAAGTTTAGCATACTACAATCCGCATTTTAATTCAGAGTTTAGGCTGGCAGTGGCTCTGAAAAGACATGCATGCTGAAGTGAACAGAGCAGCAGCGTTCTTTTTTCTTCAGTCACCACAAGTTCCCCGTGTGTCAAGAGCATCTTTAGACTTGTGCTTTAGCGCTGATACCCCCAAGTGGAGCCTGGGGAGAGCTCTGTGGGGCAGCAGCGATAACGGGACAGGGTGGCTTATGTGACATTTCATTTGATTGGGGAGTCCCGTGACTCCATCTTTATGCCTGAGAACCAATACTTGTATGAGGGAAGAGCCCATCTAGCTTCATCTTTAGAGCTAAAAGCAACGGGGCATAAAACTTGCTTTCAATAAGCAGACGTCAATCTTCATCCGATGGGCCCTGGCACATGAGGAAGCTGTGAAAGCCAGCAGTCTATTGCAAGCAGTAGCCCTTCTGAGTTAATTCCCTGAGGAGGTGCTGGCTTTGGGGCTAAGGTTGTCACAATCTATCATTACTTTAAAAAAAAATCCACATCTTTTTTTACCCCTTACAAAGGGAGAGGAAACAAGCATACAGACTCCTATTTTCTGTGTCTGAGTAAGAAAGCTCTAGAAGGCTGGGGGCATAGGAGAGGCACTTCGTTGTCAAGATGGAGTGTGAGCCAGTTTACAGAAATGGGGGTGAGTTTTTAAAATATAATAGTCTATTAAATAAACCTATTCAAAAATCAAGTCTACTAAAATAATAAAATTAAATAGAGTTAGCAACAAAGGAAAAACCATATAGACAAGACTCTGGGGTTGGGAGGAGTATCAATTCATCAAAATAAGTTGGGTCATGCATATGATTATGAACACATTTATTAAATGTTAAGAGTTGTTGAAACTGGGTGGCAGATACTTAGGGCTTGCTGTACTATCCTCATATCATTTTAGTAAGATTAAAATATTTCAGTACTTTAAAATAATTTATAAGGGATATTTTTATTCCATTAAAATATTTTATTCTTAAACTAGAGGGGAAAGGCCCTTACAAAACTGGGGGCTACAAATGGCCACCCACACTGTTTGTTCATTCATTTCATTACTGGTACGGTTTCTGGTTTGCCAATCTGCACCATTTTGATGAAATATTGCATAGCATGATGCCTTCAGTAAGACATTAACAAGGCAAGGAGCCTTCCACCTGTGAGTCTATATTCCACGTCCTGGGAAGTTCTTGGGAAACTTGTAATGACTTTGTATCTCTGAGAGATTCTCTTTTCTCTAATACTCTGTGGATTCTGTCCATACCTTGATGGTGAATCTTGAGTTTTAACTGGACTGGATTGACAACCATGTAGGAGACGATTAAGGACACCTCTAGGAGTATCTGTCTTTCAGAGAAAACTAGATCATGTGGACTTTGCCCTAATCAAGCTGACCCACTGACTGACTCAAATTTTAAGTAAATAGTTGGGAGGTGGTGGAACCATGGAAGTGCTGAGATGAAGGAAGTGGCTAGCTGGGGGCGTGTCTTTGTGCTGGTTCCTTCCTGTTGCTCCACTTTCGGGCCTTTCGGGTAAGCGGCTTTTCCATCATGCTCTTCCTCTACAATGTTTCCGCCTTGCCACTGAGTTAAAAAGCCAGCTGACCATGGACCGGAACCGTGAGCCAAGATAAACCACCCTTCCTTCCTTTTAATGTTTCTCCCAAGCATCTTTCACAAGAGCACACCTTCTAACAGGCCAAGGTCAGACTGAGCTGAATCATACCCTGGTTAACCGAGGTCCACAGGGTGGCTTGAGTCAGTGTCTATGCCGTAAAGAACCTGTATGATCAGGACAGAATGCCAATCTCCAGGCCCAGGGATTCTCTGATGTTTGGCTCAGAGTCTTGGGGGCATTTTGGACTCTTAGTAAATCATTTAAAAGAAACCTTTGAACGAAAAGCAAAGGCTAGGATTGGTTACATAGGAACTACTCAGTTTCCTTAGAGCGCCCAGTACCGTCAGTCTCATCTAAACTCAGGGTCCTGAATTCTCTTTTGGGTGACTATTTAGTAGCCAGCCTAAGATTTCTAAGTCTGATGGACCTGGTTTACTAAAGTTCAATAAACATACAGCACTGTATACCATCTAGAGAACATTCCCAATCCTCCTTTCTCAACAAGCCATCAGTCCAAGAGTATCCCTGTATCAGAAACCACAAAATAACCTTTTCATACCTGAGTTCCATTCTTGACAGTTACCTGGTGAGGCTACTATGCTTGGTCCCATTTTACAGGCAAGAACACTGAGACTTACAGAGTTTGTATATGAAGCAAATTAGTTTAGGTCATTGATGGGAAGAACAAAATTCACATTTTTCACATATCTCATTTGGAAAGTTAGTTTTTCTATTATAGCGTAGTACCTTTGTCATAATTTTCAGCTTTAAAAATTTGTCTAATTAAATGATAATAACATACATATTATATTTTGCTTGAGCATAGGTAAGGTAATTTATAATGGCTGTCACCTAAATATTTTGTTTATAACTGTAAAGCTATTAAAAAGATAACTATTGAGTTTTCTGGCACCAATAAAAGAGAACTTAATTTAATTATAAACTTCAAAGAATGTGTAAATCTTACCTTCTTCGGGTTTCATGTCTAATAGCTCATCTATTGGTCCTTAAGAGAAGAGAAAGAAAACAAATTATCAGTTAACTCCATTTCACTCGGAGTTTGAATAAATCATTAAAACTGGGAAGTCTGTCTTTAGATTACCTGAGCATGCATCGTGCGCAGGGCTTTTGTCTATAGAAGACAGAGTACTTTTCTCTTCTTCAGCTGAAACACAAGGTATGCAGTTGGTTATGAGCAGCCCACAGTGGCACATTTTTATAAGCTATGTGTGAGATAAACACACACTGTTAGAAAGCATGCAAAGTCTCAGCTAGCTCATGTAAGGCAATGGTCCTCAGTTTCCCCTTTACATGTGCTATTAGCTCTCAATGATTTCCAAATTTAAATCTGGAATTTCAATTTTATGTAATTCATTTAACTAAATTTAAATTCGACAATTCCAAAGAATCTCTGTTTTTGTTTTTGTTTTTTGTTTTTTTTTTTTGATAGATAACCCACACGATACTCTATTTATCTTTCTGTTTTCACCCATGGAAAATGAATGACAAGTCATCAGATATTACTTGGTATCACTAACAAATAGTAACCACATAGACCTGGCTAAAATGAAAAAGGGAATACTGAATTCTCAATAAAGAATCTTTAGTTTTTAAAGACTGAAAACCCTAGCTGCAGAGATGCTAGAAAGACCAGTAGACATTAAGGGCATGCCTGGTGGGTAAGGCGGCAAGTCAGTGGTGACAGAAGGCTGGAGGCAGGTAATACTTTGTATGACTCTCTAATGGAAGAAACAGATCATTTCATACTTAAAATACCCATCAAATACAGAGCACTAGAAGGGAAGATTATATCAAGTGGACTTTGAATGATGAGGGGGCTTCTATTTAGGCTCATTGATTATTATAAACACCATGCTGGGATCGGGTGATGCTAGTTGAAAGTGCATCTGCAGGGACTAAGGGACATGGGGAAACTCTGTCCCTTGAACTAACTTGGCTCACAATAAGCAATCAAGTGTGGCTGTACATGCGTGAGTAGGCACATGACAGGACAGTCTCAACTCAGTTTGCTCGTGTTCACCAGACCTTCAATAGGTCCCAGAATAAGACAGATGCCACTTAATGATAATGGATCCCAATCTCAAACAAGTATGCAATTATCACACCAATTAAATTATATAAGAAAAGAGAAACTTTGCATTTTCATATACTGTACAAATCTATATAAGTTATATAGATTTGAAGCTTTTCTATGAATATAAGAAACTGGAGTTGACATTTTCCCAAAGCACTAAGTATGTTCTACTCTATGATCTTAGTCCCAAACAACATTCATGCCACAGGTTCACAGAGGGGCACTGAGGTTGGAGGCGTGGATCAACACAAACGGTTTGTCCAGGGCCATGAAATCAGGCCTAGACCTTACTTTTCTCAGACTCTAGAATTTTTCTTTTCTTACATTTCCTGGTTCTTCCTGGCTCATTCCTTTGCTCAAACATATCTTTTCCTTTGACAAGTCTTACAATAGCAAATGGCTTTGACCATTTGGAAAAGTGGGAAGAGTCAGGGTGAAGAGGAATGGAGCAGAAGAACCGTTCTAGGACTTGCTTCACACATCTCCTTTCCTGGCTCAAGGCAGGGAAGAGGAGACTGTGTCCCCAAGAGGGACTGTCTAAACAGAAGGCCGGATGATTTCTGTTACCGATACAACATCTTTAGTTACCTATATAATGTCAGCCACCTTTCCATCTATGAAGATTTTAACTCCTGGTGAAGGGTTCAACACTGATACATATTGGTTTTACTATAATTTTCGATAGTCTGTACCTTTATGATAAGGAGTCAACAGAAAATCTGGCAGCAGAGCAGGAGTCAGTGACAGCAGAAAGCCACGTCAGAGTGCCACCTCCCAATGCGCAGAGCCTCCTCCTGAGGTAGGCTTCAGTTCACCTTGAGGTAGCTAGTGCCACTCCCTTAATGTGGCCTGAGAGTTCACTTGGGAGGGCAAAGTCAGAGCAATTCTGTCTCCAACAATGAGGAACGCCCACCCAGAAATCACCACTGATCACACCTGGATGTGATATCAAGATTGCACTAAGACCTGCAGCTAGGGCTACCTGTTAGGCTGGAACCTCTAGCTCACTCCTGCTTGATCCAGAATCCCACTCCTCTCTCTCCAAACCCCACCCTCTCAGAGAAACTCCAGGAAAGAAGGTGCCAAAAAGCCCAGTTCCCTGTTCTTGGCAATCAGGGCAGTTTCTCCCCTGAAGTTGCCAGCAGCCCAATCCCCGCCAAAAGTGCTAAGTTTTTGACCACACTTGGGTGCAAACCCAGTTTATGGCAAATAGGCCATCACCCCTCACCTACAGGCTATATAATCTCCCTGCTTTAGTTTGGATGTGTGACTTCTCCTGCCTCGATTTCTGGGACCGGAGAACTCATTGGGGAGTTGCTTTCTTAAAGAAACCTGTTCTTTTATTTATTTATTTTTTTAATTCAGCTTAAGCTGGCTTGTCATAAGAGAAACCTGTTATCATGATACAGAAATTACTCCTCAGAGCAGCCCAGAAATCCTAACTCCTGGAAAGGGGTGGCTATCTGCCATGTCCCACCACAAGAAGGACGCCCAAGTTTCTGGTTCAAACCACACAATGTCTCTTGGTACTACTAAAGGGTTGGCAGCACTAATATCGGAGACTACAGGAAGCAGATTAATATAGCCTTTTCTTAAGATGGAAAAAAAAAAACCAACCGAGAGGTAATTTACCAGAAAGAGAAACAAGTTGGCTGTTGTGCATTCCAGCAGGGTCTCTGAAGCAATGGAAATGGAAATTAAAACTTACCCTTACAAGGAAAGGATTCTTTGTGCTGGTTCTCATCCTCCAAAGAAATTAATCTTAAAATAAAAAGAAGGCCGAGTTACACAGTTCTGCAAATTTATGTTTATGGTATAGCTATATTCTTCAGTGCAGTATCTATTTCTTTATTTATCACAACCCCTGCCCTTGCACACACACCACACACCACACATGCACACGCGCGCACGCACACACACACACACACACGACAGGGGTAGAGGAAGAGAGATGGAGACACAGAAAGAGGCATCTATTTTCTGCAGAAGAAATGGCACTGCTTGCTTTTTGTAACACAGCATCTTCATACATGAGCACAGCTTCACCATAAGGCACATACTCAGTCAACATCTTGATGGGCACATAGGGATAACTGCAGTGCATACACATAGCTACTGCTATGAAAAGCTATAGAAAGAGATGGCTTGACAGTGGTTATTCTATATCCCTGGTGCTAAAGGAGATGGAAAACTACATAGAAGGCTGAGGGCATGGTCCCTTCCCTCCCAAACCCAGGTGCACTTGCCCGTTGGAACAAACTCTTCCCAGGACTTTGCAGGCAGACCCTCCAGCACCCCACACCCACTTGGTACTTCCTAGGGTTTACCTGATATTTCTGAACAAAATTCCTCATAATGTTCTACTATCACTTAAAATAGTGACTGGTGTGCTTTTGGAGCCCTCAAAGAAGAGGTGCTAAGACACTTGAGAAACCCAAATTAGTGAAAGGAAACACACTGAGAGAGTCCCATGTAGTTCTCCTCTGAGTAAAGATGAATGCTTTATGTGGATTGCATTCACTCATATGATAAAAGAGTGCTGTGTGGGACTTACTCTGGTGCGGCCTCTAATGGGGTTCACCACAGTACCTTACCATCCCCAAGCTACAGTTCATTCTCTACACAGTGTGGACTTGGTAAACTGAATACATGGTGGATCCACGGGAGAAGGGCTTCCACAGAGAGCGCGTATGCCGCGCCAGCATGCGGCAGTGCCTATTCCGCGCAGCCCCTACACTGTGCCAGCATGCAGCAGGCAGTCACTGGTTGCTCCTTGCCAGCAGGCAATTGTGCAGGTCCACATCACAGTCTATGAAAACTTGTCTGCATTGTGCACCAGAGAAACTTTCCAGGGTTTTCTTTAAAATTAAAAACGGGCTAATGTTGGGAACAGATATGTCTATGGAACTAAAAACATATCCCAAACTTTCTGAGAACTAGAGTAAAAATGTCAGCTTGTCTAACCAGAAAGCTATCATTTAAATGGTGGAGGTGTGTAGACAAGGCATAGAGTGAGGAATGATGGCTCCTGTGCTTTCCTAGGCCAGCCGGTCCAGAGCAACTACAGGCTACCCATCTCTGTAGACCAGGCAACCCATCTCCGTAGACCAGGTTACCCATCTCTATAGACCAGGCTACCCATCTCTATAGACCAGGCTGCACATTCAAAGTTCCTCTCCCTGGGTAGGTTAGGAATCAGATGCCATTTGCACTGAATAGTCACTTTCGTGTTTCTAAATGACGGCAGGTGAGAAATGGAGGCCGGGGAGCCACTTCCTCCTGCATTCTGGGCTATCCTCTGCTTCAGAGAGGAGAGCAGAAAGCCAGAGTGGTGAGGGGGGAAAGGCCACAATCCCACATGTTTCTAGACTACACGCATGGCTAAGCAATTTCAAGAAGAGGAAAGGTGGGGGGATTCCCGTCTAGGATCTCTTGTGAGTGCTGATGACAACAGTGAGGGCCAGAACCAGACAGCAGAGAGCCCATGGAGCCATCATGGGGACACCTGACTTTCTTTCCCAAGGCAGCAGGATGGTGAGGACAGGGTGACCCCTGGGTGTCGGTGGGCTCACTGGGCTTGGCTGTGAGGACTGCACTAGAGGAAGGGGCTGGGGACTTACTGCTTAGGCTCCTGTGTCGCAGCCTCCAGGCTTTCCCTCCGCGGGGTGCTCTTCTTCCCTTCTTTCTTAACTAGTTTTTTCATAGGATCTTGTAAGCTCTTGATCGTAAGTCACAGGTAGAAAGAAAGAGAGAAAATATGGGGTGGGGAGGAACATTAAAGAAAAGTCATCAGTAAAAATATTCACCTGCAGTCAGTGCTCGTACCCGCACCTGTGGTCAGAGGTGTGCGGAGGCTGTCCCGCTCAAGAGAACACAGGTAAAACTATCTATGGTGAAGCAACAATGTTCTCAGACAGTTCCAAGAATTACAGCTTACAAGGGAGGGTTGATTTGCCACAGGGTTTATGTTTTCCCCTTTGGGATAAGTTATTCAGAAAAGGCCTTTTGGTCACTGTGAACTTTGCTTTCCAGCGACAGCATGCAGCTAGGGTAAACACGGCATTGTGCCTGTAGCCCAAACTCTCACACAGCAGAGGCTCCCCGCTGACTCCCAAGCTGAGATGACTGCATTTGATGTGTAATTTTGTTTGTTATTTTGCAATTTAAAACTCATCTTTAAAAATAGTAGCTAATGAAAATCTGTTTTTTTTTGTTTTGTTTTGTTTTGTTTTTTTAAAAAAGAACAAAATAGCATCCTAACATATTCTGACAGCTTAACTCCCACGGAAGGACAGAGCAGGTGTCTCCCCAAGCCTTTGCGGATTAAAAACAGGCAATAGACTTTACTTTCTTTCTTCTTTGTTTTGGTTGGCACATCATTTGCTCGAGCTACTGTTTTAAAGGTTTGTTAAATATTTAAGGGAAGTTTTTGTTTTGAAGAAGCAAGTCCCTACAAACTGCAGTAGCAGAGACCAGTAGCAGAGACCCAGAAAGAGAAAGCAAATGTTTCTTTAACAACGAGTAATGATGTACACAAAACCTACCAAGACAAAAGGACTATCTCAAGACATTCACCCTTCTTACATTCTCAGAGCTACTAAAGTCCAGGTCGCCATCCTCTGGGCCTCCCCGCCTTTCCGCTCTCTTCTCCACCGTGACACTCAGAGGAGGTGGGCTTGGGGCCAGCGCAGACTGATCAGTGATGGCTGACTGGAGTGACCAGGCAAAGCAGAGCCCAGGCTGACTTTGGAGTCTGCTCCGGACACCAGATGGATACTGGTGTTACCCCCCCCCCCCAACTGCCAGCCTAGTTCACTCCCCACCCTGAGTAATCTTCCTAAAATATCCATGCCATCATACTACCCTTGTTCTCAAGAATTTATAATAGTTCCTGATTTTTCTCCATGCCTAATCTAAAAACCTCTCTCTGCTTGATTTTAAGTGACCTAAATGTGGTGCTACCTTCACCAGCTCCTGCTGCTTCTCGTGATCCACAAACCACGCCCTTTCATTCAGTTACAGCCAGCTCCTTGGAGTCTTCCCTGTGCTTATTGTTCCCATCCCATCTTTGTTCTCCACACTTGCTCACCCCAGAAATCCCGAGTCCTTTCAAAGCCCAAATCAATTACTGCTACTTTCCACACAACTTCCCTGAGCACTCCGGATTTGAGAACATTCTTTTGACACCAGGTTGCATCTATACTCTGATTATGGTGTGCCTTTTTATAGATACTATGTACTTTCTTAACCAATATAATTTGTGTATAAAAACAGTTTAGAGTTGAAGATATAAAATATTTTACATGTTGTGAACATTTAATATTAAAATATATGATTGCTCATTCTCTCGCCAATATTCTAATGTACAATCAAGGTTTTTATATCTATTTTAAGCATTTATTTATTTTGTATGTGGGGGTAGGGGTGTGCCACGGTGCATGTGTATAAGACAGAGGACAACACGAAGAAGGAATTCTCTCCTTCCCTTGCGTGGGTTCCAGGGGATAAACTCACCCTGTCAAGCTTGGCAGCCAGTACGAGCCTTCCAGCCATCCTGCTACCCAAGGTCCCTTCACTGAGTCTATGTCCTTGATTTCAGTTCTGAGGCATTTTAGTGCATAAAGCCTGTCTGTGCAGTTATCGTTAATGACTCCCTGCCTCTGGACATTAAATTCAATCAACTGATAGGTTTTGCGTGCCTACCATGTGTAAGATGTTGTTTGGGATTTTCAGGACAGCAGTGAAAAGAAGAAGTGTTAGCAAGTGATGTGCCCAGGCAGATCATTTAAACAGGGAGACCAAAAATGACCAGATTATTTCAGTGAATAAGATGTCCTCTCTTGGGGCTGGCCCTTCAACTGGGAGTTAGGATGATGAGAAGAAACCAGTCGTGGACAATTAGGTGAGGAGAAAAGCTTGAAGCAAAGACCCAAAGGTAGGAACAGTGTGCCCTGTGTGAAGAAGCCACAGTGGCTGTGATGTCATCGGCAAGAGTAAAAGTCTCAGGAGATCTCATCACGTGGCCAGCAGTGGCTCGCAGGGAGAACATTCTTCTCCTCAGCTCGTCCCCAGTGGCCCTTCTGCCTCCTTTGTTCCCGCACACTTTTGTGCTCTGTGTCTCTAATGCATGACAACTACACACAATACGTGGGCAGTGGCTGTGGACTGGACTATGAGGGGAAATGCTACAAAGGACAGGATTAGAACAAATGCCACAATGGATCTGGACTGTGCTCTAGAGGGCCGTGTTTGATACACTAAAACAGCCAGTTAAAGCAGTGTGAAAATGTGTGGGTGTGCAAGTATGTTAGAAATGTGTCATCGAAACTGGGAGTCCATCAGATGTCAGGCGCATATTTTTTCAATACATTTGCCAGTCATGGCAACTCTCTCTCTCCTCTCTCTCTCTCTCTCTCTCTCTCTCTCTCTCTCTCTCTCTCTCTCTCTCTCTCTCTCTCTCTCTCTCTCTCTGTAACAGAAGCTTTATTCTCCATAGAATGGTTCAACTCTGGTCAGAGTGAAGGCAGGAGTATTTTCAGCCAATCTTCTGATGGCTCCCAGGACTTACTTTTAGATCCTATGACACTTGTCCAGACCTCCTGGTTCGCTCAATTATCTTCTCATTGTGTTTCCTTTGTGTCAATCAACATTGGGCAGCCCATGGACACGTCTGCTTCAGTGGGCTGCGTCTAGCTGCCAGGGCCCTTGTCTAAAACCCCAAGATGCCCTTGACAGTTGCTTGGTTCTCAGTCCTCCTGTCTCCAGCCCACCTCCCCTCCTGACCACACTTGAGCGGCTCTCAGACAATCCCATTGTAATGTAAACCACTCATTGCCTCTTTTCAAGCCCTTCCCCTGTTGGGCCATTAGCAGGGACTCAATTGTTAGCTCCCTGTCACCACAGTCACACTTAAGACACTATTGTGCTTTCCCAACAGAATAGCTGCAGTTCCAATTGCTACTTTAATTTACTATTAATAATTCCTGTGACAATTACTCTTCTCTTCCTACATTACTATTGTCCCTATGATAATTTAGTTTCTGCCGCCAGGGAAGTGCTAGTTAGGTACTTGTTGGTTGAAATTTAATGTATATAATGTCAACTTTAAAAATTAGATCTATTTAGCTAAGAAACTTAAAGGTTAGGGCGAATACTATAAAGAGGCCTATAAAACCACCAGGAAAATTAATAGTAAGCATATCAGCTTATTTATTTGCTTTGAGAATTTTGACTGAAGGAGAATATTGTGTTCACACACATCATCTTATCTGAGATACAATCTGCCTGGCCACAGAATTCAAACATTTCTAAAGTTGTAAGTCAAAGATTTCCAATACATTCACAGAGTGCTACACTTGCCAGCGTGATCACTGTCAATGGGCAAGTCTGAAGTAAAACTTGTAGATCAAACAAAGTGAAATCAAAAAGACAAAAGGCAGAACTATGCACAAAGCTTGTTTCTCAGGGAAGATGGAGTATGCTTAAAAAAAAAAAAACTTGAAAAGCAAGTTCAAAGGCTCGCATCCGAGCCCACCCAAAAAATTAGTTTCTGGTGTGACTTTCCAGTGCACAGTATTCTGTAGGATGGAGGAATACTCTCCTGCCTCGACCAGAGGCCATGGGGAGTGAGTAAATGGTTTGGGAGAGTTTGGGGTCAGGGATGATGGAAATGAACTTTTCAGATTATTCTGAAGTTCACAATTTAGATAAAAACAAAACAAAACAAAACAAAACAAAGACCAAAACAAAACAAACAATAAACTACCTGACCCCACGGCCTCTGAAGAAGTCGGGAGTGACAGCATTTTCTGAATGTCATCGTGCTCAGGCAGAATGGACAGAAGAGGTCTGGGGCTGTGTGTGAAGAAACAGCCATCAGACAGAACTATTTCCAACTGCCGGCCGACAGAAACCACATTTGAATCCGCGGCCAGAAATGAAAACTCCGAGGCATTCTGCTTCTAAACCTCAATTCACTCAGCCCTGCGCTCAAACTGTCTGTGAAGATCACTGCATATTAACAGTGCACAGTGTCACCCCTCACTGAAGGTTCTCTGTGGTCAGACCAAGTAGCCTTTCCCTGGTCAGGCTATGACAACAGGCTAACAGTTTCCATCAGTGCACAAATGGCCCCAGGAAGCACACACACAATATATAAGATCAGCGTGGCAAAGGAAATGTGCAGACCTAGCTTGTGGACGTGTCTTAAAAAGGAAACAGCTTAATAAAATAAAGGGAATTACTACTTCCTGTATTAGGAAAATAAAAGCAACAGCAACATTCATCTGAAAGAAAGCAAAACGCTCAACAAAACAAATTCCTGAGACAAAAGGCCAGCAGCCAGTTCTAATAACCCAAATTGAAGCCCAACTTACACAACGGAATAACATTTCCTGTAGTTCTTAATTAGACGCTTTATTTTCTTATGCTACTTTCCATTAATTATACTATACGCAAATGAAGGTGCCAAATAATTGTCAGAAAAAGGAAACAAAAGCACTTAAAATAGTTTCGTATGGTCAAAAGATGCTGCATTCCGTTGGGTGTGTGTATGTTTGTGTGTGTGTAATTAGTAACACATGAGGAATAAAAAGCGGAGGACATGGTGTGCACCAGCCATGCGATTCCTGGACCTTTAGAACATATGTGCTCCTCTCCCCTACCACACGCTTCCCCCACCAGGACAAATGACACCATAAAAGGGATCCCACTAATCTAGTACTAGTGCTAATTGGGAACTGAAGTGTAGAACAACAGAGCGAAGTAAAATTAGAGGGGAAAGCTATCATCAGAAGACATATAATCTTATAAAGTAGCATGGGGAATTGGTGGGACGGCATCTCAGTGTGCTGGAAAGAGGCGGTCTTTGGAGATACATCAAGCAGCGCTTTGACATGAACACGGTTCTCAATATTCTCAGGCCTCAGTTTACCTACCAGAACATGGAGATAAT